>NC_142051.1:41967066-42317899 GCF_982192425.1 Myodes glareolus | reverse complement strand
CAGTGACACCAAACACAGACTCAGACTGAAATAGGCATGCTTATTCAGCTTCTGAAAATACACGTATAAAAATCAGTGAGAACACAAGTTCCGGGACAGCTAGGACGATTACACAGAGAAACCCTATCTCAAAAAAGAAAAAAGAAAAAAAAATCGGTGGGAACAGAATAGTTCCCCTTTATTTTATTTTTTATAAACTCTTTGAGAATCTTGTACAATATGTTTTCAGTTTGGGTTTTTGGTCGGTTTGATTATTTGTTTTGTTTTTTCTTTGGAGACAGTGTCTCTGTAGCCCTGGATATCATGAAATTCACTATGTAGACAGGTTGGCCTTGAACTCACGGAGATCTGCCTCTGTATTCTAGTGCTGGGATTAAAGACATGCACCACCATGCCCGCTTCCCTTTTCATCATACTCAGTAGACTTTCCCAAACCAACCTCCACTCCACTTCCCAAGCCGAAGTCCTCTCTACCGTCGACGCCGGTTCTTATGTACAGTTGTTGAGTTTCACTGACTGCTTTCAGCGTTTTCACTGATTTTTTTCTGCTTAAATACTTGCTGAATTGAATGTCTTGGGATGCAGTCAGCTCCAAGTCTATGCTGTTGTCCCTGACTGGTCAGCCTTTCCTCCCCAATTCAAAAAAGATTTTGCTTTGTGTGGACTCTTGTGCGTGCCTGGGTTGTTTCAGACTCCCAGACCCCACAACATTCCTACCTGTCACTGTCGTAAAATAAGGATACGAAAACATTCATAGTGGGCATAGGAAAACTAATGTGGTGGAGCACACTTTAATCCCAGCACTCGGGAGGCAGAGGCAGGCGGATCTCTGTGAGTTCGAGGCCAGCCTGGTCTACAGAGTGAGTTCCAGGACAGCTAGGACTGTTATACAGAGAAACTCTGTCTCGAAACAAACAAAAGGCATAATCACTGGAAAGACATATAGTACCTCTGACCGGGAAGACCCATGGAAAAGATGCTTTCCTCCAAGTTGATTAGCACACCCAACACAACTACAGAAGACAATGCATGAACGGTATGCAAAGACCTGACATCCAGAACATACATAAAAACCATAGGCATCAATGAAAGACAGCTTATCTAATGTGGTCAAAAGACACTATTCACAGAAGAGGACCACGTATGGAAAAATGAACCCATCAGTAATGAGGGAATGCAAATTAAACCCACCAGGAGATACTGTATAATAGGCATCCAACTGGTAAATACGGCACAACCAAGAACAAGGGATGCAAGGTGTGCAGGACCTCACTTGGGAGCCCAGCTTAGCAGTGACTTCTGCAAGCTGCAGCATGCAAATCAATCATCTCTGAACCTCTTACATCCTTAAAAACTGAGACGCTCAGAACTACAGCACGCGCTGTGTGTGCCTACTAGTACTTCCCACATGTAAAACTAAAGTGGAGACTTAAAGATTCAAAGCACGCACATGCGGGCCTGGCCACACACCAGGACAATCCTTAACACTGGAACGCAGTAAACGGAACAAATGTCTCCGTGGCATCATGAGAACAGATGTTTAAGGACTTCAAGACAGCTGTCCGAGAAGAACTGCACATACAAGGAGACAGGTACGAGAAGCATCACATTCCTCAAACATTTATTGAGTATCTGTCCTGTGTCAATCATGTTCTCAACACTGAATACAGCAAGGAACACAGAGTTTACATTGCAAATGGGCAGAATGTCCACAGCAGCATTGTCTTCAATAGTGAAAACAGAAAACAATAATCCCAACCCTAGTAAACAGAAGAGTGGATAAAACTGTGGAACAGTAATACAGTGGAATATTATACAGCAGTGAAAACATGAGATACAGGCATGTGCATAAACATGGATGAAAGTTTTTTTAAAAAAATACCAGAAAAGTATGCCACAGGAGAATACATATATCATGATTACTTTTACAAACAAGTCCAAAGCCAGGTAAATCTAGACATTTTTTATTTAGAACATATACATATATGATAGAGCTACAAGTAAAAGCACAGAAATAATTACTAGAAACAAATCCAGAGCATTTACACGATATGGTGTGTATGAAGAGAGAGGAGACAGGCAGAGGGTTTCTAGGCATTAAGAACACCCTGCTTCCTAAGCTTGACAAAAGTCCCGTCGTTTTACTTTTTCACCCAGACAGTTTACGGTTGGCACGCACTGTTTCACAATACTCCACCAGACATGGCATTGCTACTTCAGTCACTGCTGTGCAAATGAGAGGCAGCCAACAATAAAAGGGCAAGTCTGGAACATACAAAACAACCAAGTATGGACAATTCTTCACGGAAGCCGGTAAAGAGCCAGTGAGTTTACAATACTACAGCCCTGCCCTTCCATATCAGCCCACAGCCACCACCTCATCTCTGCATGAGAATTTTGCTCACTGTGTGTAATTATTTATGTAAAGCAGATAATGAACCCTGCATAGTGGGGCTGCAAGTTCAAGGTCAGCCTGGACTGCACAAGTTCTGAGCTAGCATGGGGTTCTGAGGAGGAACTAACTGGCAAGGTAAAGTATACAACTCCTTACTGAATGCTCTTGCCTAGACACATTCTCCTGATTGTGCATTTGTGGACTAAGTGTTTCTACAACCTGGGCAACACATAGCCATTCTCAACTGCCTCTCTGTCTTCATCAGGGACAGCTTCCTTCTGGGTATGCAAAAATATGTCAACATCACCTATTTCTAGAGACTGCCAACATCACCTGTCTGTGCCATTTTATGGGCTTGCAGCAGTTAAGATACAATTTCTCCTAGTTCAGGGAATTCACTAAAAATTCTGGTCTTCAATTCAGAAATCTGAAAAACAAAAGAGCTCTTGAAGTATTTAACCCATCAACAGGTGAAGTTTTTTTCTGCTTGTTTTATGGAGTGCTTCAGGGCAGACTAGTCATGGCAGCAAGACTCAGCTCTACTCCTAACACCAGCAACCAACTCATCAGGAAGGTGCAAGAGCTGCTGTGGCTATTCCATCAACAACACAGGTGTAGACACACACCTAGCTGGCGACACAACCCAGAATCTCATCACATTGAATTGGAGTGGACAATTGGAATGCATCAAACACTGGGAGCTTCTAAACTCTGCCAAGCACCTGCCACGCTTTGTTTTACTAGATCAGCCTGTTGGGATCAGAAGACCTCCCCAAGTATTTTAGTTCAGCCAAGGACAGAAGCAGCACGCGGATGGGGAGACGGAGAGCCGTCTGGAACCAGGAGGCTAACTGTCCTGAGATTTTACAGTTTTCATTCCGTGTACCTGTTTTTATTTCTCCCAGGACATTACAGTCTGTTTCTCCATTCGTGATCAGAATAATACGTTGTAGTTACAGAAATATACAAGGACAGAGACTTGTAATTCTAACTATACCTGAAGGAAGGAAGCCAAGGGCATCTTGCTTCCCTGTAAGAATCTTAAACTAAGTGCGGTGACTCAGGCCTGTAAGCCAGCACTTGAGAGGCAGAGGCAGAAGACTGCCAGGAGTTCCAAGTCCGCCTAGGTTATAGAATGGGCAGCAGTAGCGTGCCCAGCAAGCTCACAAGGACCAACACTGGCCCGCCTGCCCGTCCCAGCAAGCAGCAGGAGTGCAGTTCTAAGCCAGTCGTCAGTCCCCAGCAGCTCTCTGTGATTAAACCGCTACCTAGCTTTCTAGTGTCAGAATAAATGACTAATTTCTGCCCCATGTGGTAGCGCATGTCTTCAATCTCAGTACTTGGGAGGCAGGGGCAGGCGGATCTCTGGGAGTTCAAGGACAGTCTGGACTTCACGGTAAGTTTCAGGACGGCCAGGGCTACACAGTGAGACCCTGTTTCAAAACAAAAAATATTAATAAAAGACAACAAAAACCAAGAAATTTTTCGGTCTAACAGATTTTTAGATCATTTTGATCTTCTAGTGTCTCTATGCCCACCAATCTCATTACATCCTCAAACACTTTAAGATTAGACCCTCCTCTTTGAGATCTAGCACCTCCCTCCTAACCCCGTTATTTATCTTGTAGTTTCCTTAGTTAGGAACCTAGTGCCGGGTAAGGCAAGACAAAGCTGAAACGTCCATTTCCCCAGTGTAATAAACACACTAAAGCCACTCTCCCTGAACCACCCCATTCTGATCATGGCTTGAGACTGGGGAACGGACGACTCCAAGGGTGGCCAATGTCTTCACTCAACTGTTCAGTTATTTACATGCTATTAATGGCCCAGGATGGAAGAGCATGAAAACCCAGTCTCTGCGCAAACACCCACCATCAGAGACCAGAAAGGGACAATTCTAACAAGTAAGGGGACACGTTTTTGAGACTGTGAGGACAGAAGCCTTAGTGCAGCAGCTGGATCTCCCTGAAGTGGAAGAGGCCAGGGAAAGTGTAGTCAGGCTGGTCAAGTTCATAAAAACAGCAGGAGTGGAAATGTGGAGTACAGACAGGACGAAGAGTAAAGAGCGGCAGACATGCCATCACAGGCATGAGGAACTGCAAATTCCAAGGGGGTGCTTGTGTGCCTGATTCTTGTTAGAATCTCAACAGAGGAGCAGGGTAGAACCTGGCTGCTGTGAGCCAAAAAGGGTGAAAAACTTAAAGGAAAGACAGCTCCACAAGTACACAAAAGACTCCAAAAGGGTAAACAAGTCTAGACTCTTCTTAGAGCCATCTGTCTACCTGCACACAGGTCAGCACAATTGTAACAGTGAGGGGCAAGTGGGGATCAAATCTTGGAGAAAATAACTCCTGACCACGATTTAACTTCAGTTTCTAGACCGTCCATCTTGAGTTAGAGACTACCTTTGTGTTCAAGTGAATGACACACGCATGAGCATCCCACAGACTGGCTCTGCCACCGCTACTCTTAGCGTCATTCAAAATAAATAATAACACTTCTGATTGTTTATAGAAAAGGGGCATTTATTTTCCATATCATTGGTACACAATACAGAGAACTGCCTAAAGTCAGCCCTAGGAAGTAATAGTTCCACCTCGGACAGCACAGCCAAGCCTACCTGCGGTCGGTCTCTCCATGGGGAGCAGAGGACTGCAGGAGCTCCAGACACTGACCACTCCCGACAGAATGGAGCAAACGGTCTTCATGTTGGAAGTGCTATCACTTTAAAATCAAAGTCCTTCTACAGCACACGCTCAAGCAGGACCCACCTTTGCTAGTCTACAAGTCTTTGAAATAACTGATCAGTTTTACTTCTCTACAGATGATTATACACGTAATTGGATTACAGGGCAAAAGTGCCTCATACATGCAATTAGATTATTTTAATCTTTAAATACAGATTGAGTTTATATATAACTTATTTCTAGTTAAATTGCCAAAATAATTTGCTAAGCTAAAATAAAGCCAATACAGTATTTTAGAAAACATAATTCTAAGAGCATGCAGTATTTTTACTTCATATGTGAACCAAAGTCCAGAACACAGGAAAGAGGCTTGTGACACAGGCTGTTATGCAACTCGCAGAGGAAAGAAAGAAATTTAACTTAATGTAAATCCTCTTAATAAGAGGTGTCTGCCTGGGTGGGATGTAGCTTGGTTGTAGAGCACCAGCCTAGTTGCCCGGGCCCTAAGTTCAAATCCAGCACTACAGGGAAAAAAAGAGGAAGGAAGAAGAGAAGGTGAGAAAAGAAAATGAAGTCTGCATGATGCAGACCACAGCTTCACAGTGTGCGCGTGCTCACGAGCTCCGTGCCTGTGCCGGCGTGATGGGTCCTACAGAGCAGCACACAGTGCCAGGGCCGCATGAACGGCTAACACCACAGCCACACACGCCTGCTGAGGGCATCCTTCAGTCACCAGTCCCATTACAGAAACAAAAATGACTTACGTTTAAGGAAGTAGGCCAGTGAAGAAAAAAATACAATATGGGCAATTCTCAAGGAAAAAAGATTTATTGTTTTAACAAATCGCTTGGTATAGAAAGGCTGCTCTTTCATCAAAGAAGCAAATTGTATGTTAGAACCATGGGCTCCTATCTGTCTCCTGGTCTAGAATAGAAGCTTTCTTTAAGCAAAATAAACTAAGTCACATACTAAATAGATAAAAAAAAAAGTGCACACACAAAACCAACATTCTAGTCTGCTTTACATCAACTTTATTCCTCAACAATAAGATAAATGTTTCAAGATGTAAACTGTTAATGCAGAGAATAGGGAATGAAAGCCAAGATTTTCTAGTAAAGTAACTGGGCTTGAAGCACACACTTCCTGTAACTGGCTATTCTTCTAAGCAGAGCACACACGTACAACAAAGCCTGCCACTCCCTATGTGCAAATCTGCATACATACCATGTAACTTTGGTTAAGACATGTTAGCTTCTATCAAACACATCATGGAAGCTACACAAAGACTATAAACATAACAATGAGGTAAGTTCAGAGTCTACTAGTGCAAAAAGCAAGCACTGCCCAAAGCAAAGCACACACATGAAATGAAGGCGGAGTGAAGCTCTCCCCACGGGAGCTGCTAGATGACCAACCAGAGGTACTCCTTGTAAACACTGCTTGGAAAGGACCCACTTAATAACTAAGGATTCATGTGCCCCAGAAAGGTCTCCTACCAACACCAGAGTAGTGCATTTGTCTTTATCGCTAGAGCTCAGAGACCATTTGTGTGTCTAACAGTTTGCATATTTTCTTCAAGAGAAATTTAATTAGTGAGACGCATTAATTACAAATACTGTAGTATAAAAATCCCAGTCTTTACAAAAATTATATATTAAAATATTCTATACACTTTAAGTTAGTAACTGGCATATATATCAATTCTTCACAATTAGATTCATCTTCACTGGGCATATCATATGTAAAGTTGGAGGGCACAGCTACTCAGCCACTCTGAACTGGCATTGAGATCGCATGGCAAAACAAGCTAGCGAGACCTGCGCTCCAACAGTTACGGCAGCTCTCAGCCTGAAATGTCTTCTGCAGTTATTGCTCTACACATATTCATTTCCAAACTGACTACGTGGTCAAACTGAGACTCGAGAAGGTGTAAAGTAAGTCACCTGCAGCCAATGGTCACAGGATTATCTGTATCTCTCAGTGGTCAGGAGCCTGGACTGGCTGTCTAATGCTTTTATTTCTGGTATAAAAAAGCGTAAACAATTTTGAGGTAAAAATAATGCAAAAATAAAACATCTAGAGCATTTACAAAAATCTTACAAATGTTTAAAACACTATTTAAAAACTTGTGTCCTATTAAGGTGCTTACTTCTTCTTCAAGAGGAGGACACACTCTGCTTCCTAATGAAGTGACGGACAGCACAGCTAACAGCCAAGAAGGCCAGCACAGTGTTCGGGGTGCACCCAACTTCTAGGGGAAACACAAGTTTAGAGCTGAAAGGACCTCGACAGAAAACTCTTCTAAGCCCCTCACATGCTAGTGAAGACATTAAGGGCCAAACAGATTGAGTGCTTTAGCTGAAGATATATTCAGACATAGTGATCATATATAGACTAGCCACTGTCCTTTTCGTAGTTTGCTATGATTCTCAGAAAATGAAAACAGAGTTCCTGAACTTGTCTTTTCCTTTTAATTTCTTAAGCTTGTGAGAATTATAATAAGGGAATAAAGTGGCTACTAAAGTCAGTGCATAAAACCCGTGCACTGGGCAGCAGCTGGTGGAAGAGCACCTGCTCATGGGCAGAGCTGGAGGGCATTTACCACGGGGCCACCTTCACCACAGCAAGGCCTACAACAGCCACTTCCTGCAGGGTGACTGAGTTACAGAGCCTTCATAAAAGATAAGGGGCAATGCACCTTACAGCTTTTATCTTTGCTTTGCTATTTTTTCTTTATGAGTAGCTATATGGGTAAGGAAGAATCCATATACTAATTTTCAGTCTTTGCTTCTTTCTATTTTTATTGGGATCTAGAAGTGAGCAAATACATTTGAAGAACAACTTACAAACTCAAATTCATAACTGCTAGAAATACAGTCAGAGAATACTCTCAAAGAACACATCTTCATAACCAGTTACTAATAAATAACCATCACAACAGCGTTAATAAAAACAATTCAACTCAAAGGAGCCTTCTTGTTGTTACCTTGAAGCCACCGAACTTGTGTGGCTGGTCCGTAGCCCTTTTCATTCTTGGCCGATATCCGGAACACAACAGCAGGCCTAGATGTGTAATCAATATGTGCATTTGCAAGCTGCCCAGAAGTCACGACACATGAGGTTTTCAGACCACAGTAGATCCTCATGAACACAAGTTGGCTTGGATTATCTTGCACCTGTGCTGTGCGGATAGCCAAGTAGGCTGAGTATTCCAAAATGTTTCCAGAAGGTGAAGTTGGAGGCTCCCAGGAAAGGTGGATCCCTTCGACATTCTAGAGAAGAACCGGGTGACTCTATATCACTTATCCTGTCTTAGAACACAGAGCCTGCCCTCTGTCACTGCACTGGATATCACAACTGCTGACTACGACTTTACTGTAATTGGCTCTAGAGTTTACACACACTTCACAAAGTGAGACTCAACTGTCCACACTGTCTATTGTGTCCCCCAGAAGGGGTTTTCTTTCTTAACAAAGAGCAAGAGATATTTATAAAATACAATCAACTTCATATGTTTTAAAACTTCAAACTCTCCATGAACTCTGCATGATGGAAACAAGACAATACAAACTGATCTCCAGCCCTGTGGCTTCATGCTGAAACTCTACTTGCTTCTAATTTGGGGTTGAAAAATACCATGCACGGCTCCCAAAACATACATTTACACATTTAACCCACCTCTCTGAGGTGTCTTCCACAAGTGCTAGTAAAATTTGTAAACACAGAAGTTTCAAATCATTTGCACCACTGACAAGTCTCACCGAACCTGACAGATTACCTTGGAAATTCGGACTGTAGAAGGAGCTCCAGGAAAGCCAGGGATACACGTTTTAAATTCACTGATTTTGCTGAAAGGGCCTATTCCACAACCATTGATTGCAGCAACCCTGAATTTATAAACTGTTCCAGGAACAAGATCCTGTTTTTTTAGTAAACTGTAGTCAGGCACATCTGCATTTCCTACCTAAAATGTTAGGGGTACAGAAGTCAGAAAAAAGGTACATTTATTATTACAAAGTTATAATTACTTGTTATTAAACAACAAAACTTTTGAAGAAAGAGCTGTATTTGAGGGATCCAATTCCATCATGTATTTCCCTCTCTTACTCCAAGGGTAAAACTCTACTACAGAACCCATTAAGGCCCTTTCTGAATCAGATTCATATCCAATGGGAAGATGATCTGAACCATTAAGGCCCTTCCTGAATCATTTTTATATCTAATGGGAAGATGATCTGAACCTCTGACTGTAAGGGGAAAGGCAAGGGAATTCTTTACAGGAGAGGTAGGAACAACTAAAACCAAAACCAAAACAAATACCCATCCCCATGTGAACTTGACTTGGAGGAGAATTTTAGACTTGCTGTCACACAATCGTCTTCCTAGGAGAGATGCCTTTAGAGACAGGGAAGCAAGCTTGGCAGAAAAGCAGTGACTAAGGCCAGGCCGTGGTGGCGCATGCCTTTAATCCCAGCACTTGGGAGGCAGAGGAAGATGGATCTCTGTGAATTCAGGACACTGAACAGATGTTAAATAATGCTATGCTCCTGGGTGGCAATACCCTAATATCTGTACCTTTCAAACATCTGGCAGCTGCTGTTCCTAACGTCAGCATGCCGTGGTACCAGAGTGGCAGGAGAGCATCCCCTGTTGGGAAGCCTGCTCATCTCTACTGTACGGGAAGATACCAGGCCTCAGAGAGGTCAGACGACTGACTTGCTTCTGTTCACACTGAGGAATACTGAAACTAGAAACTCAAACTCAAGTTTACTAGCTGCAGATTTTGCTCTTTTGTTCTTAAAGAAAAATTAGGTAGCTAGCATGTCTTTACAATGGATATAACCTTATATGGACACAGATCCATCCAGGATCCCGCCAGGGATTTCAGTAGCCATAAAAGTAATGATGTTTACTAGACTTTTTTTAAACCAAGAACTGGAAATATTTGTCAGGTGATGGTGGCACACACACTTGGGAGCCACAGGCAGGCAGATCTCTGTGAGTTTGAGGTCAGTCATTCTGGTTTACAGAGCCAGTTTCAGAACAGCCAGAGCTATGCAGGAAAACCCTGTCTCAAAAAACTAAGTAACAACAACAATAATAAAATAAAATGATTAAAAATATTCAATGTGAAAAAGAGGGGGGAAGAATGCCAAAAGCTTTGCTAGAGAAACTAAACTGATAAATGATATGTAGGTGTACATGATAATGTGATTTTATATGTGTGTATGAGAGAGAGAGAGAGAGAGAAAGAGAGAATATGTGATATATAGGGTGGTTATAGAGTGGTTGGGGTTCCCCTTATCTGAAATAATTTGGTACAGCTTTCTTTTTTTCTTTTTTCTTTTTTTTTTTTGAGACAGGCTCTCACTATGTAACCCTGGCTGTTCTGGAACTCACTGTATAGACTCTGCTGGCTTCAAACTCACAGAGATCTGCTGCCTCTGCCTACCGAGCATGTGTGCCATCATTCCCAGCTTGAAGCAGGTTTTCTCATTGTGGTTGTTTGTCTTTTGCTTTTTCTGAATGGTCTCTCTGTGTATCCTAGGCTGTCCTAGAACTCAAAGACCCGCCTGTTTCTGCTTCCTGAGTGCTGGGATTAAAGGTATGGCAAAGTATTTTTAGATGAAATAATGGTGTCCTATTTACAAAAGCAGCATTAAAGGACGTAAGATGATTACATACACAGAGCTCTCAATAATACACCTTGGAAAGATCTCAATTTCATTCCCTCAAATGACCTGAATCAGAGTTATTAAAAATAATCTCATTCTCAAGGTTCATAATTCACTTTTTGTAGATTTAGCTTGCTTTTAGAAGTGTTAGGTATTGTAGCCAAATTTACACACATTAGACATGCATCCTGCCAGTTATATCCTCAGCCCTCAAAATATTAAAAAACACCAACAGTTACCTTTGACATACTTTGTTTTCCTTTTGGTAGCAAGTAAAACTGGCTCACCAAAGCAGTGTTGTTTTTAAAAATTCCCACATCACACCATTGATGTTCTGTTTTCAAAATGGCCACTGGATTTGAAGATATCTCTTTCTAATTTTAGAGAAAGAAAATTTATGAAGACCTTATTGAATACAGAAATGTCAAGACTCGTGTAATCACACACAGTGATCTACAGGAGCACTCATGGGTGAAGAGCACACATTACCAGCTCACGATGAACATTAGCTCAGAATGAACATGGTCTCAACAGACTGAGCTAACTGACAATGGGATGGGGATACCAATTCACCATGGGTGTAACAGGGACTCTCCACAGGAGCCCACTACTATTATCCTGGCTGCAGTTAGCATGTTAAAATGCCAGCTGTCATTTCAGAGACCCTCAGAAAGTATAATCCCTTCAGAGAATGCTACTATCTGCTCCAACAGGAACAGGTAGGAAGCTCCATTCCAAGTTGGCTTTTTCTCTAGGTTCAAAACCAACAAGCAGAGATCCAGTAATCTTTGTATTTGAAATATCTGTGCTTCTCCAAACCTAAAAGGAGAAAAAAATGTTCAAAACTAAGACGTGATGGCGAATATGCTTCAAGCCGCTGCACCTCTCTGCTTCAGAAGTAGACTTTCTCCAGCTTAAGCTGCCTTCGGTGGTGCGTTATCCTTACCCCTGGAACTAACCTTTTAAAACCATCTTCTTTTAAATGGGACATTGTTCCCAGAAACTCAGAAGTGCACTTGAGTGTTTATTTCTGACTTAAGTGCACAGGGCAGAGTGCACGCGCATCACTGATGTTCTTGTGACTCCCTTCGCTGCGCTGTAACAACGCCTCAATGACTGTTATGGAGCACTTGCTGACTCCGACTGAAGGAACACCATAACTGTGGCTGACACGTCACAAGACAGACTCAGAAGGGAAACCTGTCCATTTAATAACCTCCCTGACAAGAGTCTCAAACACAGACTTAACGTTCTGGAAAGGTGAAAATCAATGAAGGAAAACACATGATCAAAATCAAAAAAAAGAAAAAAAAGAAAAAATTATGGAAAATTCTTAAAGATTCTAAAAGACAAGAAGAAATCAAATAAAATTGCAGCAATAAAGGGAAATGACCGTTTTATTAACCCTGAAAACAGTATGAATGCATGATCCTCATTTTTATCTAATTAAGGCAATTAATTAGGACATGTAGCAAGCACTAAAGTCTGGCAATGTGCAGATCCATCATGACCATCCATAAAACAACTCAATGTCCGATTTCTGGGCTAGTCTACATGTATGTCAACCTATTATAGCAATGTTCTGTTGTCTCCTATAAAGTAGTTATTCAAATACTTCTGTTCCCTTAACAAATTCTTTCAACCATTAATGTAATTTACATTAATGCACATGTATGTATGTTCATTTAAACATACAATAGAGAAATCATGGAGAAGAATATCAAAATAATCTGTGGCCTCACACCCCAGAGATAGTCACCTAGCAATTGTGAGTGCACTGTGAGTTGGTATACTCAGTGTGAAATATGTGTATTAAATGAATTTTTACATCCAAATTGGGACAAAATATGATTATTGTAGTCATCTTTTTTTCACTAATGAACATTTCCTACTCATCACCCTACGTCTGAATTTAAATCAATTCCTCACCACATGAGACTCTGTATTCAAGCATGCATCCTCACCCATGACCATCGCCAGCAGACCATGTACTCACAGAAAACGGCATTGCTGCAGCATGCACCTCTACACGGCTGATCTTAGTTGCAGGCAGAGCACATAGTTCATCAACTGAAAATCAAACCATCAGTTTAGTATTAAATAAACACTCAAACATATTAAAAGACAGTTCATAAATTTACAGGGTATTTAATGCACCAAACACTTAAATATAGTCCATATTGTGCATATTTACCATGATTAAAATAATCAAAAACTGGGAAGCTTGGGAGCTATCTCAGTGAGTTCAATCCCAGAACCCATGTAAAAACCTGCACATGATCCTATTATTATCCCAGTGCTGGGGAGGCAGAGCAAGACAGATCTCTGGGGCTTGTTGGTTAGCCAGCTTAGCTAAATTAGCAAACTCCATGTACAAATCAGAGACCCTATCTCAAAAAAAGGGTGGAGAATGACTGAGGAATACACACCAGGTGTCTCTAGCCTTTGCATGCACACACATGCACATCTGTGGATACATGCACACATGTGCGCACTCACAAACACACACACAAAATAACTTGGGAAATATAGCCAGAGATATCAATAATCAATCAAACTAATCACAATGCTCCTTTCACAAGGGTCATGACAGCTGAAGTGAAAGGACGTTACTGATGACGAAACCCAGCTCTGACTACAGGAGAACAAGTGACAAGGTCAGCAGTCAGTCAGCTTGGAGGGCTGCCGATCTCTGCACTAATCTTTAAGATTCGTCTATTTATTGTGAACTCAGTGCTCTGCCTGCCTGTATGCATGAGGGTCGGAAGAGAATAGATACCAGATCTCATTACAGATGGTTGTGAGCCACCATGTGGATGCTGGAAATTGAACTCAGGACCTCTGGAAGGGCATCTGGTGCTCTTAACCTCTGAGCCATCTCTCCAGCCCCTGGACTAATCTTTCTTAAAGGAAAACATTTGCTGAATTTATTCACAGTAGAGGAGATGAGCTGCATCTTAGTGTATGCTAATATAACATATAAAGAAGCACAGAATATACTGGGATGAGGGATGTACCTCAGTGTAGCACAAGGATGACCCTGGGTTCAATTCCTAACATGGCAGGCAACAAAGCCTTGTTTAAATTTTGAGATTAATAAGAGCTATAGTTGGATGCAGTGATCCACACCTATAATCTCAACATTCAGAAGGCTGAGGCAGGAGGATCTCAAGTTTGATCATGCTACATAGTGAGATTTTATCTTACAAAAGAAAAGTCAAGGAAAAAAAACTGTGTATGTGTGTATGTATTTGGTTTTTCAAGACAGGGTTTCTCTATGTATCTCTCTGGCTGTCCTGGAACTCACTCTGTAGACCAGGCTGGCCTCAAACTCACGGATATCCTCCTGCCTCTGCCCCGAGTGTTGGGATTAAAGGTGTGCGCCACCACCACCCGGCTTGTTGTGTACGGTCCTGATGCTTTCAGTTTCCAGAGTCTCACATGCAAGTTCTGCACACAGAGTCTCACACACAAGTTCTGCACACAGAACTGAAATGGATTAACCACTGGGTAGAAAGTGTTTAGAGAAGGGTGCTCTGGACCTGTCATGGACATCTGACATTTCAGCTCTTTTCCACTCTAAACTGACATTGTTCACTACTAAACTATAGAACAAAAGACTCTGTCACTCAGTTTCAGGGTGTGTGTGTGCGGATTTGTGATCCTACTCATTTTCTGTCTTCTCTACCCGTGTGGAAGATAAGCAGTGATGCCTATGAGTAATATTCATTTATCCCACAGTACTGAGGACTTCCTGTAGGGCACTATGTTTATTTCTGTGATGGTGAAGGAAAACAACTTCCTCACCTAGTAAACACATGTATACAAAGAGTCACTGGCTGCTGGGAATCTCACTCCTGTGGAACTTACATTTGTATGTATAGCTGAGAACCGCCTCCTAGACTCCACACCTATATACTGAATTGCCCAGGACCTCAGTTAAGTTCACAATTGGATTCTTGTTCCTGCTATTTTCATTTTGATGAGGTCAGTGTTCATTCTGATCTTCAACTAAAAAGTCTTATTTGATTTGCTTTTCTCTCATAACCAACAGCTGTCAAGTCTAATTAATATACCTTTCTAAGAGCCTCTTAAATGTTTTTTCTCTATTCTGTCTTGCCACTGTTTTGTCTTTATGTACATCCATCTGAGAGGACTAAAAGAAGCCAGACCCAATCTTTCAGTTATTGCCTAAAGCATCTCTTCCTCTGGTACAGTCAGAGGTTTCTTTCAATGAGAGCGCAAATCTAATCATATCACTCCGTTACTCCTGAAAACACACACTGGCAGGTCTTCCGATCTGTAAAGAATGTCATGCTCCTGGTCACTTGAGACTGAGTGGCCAGTCCCTGCTGACACAGGGTGTTTATGATGCCTCAGGCACTGTCCTACAATCTCTATTTGCTCAGGAACAATTTTACTGAGGATGCGTAAATCTCAAGCTCGAGTTTGTTTCCAGCAAATAAACTTCTTTGTAAGACAGAAAACTACAAATAAGAAAATTTAAACTATATAAGTTTAGGTCAAAGTTTATCTATACCAAATAATACTTTTACATCAAGAAAGAAAGTGACCCCTCCATGTGCAGTGGACCACACCTACATCCCAGCACGTGGAAGGGGAAAGCAGGAGAATCACTAGGAGCTTGAGGCCAGATAGCCTGGGATAGGTTAGTCTGGGATACACAGTGAGCCTATCTCAAAAGAAAAAAATAAAATAAAATAAAATAAAAGTCAGGTGATTGTGGCACACGCCTTGAATCCCAGCACTTGGGAGACAGCAGCAGGCAGATCTCTGAGTCTGAAGCCAGACTGATCTACAGAGCTGGTTCCAGGACAGCCAGGGCTAAACAGAAAAACTCTGTCTCTAAAAATAAAACAAAACAAAAACAAAAATAGAATAAAAACCAAACAAGCAAAAAGGAAGGAAAAATCAATAAAAGTGCTCCTTTTGTGTAAGCAGAGCAATGAGAACAATATAGGAAATAATCTTTCTATAGTATTTTTATCTACTGTTCAAAATGGAAATAAAAAATGTTTGTTCTATTATATCTGAATTCCTTAACAAATAGATTTAGAATAGCTATCACAATATCTTAAAATTAAAAAGATACATTTCTATTCCAAGGATATACTAGAATAATTTTTATTTATTTTTTTGTTTGTTTTTTCAAGACAGGATTTCTCTGTGTAGCCATGGCTGGCCTTGAACTCACTGAGATTCACCTGCCTCTGCTTCCCTGAGTGCTGGGATTAAATGTGTGCATCACCACCACCCAGTCCAGAATAAAATTCATAAAATAATTTTAGATATTGAAATCACAAGCAATATTTGATATATATATTTCAGTGGCACCTGAATATAACCAGGCATGGTGGATCATGCCTACAATCTCATCACTTTATAGACCAGAGCAGGAGGAGTGCCACAATTTTGGGTCAGTCCAGGCTATAATAGTGAGGACAGCTAGTATGGGCTACAGAGTGAGATCCTGTTTAAAAAAACAAAAATTAAAAACATAAAAAACAAAATACAACAGAATATTCAAATAAAAAATAACCAAAGTATGAGCTGTCTTATGAATGCAGGTGATTAATTACCAGTCCCCACTAATGAGTTACTGTAATTAGATACCTGCAAGGCAACTACTACTAAATGACAACTCTTCATCAAGCCCAGACCTCAGCACTGTGGAAACAGAACAAGATGAACAAACAACCTCATACAGCCACAAAGTGACACAACAGGCACAAGGACACACACTGACCACACTGACCACAATCGGTGTCAACAACAATTCCCTGACTGACAATCTGTCACTGAGGTTGACTGTGAAGAAAGTGAACAAAACCATGTCATGTAAGTCCCGGCCCTTAGTCCCAGCACTTAGAGGCAGAGGCAGATGGTCTGTTAGTTCCAGGCAGTCACAACTGCACCAACAGCGCAGTGTCTACTTTCTCAGTGACTCTCTAACAATGCTATAAAAGTTGGGCTTTATTGAAAAGGTGACCTTGTACCTTCACTCTTCCAGAGCATATCTGTCACACAACTGTTGTTATGAGGAGCATTAGGCGCCAAAGGCGAATGCAAGCCAGCATTAGAGTCGGCTGCTCTGAAGTCTGGTTTGCTTTTCAGTGAGGTCCCCTTCATGGCTGTGTGCTCAGTTTTTGCACTGTTTACTGTATCACTAACCTACAAGAAATAAAATAGTTCATCATAGCAAGTAATATTCAATAAAATATATGTCAATATTTAAAAAAACAAGCAAAATAATTTCAAGTACATTTGGAGAAGTAAATTCACCAACAGGGAGTGGTGGTACACACCTGTAATCCCAGGTAATTTGAGAGATGGGGCAAAGGCTCCAGTGATATAGGCTAGCCTAAGATAGGAAATAAGATTCTCAAAACAACAACAGAAATAAAAACTTACCAAAATGCAAAATATTTAATATATATATAAATATATCCCTAATTTCTTTTTCAAGACAGGGTTTCTCTGTAGCTTTGGAGCCTGTCCTGGAACTCGCTCTTGTGGACCAGGCCTGCCTGTGCTGTGCCTCCCGAGTGCTGGGATTAAAGTTGTGTGCTACCACCTCCCGGCCCACATCCCTAATTTTTATGATCATTCTTTTACCTAGTAGTTTTAAGATTTTTTTTTTACTTAATCTCCTTGTTCTAAAGATTATATTTTTAGTTTACCATTTTCAAATGGAGGCTAGTATTACAAGCAAATATTTATGTAGCACAGGTGAGGTCATGAACATCACTCAGTTTAGCATTTTTATTAACAATCTTTTGTTTTTCGAGACAGGGTTTCTCTGTGTAACAGTCCTGGCTGTCCTGGAATTCACTCTGTAGACCAGGCTGACTCAACTCACTTCTGCCTTCTGAGTGCTGGGATTAAAGGTGTGCACCTCCATCACTCTGTATTAATGATTTGCTAATTGATGGTGTGTATAATGTGTGAGGGTGCACATGTGCCATGATAAACATGTGTGGTCAGAGGACAGCTTGATGGAGTCAGTGTTCTATGCTATGTAGGTCCCAGGGATTGAACTCTGGTGGTCAGACATGCACAGCAAGTTCTTGACTCACTGAACCATTTTGTTAGCAACCCCTATTCAATTCTTTAAAAAGATTTTAGACACATAGCTGAAAGATCTCATGATTCTTAGAAGAAAAATTTCGGCAAATGAATTATTCTGTATGACTGAGTTTTACATATGAAGATTCAACAATACTGCACGCCAGTATTATTTACTATTAAACATTTGATCAGAAACCTTCCTAATGTTGAACCTGGTGGTCTGGGATTGTAATTCTGGCTACATGGGAAGCTGGGGCAGAGAAGATGGGGTCCAGGGAAGAGGAGAGGAAAGAGAAAGGGGAGGAGGGAGGAAGGGAGACACAGGGACTGTATTAGTGACATTAACTTGCCTTCCTAAATACACTATAATGAACACATTAAACTTTACAGCAGTCCAGGTTATCAGTGACATCATCATCAATTATTTAGCCATGAAACCATAAAAATGACCTGCCTTTCTTTAAATACTCCAGTGCTGCTGTTGTTTTGTTTGTGAGTGTGTGTGTTTGTATGTGTGTGTGTTTGTGTGAGTGTGTGTTTGTATGTGTGTGTGTGTATTTTTATACTCCCTGAGCCATCTTGCTGTCCTCTTGATATTTGATTTCTTTTCAAATTGTTGTTGAATTTTAGCTCACAAGGAATTTCTACAATGTATACAATGGACCTAAACATACTTCTGCCATTTTGTCTACATTATCTGTGTGAAGAGCCATTCTCAGCACTTATAATAATAAAATCAAAATATTCATCAGTTTTCAAAAACACTGAAGATGTTCTAAATCCTCCAGCTAACAAAGCACAACCACCTAATCAGTATGCAAACTTGCTTTATCTTTAGTAACAGTAAAACTGCATATAAACAATATCATTACTTTACAGTAATTTCTTAGGCCAGGGAGGTGACTCAGTTGATAAAACACTTTCAGCACAAATAGAGGACCCAGGACCCAAATAAAAATCCGGGAGAAAAGCTGCATTGCGGTGGTGCATGCCTGTAACCCCAGTGCTAAGCAGGGGGATAGAAGGAAGCCTGGGCTTGCTGGCCAGCCAATCCAGCTGGATTTACAACACCTAGGTTAGGTGGATGCCATCTTAAATATATAGTGCAGAGCGATTGAGGAGGACACCTTGTGCTGACCTCGGCCTTCTATGTGGTTATACACACACAATACACTTCTCTATGAATTATTATTAGTAAATAATTTATTTGTGTAATTATTTTATATACCTCTATATTGAATTGTGCAAAATTTTCTTGGGCAAAAAGAAAAGGATTGTGATTTGAAAAAGTTTAAGAGGCCCTGGACTAGAGAATGAAGAAGGGCTTCAGGAGACCAAAAAAAAAGAAAAGAAAAGAAACGGAAAAGGAAGAAAACAAATTGCTTTAGATAGTGGAATTTGATTATGAATTAATTACAGTTAAGGAAAAAAGTAAACTAAAAAGGGAGGCAGCTAACAGCAGAGTTGTATGTGATGGACAACACTAATGGGTACTGCATGGCTCATCTACAGATACGTCATCGTCGTAACACAGACATCAAGTACACTACGTGGCTCATCTACAGATACATCATCATCGTAACAAACATCAAGTTAACTAGTTGGCTCATCTATGGGTACGTCATCATCCTAACATGGACATCAAGTACACAGTGTGGCTCATCTATGGGTACGTCATCATCATAACACAAGCATCAAGTACACTGCACGGCTCATCTATGGGTATGTCATCAATGTGAGACAAACATCAAACGCAACTCCACTAAAAATATTTCAAGGCTGGAGAGGAGTGGAAAACGTGGAGAGGGATGTCATCAAATCTTCACCTTCCATTATCTTTTCTGTATATGTGTCCATGTGTGTGAACGTATCAGCACATATGTGTGGAAGCCAGAGGACACCTCAGCTGCAGTTCTTTGGGAATGCTATCAGCTTGTTTTTTGAGACAAGAGTCCCCCACTGGCCTAGAACCTTCCAAGGAGGCTTAGCTGGCTAGCCGGCAAGAATCCTTCTGTCCCTGCTTCCTAGTACTGAGATTTCAGGCACTTACCACCACTCCCAGCTTCCTTATCTTTTTATTGAAGATAAGTGATCAAAAGCGAGAAAGTAAAGGCATAGCAAAACAAGGATTTTATTTATTGTTGGTGCTCTTTTGTATTTGAGTCTCACTATGTAGCTCTGGCTGTCCTGGAACTCACTCTGTAGATCAGGCTGGCCTCAAACTCACAGAGATCTGCCTCTGCTTCCTGAATGCTGGGATTACAGGCAGGCTACTACACCGAGCTAGGATTTCATTCAAGAGTGCATAGTTAGATACTGAAAGAAAGAATTGTTTAAAGGAGTTGTTTTTAGCACGATCCAAGAACAGGGAGGGGCAAGGCAGTCACCCATTGTCTTATCACAAGCCATGCAATACCATTCAGCTTATGATGTATATACACACATATCACATATAATACTCATGGCACATGTATGTTATAATGTAAATGTAGTTTATTTTCTAAAATAGGCTACTCAAAAATTATGAGCACAATTTGTAATATCTCCTTCCTAGATAACCACAATATTTTCTCACATTCTTGGTCCTCAGTCATGCTCAAAGCAGGACCATACCTCATCCCATGGAAAGGATCCACTGATATCAACAGCAGTTTCCCAGATGAAAATAATGAATTTTAATAAGTTGAGCCATTAACGTTCACAAATACTTACCATGACCACCTCATAAAGAACAAGTAAATTTACACAGGTTGCTCAGTTTAGCTACTGATAGTCTTTGGTAAATGAAATATGTAAATATACTTAAATTATATTTTATAGATTCAGAATAAATGATATCTAAGAATATCACAATGTAAACATAAAATACTTTTTTGGGTGAGACAGGGTTTTGTGTAGTTGAGGCTAGCTCAACTCAACAGTATAGCTGAGGCTGGCCTTGACCTTCTGGCTCCACCTCTCAAGCACTGGGATTGCAGATACACACCACCATGCCTGGCTCATAAGCATCAATCCAAATAGAACAGCATCCAATGCTATAGGCAATGAAACTAGGCTTCTCTTCAGCACGGATTTCAATTCAGGCTTTTATCATAGAACATCTTTTCTCCTTTTATTTTTGTGGTGCTAGAGACAAAATCCAGGGTCTTGTGTTTGCCACCAAGCACTCTAACACTGAGCCTCATCCCCAGGCCTGTGAAAACCAGGCTACCTGGACAGTTCAGAGCCGATTCTCAAATAAAGCAAGGAGTAATGACCCTTATTCAGAGTAACTGCCGGCCCAGCAGTGTTCACGGTCAGCACAGGAGCTTCCACTTACACTGTTATGAAGGATGCTATTACTGCCTTGTCTCTGAGGGTCCATCCTGCCTCCTGTAGGAATGAGAAAGTGCACACTGAGATGCTCTTCATTGGCATCCATAAACTATGTTGTCAATAGTTTTAAATTTACATATTAAAGATTAAAATACCATCTTTATCCAAGTGTATCTGCTTTCTTAATAGTTACTTAATAGCTGCTGAAGACTAACAAATTCTGTTGCTTTCCAGAGGCCTGTTCAGTTAAAAACACTTCTGAAAACCAGTGAAGTATTTCTGAAGCTAACTGAAAACATGTGATTGTCAAGTCCACAGAATGAACTGCAGGAAAGCACACTGCACCTTTCTGAGTTCCGCTACGACACAGAGTGAGACAGCCGCCAGGCTTCAGAGCGCATGCTCAGGGAAGCTGCTTTGCCAGCCATGTACCAAGGCATCTTAAAACTCATGCAGTTTCCTGAACCGAGCATCATCATGGGACTTTCGCAGTATGTTTTTAGAAAGCACACGAGCAGACATGCATTCTTTAAGCACGACACTTATTTTACCTAGTGTATTTGGTGCTGCTGAAGAATCGGCTGATGCAGCGTGGTACAGCAAGTCAGTATTCAACTGCAGGAGATAGCCCTCGACCGTCGGCACTTCGTCCCACTTGACGTGGAAAGAGTTGGTAGTAGCTTTGATCAGCTGGACTTGGGATGGTGCTGGCGGTTTCTCTAAGGAAAAACATTATATAGAGCCTTTAGTTTCAATCACAACCAGTCGGCCAACAATTTTGGTGGACAAGAGCTTGAAAACACCAGGAGTAAACACCACACCTGTCTGCTGAAGATACTTAAAGACAGTCAAACCAAAATTCAAGTTCTTCTACAAATAAAACAACCCAATACCAAACTATTTGTGTCATTAGAATCAGAAGGCTGAAGATCTCCCCTGAACACGCCTAATCATGTCTAAAAGGCTGAGGAGTGAGACTGGGTATTATACAATTATTGCTTTGTGTTTTACCTTCATGAATTTTAATTTTTTAACTTAAAGAACTGATTTTTAACCAACAGCATACATGCTAGAAATACTGCTGTTAGCAAAGATGACTTGGATATATTTTGGAACAATACGAAGTTTTAGTACCCTTTAACAAAATTAGTACTACCCAAAACACATAACCTTGGTACAAAATACCAGTAACATAAAAAATATTGCTAATATTTCCACAAGTAACAGATCTTCTAAGATTTAAATTATATCCAGGTGGTGGTGGCACACGCCTTTAAACTCAGCATTTGAGAGGCAGAGGCAGGTGAATCTGAGTTTGAGGTCAGTCTGGGCTACAGAGAGAGTTCCAGGCCAGCCAGGGCTACACAGAGAAACCCTGCCTCGAAAAACAAAAACAAAAGTATCTGAGTTTGTATTTGATGACAATATTGCTGGTCCAGTCATCCGTGTATTCGAAGGATATCAGCAAGCTTCACAAATGAGAGGAAGTATGTCCCTCACTTTGGACAGTTAAGAAAATTCATCTTTGGGATTTCTCAGCTGTCCAGAACAAGTCATTTTTAAATATCTCTTTAAAATATTTTAATTATTACTTTATGTATATAGGTGTCTTGCCTTCATGTGTATCTGTGTGTCGTATGCATGCCTGGCACACAGAGACCAGGAGAAAGTGTCAGATCCTCTGGAACTGGAGTTACAGATGGTTGTGAGGCACCATGTGGATGCTGGGAATTAACTCTGGTCCTCTGGAAGAGTAGCCTGTGCTCTTATATGCTGAGCCATCTCTTCAACCTCAAATGTATCTTTTTACTGATGATAACAACACACCGCCAAGATGCCAGTGCCAGTCCACGCCTATTCCCTAAACTGGTTTTGTGGAAACACAGCAGTACTCTTTGTTAGTGTATTTTGCCTAGGATTACCTCCATGCTTCAAAGTGAGTTAGGAGACAGTGAGGCCTGTTCCTTCAACAATTCTCATGTAAAGTCCCCCACCACCCCTTCAGCAACCCAAGCAGTTTATATCCCTCAAAGGATGGCAGCTCATAGCTGAATTAAAGCAAACATTTGGGAAAGTCCAGGAAGTAGACCAGATATTAAAGCGGAGGACATGGAGGGAATTTTAAAAACGTAAATCCTGAAATAAATTTCTAACACACTAAAGACCATGAGTTTCCAGACTGAAAGGGCCCACTGAGTTCTCATCACAGTGATGAAGACCAGGTACTGGGGCTGAAGAGATGGCTGCAGCACCAGTGTTTCCCCGGAGAACCCGAGCTTCCATCCCAGCACACGGGCCAGGGGGGTCGCAACCATTTGCAGCTCCCATGCCTCCGGCACACACTAAAATTCAGACACACATTCCTACAAATAATTTTTAAAATTCGAAACAAAATTTCCTTTAAAAAGAAAAAGACAAGCAAGCAAGCAAGGAGCGGATGGTGGTGCATACCTAAGGCAGGAGGGCTGTGCACTTGAGGCCTCATAGGCTAGTTTAGGAGACTCTGTCTAAATGAACAGAAACAAACCACCGGCATCATAAAAATTTAAAATTTCAGCAACAGGGAAACAAATTCCAAATGCTTCTAGAGGCAGGGGGGAGGGAAAAGCTCATGTTAAAAAAAGATTCAAAACGGAAACCTAGAAAATATAAGGAAGATAATTCAAGGCACAGGCATCAGTACTCTTCTTTCTTTTTTTTTCTTTCTTTTCTTTTTTTTTTTTTTTGAGACAGGGTTTCTCTGTAGCTTTGGAGCCTGTCCTTGATGTGGGAGTCCCTTCTGTGTGTTGCTTGTATTGGTTAATGAATAAAGAAACTGCCTTGGCCTGATAGGGCAAAACTTAGGTAGGTGAAGAAGGTGGAGAAGACATAACTAAATTCTGGGAGGAAGAAAGCAGAGTCAGAGAGATGCCATAGATCCGCCAGAGACAGATGCTGGGAATTTTACCCGGTAAGCCACTGCCACATGGCGATAAACAAATTAACAGAAATGGGTTAAATTAAGATGTAAAACTTAGCCAATAAGAAACTAAAGCTACTGGGCCAAGCAGTGATTTAATTATGCCCATATTCCCAAATATTGTCTATAAATGTTCTTTTACATTTAAAGGGGGATATGATATAGATATGAATAATTTACATTGGTATGGATCTTGGTTTATTGATACAAATTTAAGGTCAATTTTGTTATATGTATTTCTGATCTTGATTAAGGTATTGTGTTTGTGTAGTTCATTTAAAAATGTATAATTAAAAAAATATAGGTCAATAGATAGTCATTTATAATACTCAAAATTGTAGTCATGTTAGTCATGTTTTCTAGATATATAGAGACATATTTCAGTTAGTTAGGTATTCTTCAAATCTTGCAGAGACCTTCAGAATATGGCATTTAAATGTTCACGCTGTCAGACTGGACAGCAAGCATCAGAACCTGGTGAGACATACTGCAGGTCCCCACTTTAAAACTTCTGACGCAACTATTAGCAAATGATCTAAAATGTCCTTTAACCTGAGGCTGTCTGGTACTTCTGCACCATTATACTGGAGTTACAGATTTGTAGGAAAGTACCATGGGGTGGAGTGTTTCTTACCATATTTTTGGGGGGAGGGGAGAAGGTTAGATACAGGGCTTTTCTCTGTAACCCTGGCTGTCCTGGAACTAGCTCTTGTAGACCAGGCTGGCCTCAAACTCAGAGATTCATCTGCCTCTGCCTCCCGAGTACTGGGATTAAAGGTGTCATCACCACTTTCCAGCTCTCAGCACATTTTTATTAGGGTGTAAATGATATGAATAGAACTTAGCACTACTGATAACAATCTTGATCACTTGTTAGGATGAGAACAGTTTTCCCCTTCCGCGCCTTGGAAAGGAACCTTTAAATTCATCCGACACTCGAGAGGAAGGAAAATCCTCCTTCCAAGTGGGGAGAGTTACATATTCCTCCCAGTGATTTCTAATTGTAAGGATTCCTTTAAGTCTTTAAAGGCAGATGCTGAGTATTACATGAAGAACTTCACTGCGCACTCTTACCTACCAGTATCAAGATACCAGAGGTCCTTGCAGCATACTTGACTATTGAGGGCCTTTTTGTAGCCGTCTCTTCCACTCCAGAAGTACAGCCGGGTGCCGACAGCCACAGCACAGTGTCCAGCTCGTGGTCTTGGCCTTGAATTTTTTTTATCTTCCTGAGAATCTGACACTAGAGTGGTCCACTCTACTGTATCTAAAAAGAAAGAAATTTCCATGACTCAGTTATTGCTCTTAAGCAACAAACAGCAAACTTACTTTATTACGTCAACGAGAAATTCTCAAGACTCACCTAGATTCAGGTAAGAAAATGAGCTGGTACATCTCCACTCGCAATCATTAGGTGAATTCTCAGGATTCTCCCCCTTGTGGGGAACCCATCCACCAAATATGTACATCCTGTGTGACAGAAGAGAACCAAGGACTTAAAATCAGTGCATCAATTTTACTTTCTGGATAGGAAATACAAGAATGAGCTTATTTGTCGGCTAGAACTCCTCACCTACCACACTGTAAAGGGAATATTATACAGACAAAATGAACAAAACGGTCTTTCATAAAAGAGTTTACCATGGTAAGTAAGGGTGGCACACATCTGAAGCCGCAGGACTTGGAAACTAGGAAAGAGGAGGATGCTCGGAGCCCTGAGTGTAAGGCCACACTGGGGAAGGGAACAAGAGCCTGTCTCAACAACAATAAACCTAACAACTCTATAAAGCAGAACTGAATCAAAACTACACTCTGTCGAGGAAGTGTAAGTGAACAATGTCTCAACTATATAATATGCTTAGTAAGAGCGCGGGCACCCATTCATCTCTGCTTTTTGACTGCACATGCACGGAGGTTCCCAAATGCTGGGCTTTCACCTGCAACTGCAAGCCCAATTAGCCCTTCCTTCCTAAATTGCTTTTGTTAGGGTATTTTCAATACATCAACAGAAAAGTAACTAAGATAGTGATCAAAAAAGATGAAATTTCACTTAACTTAAACATAACAACTTTAAGCCTGCCCTGGCTATGAACGTCTGTAGTCCCAGCAGTGTGGGAGGCTACGGTAAAGGGATGCTGGAGCAAGCATGCTGGTGCAGGCTTACAAGTCCAGCTTCCCAGGGAGGCTGAAGCAGAAAGATCACAACTCTGAGGTCTGCCTGGGCAAGTTAGTGAGACTTGGTCTTCAAAGGAAAAAAGGTTTGGTGATGCAGTTCTGCGTGTTAGTAGGACACTGAGAGGTGTTTAAAGGCACAGCTCCAGCTCCAGCTCCAGCTCCAGCTCCAGCTGTTAAAACAGACAACAGACCACCTTAAACTTCCCCGGCAGTTTAGAGCCCTTGTCAGAACACTGTCCGAGAATGGAGCAGTGTGAGAATTCTGAGTGCTTGTGGAAAAACTCCATGAAAACAAGAGTCAGGTGGCTTCAGTTTTATCAAAATAGAGAATTGTTCTTGGAGTGTGCTTTCATGCTCCTCCCAGGTGTAGCAGACAGGAGTTTAGTTCCAGCTCTTGCTATTCATATGCCTCTATGGAAAAACATGGTTTTGCCACATGTGTCCCTTTGACTGAACACCTTACTCATGTGACTCTTCTTAACCCAGAGTGTAAACTGTCCAATGCTCTAAACAAAGTTGGCTGTTGTATGAGACTTTCAGGCCCTGCTCTCCCAGGCCCACACTACCAATTAAGAGCAGTAAACAGCTCTTCTTAAATTTTTTAGAAAACATTTTATTTCATGTCTGTGGGTGCTTTGTCTGCATATGTGCATATGTATCGTATGTCTACCTGGTGTCTCCGATTCCCTGGGACTAGAATTACTGATGAATGTGAGCCCCGTGCAGATGCTGGGAATCTAACCAGAGAGGACAAAGCAGCTTGGCAACACCAGCTGACACTTAGGTCGTACCATACCAGGAAAGGCACGGAGAGGAAGCTAAACAGGTAACCCAGACAGTACTGAAAGAAGCCGGGGTACAGGTGTTCCAGTTCCCACGGACAAATTACTTTAGCTGTGATCAGCACAACACGGTATTAAGTCTGCTAATCTATTTCTAAGGAAGGATCATCTTTACTTCAGTCTTTCAAGCTGGTAAAAATAAAGCCAAGGCAAACAAGAAGGAAGCCATACTTGTTTCCTATAACACTGGCTGTATGAAGGCTCCGTGGAAGTGGCACTGTCCCCTTAGTTTCTGGTTTTGACCATGACATAGTTTCTAGAAATAAAAATAAGAAAATCAGGAACTTGATCTAATAATAGCAAATCACCTCAATTTACACACTTAAAAATAAAACAAAATTACTTATCAAAAAAAAGCAAAAACGTTTCAAATCAGTTATCTGAATTTCATCTTTAACATTCCCAGGACACAAACACATCCAATCAGAAATCTATTTGCATTTGATTTTAACATTTCTGCTAAAGAGCTGTGCTTAAAATGTCACTAATTTTAAATGACAAATAATAGTTTTGATTTAACCATTTTAAATAAATTTATAAGACAGTCAAAAATGAGAAGCACATTTTCAATTATTCACTTTCAGAAAGCTGCCCTCAGGTCTCCCACTGGTTAGCAAGTCTGTGAAAGTCACACTTCCCATAGACAGCGAGGACAACCATAGAAATTAGTAACCCAACCAGATAACTCTGGTGAAAGACGGTCCCACTAACAATTACAGAGGACCATAAGCATGTATGTGGACCATTCTAGACAATCAGGATCTATGGTGGTCCTAAAGGAAACACAGGAAATTTACTACCATAAATTGAACATTCAATTGTTCTAGGTGACTGATTGTGTCTCAGTTGTTCCTGAGACTGTAAATTCTGACTATAATAAATATTTACAAAAAAATACATTTAAGTTTTTTCTTTACCAATCATAAGAAATTCCTGAATCAAATTAAGATTACCTAAATCAAGCTGCCATAGGTCATCCAGGCGAGCACCACACATTCCACCAAATACATACATCTTAGGACTCCCGGAGTCTTTTTTACAATATATAATAGCAGTGTGGGATTCTCTTGGAGATGGTACAATGCCTTTCGTGGCTGGAATGCTCCAGCCCACGACACCAGAACCATGCTGTAGTTCCAACTCATAGAAATCATTTAAATACCTAGGATAGCACAAAAGAGATGAAAATGTTCAGATGATATGTGTGCTTTATTTGTTTTTTATTTCAATTCATAAATATATATTAGCCACACAGTGGCGTGTGTCTGTAATCTCAGCACCCAAGAGTTTGAGGTCAGTATGAACCAAACATTCTATGTCAAAAAAGAAGAAAGAAAAAAGAAAAGGGGGTCTGAGAGATGGCTTAGCAGCCAAAAGAGTTACTACTCTGGCAGAGGACTAGAGCTGGGCTCTTAGTGCTGACAGCTGGTGGCTACAAGCAACTGGAAGTCCAGTGGCAGAGGACCTAATGCCCTCTTCTGTCCTCTGTAGGCATCTGCATGCACACTGTGCAATAAACCCATACAGACACACACAGAAGACACACACACACAAACGTTTTCAAAAAGAAAAAAATGTCTATCATATGCTTATTGTAAAAAATTCACACAGTACAGAAAGGCACTAAAGCAAGCAAAACTTCCGGACACTCATTCCATGCAAATTTATCCCTCTATTCTGTCCCAGGGTGAAGACAGAAAACATCTGGAAAACATCTGTCAATACAACAGTGACAGTCTTAGAACACAGTCTGTCAGGAGACGAGGTTCCTCTCCCCTTTATTTTAGCCTGGTCTGTGATGGCTCTGAACAAGGTGCCACGGCTGGCTTGTGAAAGGCCATATTCATATACACACACACACACACACACACACACACACACACATACACATATATATTATATTCTTACTATAATACTACTTGTGAAACTCTCAACCACACACTGAGAGGCCACTTCGCGGTCTGAGTATGCAGCTCAGTTGGTAGAATGCCTACCCAGCACGTAGGAAGCCCAAGTTTCAGCCTTACGCAACATATATACCAAACATGGCGGCACATCCCTATAATCTCAGCGCTCAGTAGAGCAGGATGATCAGAAGCTCAGTTAGTCTTGGCTACTTAGTCCACAGTCTGCTAGGGCCATAGGAGATCCTGTCTCAGAAGAGCCATCCACAGGCATACGAGGTGACAGCCCAGCTGACTCCCAGATGTGGGGAGAACCACTCAAGCTGTCCCACTGAAGAGCTCAGCCATGACTTTGTGCCGTTTGAGTTCCTTACTTACAGTAACTTTGCATCATTAGTCTACTACACAGCACTAGATAGCCAACGCTTCTTATGGGCAGCATTTCAGCGAACACCCTGAAGATACTGCTATCTGGAATAAGCACTGCTTTGCAACTCCCAGCACACTATAAAATCACAGCAATGTCTAGACAGGGTCTTTAATTTAGAAACCACCATTGAACTTGTCCTAAACAGCTTTTTTTCTTAAAAAGTCTGTCATTAATCTGTGATAATTTTTTTTAATGAAATGACTTTTGGTTTTTTGTAAATCCATGTACATGTGGTATGATGCATGTGTGCACGTACGTGTGTGCACGTGTAAGCAAGGGGATGGCATAAGGCGGTTGTCTCAATCATTCCACCTTTTATAACGGAGGCAGTCTGTCCCTGAACCTGGAACTTGTTGGTCTAGTTTGCCTTTGTTTTGTCTAGTCTTCCCAGAATGTTTCTGTTTCTGCCTCCTGTCAGCTGGGAGTGCAAGCTGGCCACTGCACACATTTCATCTACATGTGGGCTCTAGAGATCCACACCCAAGGTCCTCACACTTCATGGCAAGAGCTTAACCTTCTGAGCTAGCTCCCAATTCCAAAATGACTTTTGTAACAACTAATTCAATTTCCTACTAACTTTCTACTCAAGTATGAGAGAGAAAAAACAAAACAGTTCAGAACATAAACTTTCAAAGTTTAGGGACTGAAGAAATGGCTCAGCGATTAAGAGCACATCCTACTCTTTCAAAGAAGCATGAGTTCAGTGCCAGCACCCACTTCAGCTGGCCCACAACGGCCTGGAAGACCAGTTCCAGGGAGAGCCGACACTTCTGGCCTCACTGGACAGCCACACCCACAGGCACATATCTAACACACAAACACCCACATAGACATATAATTAAACACACAAACAAACCCTTATGCCTGGTGTGGCAGCACATGTCTTTAATCCCAGCACTCAGGGATACAGAGGCAGGTTGATCTCCGAGTTCCAGGCCAGCCTGGTCTACACAGGGAAACCCTATTTTGAAATAAATAAATAAATATTAGAAAAATAAAAAGCAAGACATCTATAGAAACATACAAAAGAAAAGAGACAGTACTCATTCTCTGGAAAAGGAGAACAGTACCTGCTCGTGCAATACACCTTCACAGACTGCATGAGGTATGAGAACAATGGCTTTCACTCTATAACCATATTTCACACCAAGTTTTCAGTGAAAACCCATTTTAAAATAACCACGTTATATTGTGGCTGTGCATGACCCATTCAATGTAAATTACACTCAAGACATATAAATATACTGGCATAAGCAATTGCACAAGTATCAATTTAAGATGATTTCTGATTAGAAAAGACAGTTTGAAGACATTCTCTAGGGACTGAAAAACACACCAAAACATAAATATGTGTTTATTGCCAGTTTTCAATATGAAAATACAAGCTTAAGCCTTATAGTAACTACAGGTAGAATATTTTAACCGAAACCATCAAACAAGCACTTGGTCTACAAAGAGCATACCTGGGGACATTGTTGTTGGAATCTTCACTCTCGTTGGCCAGACCACCAAACAAATAGCATTTGTTACCATATAAAGAGAAACTATGTCCCAGACGAGGACAAGGAGGCAAACCAGAAGGAGGAGGCTGGGGTTTCACTTTTCTCCATAGCCAACGACTTGCCTAACAAGAGAAGACATCCACATGAAAGCAGGCCATCAACAGTGAGCCACCCGTGAACGCCTCTGGGGATGAAGGACAAACATGTGGCTGACGCTGAGACTCGGTCTCACTACAGACCCTCTACACACAGTGAGTTTCGACACAGTTCTAGGCTGGCCTCAAACTCCAAGAGACCTGCCTGCCTCTGCCTTCCAAGTGCTAGGAAAAAGGCATGCAACACTATGCCCAGAGAACTGGCTAACTTCTGAAATTAACAGGTTTATCCTGGGAAGGCTAGCTGTGGTAACCCCAGAATTTATGAGGCAAGAGGATCAGGAGGTGAAAGCTATCCTTGGCTACTAAGTGAGTTTAAGGGTAGCCTGGGTTATGTGAAATTTGTTTCACAGAGCAGTGTGTGTTTGTGTGTGTGAGTGAACGGACATTCAAATGAATCTTCTATACACACACATTTCCATAATGATACACTAAGTTTACAATAATAATAAATACCATCACTTCTAATTTATTCCACATGAAAAAATAAGTATCTACATATAGAACATTAAGATAAGGTGTAATTCATGAAATCTAACTTTATATATTAGGTAATCTATGCATGCTAAATATTTAACCTTTAATAGCAAATCAAAGTTCATTAAATCACGTTAAAACAAAGTTCATTTAACAAATCAAACTCCAATTTATTTTTTTTATTTATTTTTATTTTTTTGCCATGAGAATCTTCTCTATTTGAAATGGTGGTTTGCTTGGAAATACGTACAACCAAATCACATCTGCCAGTGGCAGACACCCTCATAATCAGGGCCCTTGGAACATATCAAGAACAGTCACCAAGAACAAGCTCCGGTTTAACAAGCAAATCAAATCTAGAAAGGCTATATGAAGCCGTGACCTCTCGGCACGACTGTGTGGGCGGGTCACTGCTACTAAAGGAAGCCATTCCTCTCATACTGAGGCACGCATTTTCAAAGCATGCTCTGGGTTAGACACGCAAATGCCCAGGTCCCACATGGACAATACTGGCTCCAAACACCAGAGGCAGGACCCAGCAGTCTGTTCCAACAGTTCGAGGGTGCCTGCGTTGTAGGCTAGCGGACTACCGCACTCACACAGAAACCGAGCGTGCAGCAGTACAGGCACTGCTAAAGGTCAGGTATCTTTAAGCTGTAAATGTCACCAGACACAGAGAGGTGGAAACATCATCTTGGGAGCTACAGAATGTGGAGCATCTGTTACTGTACCCGTGCTAATAAAACATTTTGTAATCTCTTTTTAAAACTTCTGACGATTTCATTAGGCACTTCAGATTGAGATAATGAATGTCAAACACACTTACTTGTAGCTCATATAGCTCATTGCTGTATCTTCCATATTCAACCATGCCCCCAAACACTAGTATTCTAGTGCCGTCACAGACAAATCCATGGGCCGCGCAGCCTGGAGGGATGTCTCCTCTGACAGCTGGTAAGAACCACTGATTTGTAACTAGTGGCCAAAAAATATTAAAGTCAATTATAAGAAACAATGGCTAACATTCCCTCAGTGTATATATACATACATACCTATCCCTAGCCTATATTCCAGTAGCCTTCAAAGGGGATTCCTTTGCTCCCCAGAGGGTACTGACTTTGCAATGTCCACGTCATATTCAGTTGTCACGACTTTCGGGAAAAAGGGGCTGCTACCAAGTCGTGAGTTGGGCCTGAGGATGTCAGCATGCATCTTATATCATACGAGGTGATCTTTACGGCCAAAACTCACCTGTGCCAAAATGTCACTAATGTTTCTGTTGAAAGCCCTGATTTGCATCATTCAACGCCTAGAAAAATCCTGATAGGTGCCCTCGCCATTATAGACATGGAAAACCTCAGATTTAGAAAGGCTTGGCAACTTTAATACCAATTCTGAACAACTAGCAAAGCAAGAGTCTAAACAGGTATAACTTCTTCTAAATCCATGGTATTTACAGTATACCAAATCAAATACTTTGTAAACTTTTTAAGCTGGAGTATTAGGGGAGGTAGCAAAGAGGACCAAAAGTAACAAAATTTCTCCTACCGAATTTGGCCTTTAGAGGACTACTGCGATCAAGTTGTTTCATCAAAGAAAAGTTGTGTAGTTGGGAACCAGATCGACCCCAAACTCGGTACAGTTACTTACTAGTTTCCGATGATTGCTAAACTACTTACTAGTGGGAAAGATAAATTTCTACCCTGCATGGTGGTAAAGGCTTGTCGCCCTAACCAGCGACACTTCACGCTCTGTAGCGGTGCCTCAGCTGAGACCGTCCTCTTTGGCGAGGACCAGTCCAGACGAGCCGAGCACAGACACCCATCAGCCGCAAATCCCTTCCCCGCCAGTTTAGAGAAAGTCTCAACGGCTTCCGCCAGATACAGAGGACCGAAGACCTCCCCGCCCCTCAATCCTCTCCCGAAGGAGAGCGGGGAAGGCAAAGATCGCCGAGGCCCGGCTCGGGGTGGCTTCTGTGTTTGACAGTGGCCGGGATCTCGGTCCCCCGAAGTGACCAGCCCCGGGGAAAATGAGGGGAGAAGCCCACACAGCGGAACCCGCCGTCTCACTCGGGTCCGCGGGCACGGATGGGCCGGGGTGTCTCCACGTCGGCCGGCGAGAAACCGAGCCGCCCTCCGGCACGCTGCCAGCTCGGGCTGCCGCCCACCCAGCCCATCCAGCCAGTCGGCCGAGCTCTCCCCACCGACCGCCTGCCCCAGCCGGCCGAGGGAGCCGCGACCCCAGCGGTGACAGCTGTCAGCCCCGCGTCCGCCGCGCCTCCCCTCCCCCAGCTCCGCCGCCGCCGCCGCCGCCGTCTCCGAGGCGGGGTCGCCGAGCCGCCGCCTACCAGTGTTGTAGACGTGCAGCTCGTCCGCGATGCCCTCGTTGCCCCCGCCGAAGATGATCATCAGCTCCCGGATGGCTACGGCTCGGTGTCCGTGCCGGGCGCGGGGCACCGGCCCGGTGAAGGAGGAAACCCGCCTCCAGTTGAGGAGGCTGGGAGCCGCCATCTTCCCAACCCCCGCCCCTCGGCCCACAATGCCCCGCGCGCCACGGGCCCCACGGCTCGTGGCGGGGGAGGCCGGGCACCGCCTCCAGCGGTGCGCGCGGGAGGCCCGGCACGTGATCTGCGGGCCCCGCCCACCCCAGGGCCCCGCCCACCCCAGGGCCCCGCCCACCCCAGCCAGCCGCTACGTGGCTGGCCCTCGGGGCGCCGCCGGGATGGGGAGCCCCTCCCGTGCACCGGCCCTGCCTGCCCCTCCTCTGCCGTGACTTTCCCGCGGGGTCTCCGCGGAGGAGGGACCGCCCTGTCCTCCAAGTCCACTCTGAGCATCTTCCGCGTGGGCGTGTCGCGCCCTCTGGACGGCTGTCACGGAGGTCCCAAGTGCTGGGGCTCGGGGAGGGCCTGGGGCAAAACTGTCACCTCACAGGCTGCGGGGGCGAATGGCCCGGGGCCCGATCTCTGGTCAGATTGGGAGCTGTCAGACCTAGATAGCAACAGTTAGCCCCAAAGGTGACCTGGCTCCATTTATCAAACGGAAGCAGGTGGCTTGTTGCTGTGATTAAATACCTCGACCCCAAAATGAAACTGTGGAAGGAAAAAGGATTCGTTTTGACCCACGGAGAAGCCCAACATAGCGAGGAGGCTTGGCAGGAGGTGGCTGGTCACGTTACATCTGCGGAGAGCCCCTGACGCTGGGACCCAGCTGCCTTTCTCATTATTTAGCCTAGGGAATTAGTGCCCCTGTTGTTTATCCCCCCCACCCTAATTAACCTAATCTAGATAATCCCACCTAGGCCTGCCCACAGGCTAGGCCCCCAGGTAAACCTAGATAATATCAGGCTGACAAGATTGACTTATCACAGCAGGTCACCTCTGCGCTGGTAGCTTACCGCGGACAGGTTATCCTTCCTAAATTACTTTCTCTGTAGTAGCTCAGGATCTTTCCGAGTGTTCAGGAAACTAGGTATTTCCCTGTTGTTGTTGAGGGAAATGAGGAATATGGCTGCAGAAACTTGCTCCGTTACACACAGAAAAGGACCCGAGGCAGGACTCCAACAGGCTTCCCTTTTCATGGCTTCGAGCCTTAACCACTAAACCTATGGCCTTTGACAGTGGGCATCTACAGCCCTTCCTCCCCAAATGCCTTGCAGTTCAAGTTCAATACGAAAATCACAAAGTAAAGAGTAAAACACCTATTTATTTATTTATTTATTTATTATTTTCAAGTCGGGGGTTTCTCTGTAAGGAGTAAAACACTTAAAGCAATTGAAATCTCTAGCTCAACTTATCAAGATGGTACTGTAGGAGGGAACACCTTTTCCCTCACCTCTTATGGGTTCCGGGTTCCGTTTCTCTCATCCAGCTGCCTCACACACCCCCCTCACCTCCCGCAAAGCTGTGTGCCTCTCTTAGTTCTCGTCCACCTGAAGCGGCCTCCCTTAACACTGGTGCAGCCATGACAGGTTGCAGACTAACTATCCTGGGACTAGGCCTCACCTGTACAATACACAGGAAAAGCCACAGACTGTACCCTGTGGGGGACCAATTAGAACTGAGACTAACAAGTACTAGGTGCTCAGGACATTAATAGCTTACCTAACTTAGGGAGAGAATTACACTTTTCATTAAAGCTTACTGCCATTTTAGTTTCTACACATTACAGTCCTGCTTTGTATGATCCCAAATTCTGGGATCAGTTTTGTGTGAACTCTGTTTCTCTTTTAGACAGCTTCAATCTCGTGTAGCTCAGGGTGGCCTCGAACTCACAGAGATCTGTCTGCCTTTGTCTCCTGAATGCTGGGATTAAAGGTGTGCACCACCACTGCCTGACATCTATGGCTAACTAGTCGCTTAGCTCTGCACTCTGATAGCCAGGCAAGCTTTATTTGTTAGAGTAAAAACAAAACAAAATATCACCACAAGGTAAAGAAGTAAGTTTTCCACGAACACAAAATGTTTAAGGAATTGTATTTCCCCCACCCCCCAGACTTCAGTGTTTATATGATACTTTGTTGTTGCTGTTGTTTTTATTCATTGACAAAAAGACTAAGGGGGGATTAAAAGTTGCAAACCCAGTGTTAACTGGGAGAGACCCTGTTTCTCAAGCCTGCCACATCAAAGTACCCCAAACCAAGTAGGTTAAAATAGTTGAACAGCACTCAGAAGGCAGAGACAGTTGGATCTCTGTGAGTTTGAGGCCATCCCAGTCTACAGAGCAAGTTCCAGGACCGCCAGGGCTATACAGAGAAACCCAGTCTCCAAAAATAAAACAAATAAATAAAAGGTAGAACCTGGGTTTGATTCCCAGCACCCACATAGCTGCTCATAACCATATGGGCCCTCTGTTCCGAGGGATCTGACGCCCTCTTCTGGTCACCACAGGCACTGGCATTCCTGTGGTTCACAGACAAACCAGGCAAACACCCTTACTCATAAAATAAAATTTTTAAAAAGAATAAAAACAGGCGGTGGTGATGCACATGCACACCTTTAACCTTAGCACTCGGGAGGCAGAGGCAGGCAGGTCTCTGAGTTCTGAGTTCAAGGCCAGCCTGGTCTATAGAGCGAGTTCTAGGACAGCCAGGGCTACACAGAGAAACAAACAAACAAACAAAACAGTAGAACTGTCTGAATTGCCTCACAGTTCTAGAGAATAGAATTCTGGAACCAAGGTGTCAGTCGAACAGTTCACCAATGTAGGCACCGTTTAGGAGGAAAGCTTAGAGAAGATAGAGAAGCAGGGTTAGTGACAACTCCCCCAGGAAGACAGTATTTAAAAGGTTATAGCAGACGGCGAAAGGGAGCTGGGGACTTGCTCTATCGGTTTGGCTTTGAAAACCACTTCCACCTTTATGAACCTTCCTTCACCCGTGGCTTCTCTTAAATATCAGCCCTCACCACGTTCCCTTCTGACCTCCCTGTTCGTTGGTGTTCCGTTTCCTTCAGAAGCCATGCTGAGTTCAGGAGGAGGAGGAACTGTCTGTCGAATTTGCACCTTAGGAGGTTGTTACTGCCCTAGTGTAAAACCCTTTCAGTGGAGGAGAAGCCGGAGGAACAAGTGAGGAGGGGCAGAGAACACAGACAATCTATTACCCTTTCCAACGGTTGCCATGAGAACAAGAACATGTGCTGCCCTGACAACTGCCCGGCACACAGTTGTCGATCAGTCATATTATAATTCCTACCATCATCTTTATTATATCACCACTGTTTCTAATCCTATTCCTTAGCTCCAGGGCATTGAAGAGCCATTATAGAGCAAGAGACTAGAGCCCAAGGGTGGCAGACTGCTGAGTGTAATCTGTAAGGTCCCAGTTGAGGACTTTATGATCTGGGGATTACTAGCAGGTGGGCTCAAGAACAGAGTCTTCGCAGGTACAAGCACTATTTTCAAGATGAGGGACACAGAGAGCGGCTGAGAAGTCTGTTTCCAACTCATAGGCTCCAGCCACGGGACATGGAGAAGGAAGAGCAAGGCTGAGCTCCAGGCATGGGGGGATCTCACCTAGTTACCAGAGCAGAGGCTTAGACTAAAGAACCGAGGGAGAAAGCCAGTTGCAGCACACGAGAAGCAGGGAACCCAGGGCCAAGGCGTGGGTGCAGAAGCCATTGCTGCCCTCTCAGCAGGTAGCAGGAGAGAGCCTAGAGCTTTGAAGCTCAAGCTGCCAGGGAGATAACCCTCGACTGAGTTCCACCAAGCAAGAGGGATTGAGCTCCTAACATCATTCCACCTCCTGTGTGTGATCTTGGAGACCAGACAAGAGAGGTAAGGGCAAAGAAACCAACAGCAACACCAACAACATCAAGTCCACCAGCTTGGCCCGGTGCAAGTGATTCATTGACTACTATGAAATCCTCCCTTCCTTCATTGGCTGCCCACCGCTCCTCAGGGAGGGGTGGGCTTCATCCTCTGCCCCACTGTTCATGAAGGCATTGGTAGACCCACTGCAGGTCTTAAGAGGTGTAACCACAGTTTCGGTGAGTTCATAAAACCCTCCTGCTCGTATTCATAAGGAACCCTAGTTAAATTCAGTGGGACACACTCGTGAGATCTGAAAACAGAATCGGGACTGACTAGCTGGGAAGAAGGAAGGGTTCGGGAGGAGAGGGGAGGAAGACAAGAGGGTAGAGGGGACATGGTGATTGTCAAAACATATACAGGTATGAAACTGTCAAAAATAATGAGCAGATATCACCTAAGATGTTTTTTAAAACGACTCAGCAAAGGCTGATCTGGTTGGCAAGAAGAAATGATAAATATCTGACTTTCGACTAAAAGAATAATGGCCCAGATACATAGTTTAATGATAAATGGAACCACAAATTAAAAGGGCACACGAGGGGCTGGGGAGATGGATCAGTGGTTAAGAGCGCTGACTGCTCTTCCTGAAGACCCAGGTTCAATTCCCAGCACCCACATGGCAGCTCACAACTGTCTGTAACTCCAGTTCCAGTGGATCCAGCATCCTCACACAGACATACATGAAGACACAACACCAGTGCACATAAGATAAAAGTAAACTGTTTAAAAAACAGTAACATGAAGATATTATCATGTTTAGCTGTGAGCCTATGTCATGAGATAAAGGCATCATTAGGTTAAGTGGTGTGAGGTATGATATGATTATGGTCTGATATCAGAGAGAATACATGAGCATACCTCAATAATATAGACTACAATGTAACTGGATTATATGGTATTGTATAGCCTGTTTATTACAATGATTATTATTTTCTTTTTTGGTTTTTTTGAGACAGGGTTTCTCTGTCGCTTTGGAGCCTGTGTCTGTGTGTATGCGTGTGAGTATACGCATGTGTATGTTGCAGGTACCCTCAGAGGCCAGGAAAGAGCAACAGATTTCTGGGAGCTGGAGCTCCAGGTAGCTGTGAGCTGCCAATGAGGGTGCTGGGAATCAAACTCTGTAAGAGTAAGATGTGCTCTAACCGCGAGTATTATTTCAAGGTGTGTGACTTTTATTTATGCTGTGTTTGTTTAATCTGTGGTTCTTTGCCTGTCTAAAACACCTGATGATCCTAATAAAGAACTGGATGCCTAATAGTGAGGCAGGAGCCAGGGTAGGAGGGGCTGGCAGGCAGAGAGGATATATAGAAGGAGAACGAGGAGTAGCAAAAAGAGAGAAGAAGGAGAGGAGGACACAGCGGCCAGCGACCCAGCCACCCGGCCACCCAGCCACCCAGTCAGTCACGAAGAAGGAAGTAAAGTAAAGCATACAGAAATAAGAAAGATAAAATCCCACAGGCAAAGGGTAGTCGGGATAATACAACATAAGAAAAGCTAGAAAGAAACAAGCCACGCTAAGGCTAAACATTCATAAGTAGGAATAAGCCTCTGTGTGTTTTACTTGGGAACCAGGTCATGGGCCCCTCAAAAAAGCCATATCCCACAATACTCCAGCCCTATGATAGTCTTTTTAAAATTTTGTTAAAAAAAAAAAAAGCTGGAGAGATGTCTCAGAGATTAAGAACACTGACTGTTCTTCCAAAGGTCCTGAGTTCCGCTCTCAGCAATCACATAGTGGCTCACAACCATCTATAATGAGATCTGGTGCCCTCTTTTGGCATGCAGGTATACATGCAGGCAGAACACTGTATAAGTAATAAATAAATAAATCTTTAAAAATCAAACTGAGACACAGGAGCTGGAGCCTATGGCCTACAGGTGATAGTGGCTCCCGGTTGCTGCCAATCCCAGGGTGCTGTGCTCTCTCTTAACTTTACGTCCCTATTCCTAACTATACTTTCAAACAGTGCCCTTTTTAGCTAATTCATTCATATTTGTTTACTTATTTCTTTTGAGATGGGGAGGGGGTCTCTCAGTGTAGCCCTGGCTACCTGTAACTCATTTAGATTGGGCTGTCCTTGAATGCGCAGAGATCAGCCTGCTTCTGCCTCCTGAGTGCTGGGATTAAAGATCTGCACCACCGCGTAGAGCAAACAGTCCTTTTTAAACACCTCTGATATTCCTAGATTGCAGCGAGCCATCTGTGTCCCATCAGGACGCCAACCTGCTCAACGGTAATCTCCGAGCCCAGCGTGGGTGGCCATCTGCAGCAGCACCCTGCGGGCCTTTGATCCCCGGACAGGAAAAGTCACTGCCCCACTTCCAGCATCAAGGCTGGATTGCAGACAGGAAGAAAAGGCAGGGCTCCAAATGGTCCTTTGCCAGAGAAGCAGGAGCTTTCTAGGAAGTTCCAGACCATAGACTTCCATGGAAATGCCTCCCTTAGCTGCAGCACATGGCAGAGGCATTTTAACTACAGCATCATGGCGTTTCCATCAGAAGAAATAAAGTAGCGAAGAATTAAATCACGGGGCAAAGCAATCAGCACATGCGTACAGAGTTACAAATAACTTACTAGTATAATTCTTTTCCTATTTCATACCTTAGGGTTTCTTTATTCACTATCAATAATAAAATTGTTACAAGCACTATAGAAAATAGTATGGATGCTCCTCAAAAGAACAAGTTAAAAACGGAAGCTTGGCAAGATGCCTCAGTGGATAAAGGGGCCTGATGTTAGGGCTAAAGACAGGAGTTTGGTCCCTGGAACCCACAGGGTAGAGGAAGAGAACTGAGCCCTCCCACGAGCTACCAACTGATGTCTACATGTGCAATAGAGGATACATGAGCATGCATGCACGTGTGCAAACACACACACACACACACACGCACACACACACACACACACACTCACACATTAAATAAATAATAAGCTTTAAAATTTTGAAAATAAAATTACAGTATGATCCAGCCACCCCACTTCTGGGTTTACATCCAAAAAAAATGAAACTAGTATCTCAGTGAAATGCCTATTTTGGTTTTGGTTCTGGTTCTGGACTAAATGCCTCACATCTGTTAGGAAAGCGCTCTTCTACCTCGCCCCTCCCATGAAGGGACAGGCGTGTCCCTGTTCTCACTGGTAGACCATGAAGAGATAAATGTGTCCCTGTACTCATTGGAAGACTGCTCACACAATAGCCGAGCTACAGAGACAATCTAAGTGTCCAGTAATGGACGCAGGACACAGAGATCGTGGTACACATGTATAATAGACTATGACTTAGCCATAAAAAGAAGATTCTAACACTTGCAGCAACATGGATGAACCTAAACAATTTGTTAAGTGAAATAAACCAGACTAAGAAAGACAAATAAAAACTTATAGCCAAGTGGTGGTGGCACACACCTTTAATCGCAGCACTCAGGAGGCAGAGGCAGGCAGATCTCTGTGAGTTCAAGACTAGTCTGGTCGGCAAAGTCAGGAAAGTCAGGGCTACACATAGAAACTCTGTCTCAAAGAAAATAAATAAACAAAGAGCTTATGTAGAGAAACTAAAAATGTCGAAGTTAATGAAACTAAGAATAGAGCAATGGTTCCCAGGGATGGGACCAGGAAGGTAGAAAAGGCAGGTGTTTGTCAAAGAGTACAAACTTACAGTCATAAGGTGATCATAGTCTAGGAATCTAATGGACAGCATAAATAGCGATGCGTAAATTTGACTTGGTAATCAGTAGTTTATGTATTATCAGGTCATCATGATATATATCATCAATATGTTCAATCTTTATCAATTAACTGGAATTTGAATGAAATGTATGCCCTGGCAATGCTGAAGCATACGTGGACAGTCCGTATATGGCAGTTCTGTTGAACTTGTCTATTTTGGGTTTCATGGTCTAAGTTGATGAGGACCACAGATCAGGTCTCTTCCTCAAGCAGGCACCAGATCTCATTATAGATGGTTGTGAGCCACCATGTACTTGCTGGGAATTGAACTCAGGACCTTTGGAAGAGCCCACAGTGTTCTTAACCGCTGAGCCATCTCTCTATTTAGTAAACTATTATTAAATTAACTAAATATTATCATCAAATTTCCATTTAAATATGATTTGAAAGCACCAGAGGCAAAAGGTAGTCAAAATAATTTAAGAAAAACTGTCAAGAAATAAGTCAAGCTAAGGCTGGCCATTCATAAGTAATAATAAGCCTGTGTGTGTGTGTGTCAGAGAGAGAGAGAGAGAGAGAGAGAGAGAGAGAGAGAGAGAGAGAGATTCATTGGAGAGCTGGGTGGTGGGCCTCTCAACACACCCCCACCCCCACCATCCCCCCACCCCAACTCTTACTGAGGGGTCTTGGAAATCTGAAGTTACAATGTGAGTTGTCTTATACTTAAGAAGGAAAGGACATCCAGCAAGGAGCTCTTTAGGGGATCTGGAGAGGGGGCCATTGTGAAATATGTTCCATGACCACAGGCAAAGCGCTGGTACCATTCCTGGGCATCTGGGGATTACTTGCCAAACTACAAAGCTGGAGAGGTTGTGGCCAAGTCTACCCCTGCCTGATTCCCCTCCACTTCGGGTAGAAATGCAGCTCTATCTGAAAACTTCTGTCTTCGTTCCCGGGAGGCGACTGCAGTTTGCGTTTTGATTTGCCATCGTAACATTTCAATGTACAGGAGAACCAAAAGATTCTTCTCATAAATCTGACTGTTGCTTTCTCTTGGATTTTACATTAGACACATCGTCGTCGCATAAATTCGCTTTGCGAGCGTTTGCTTTTCCTTGGAGTTGAATCTTTTACTCCAGAACAGCCTTGCTTTGGAGAGAGTTTTACATGCAGACTGCAAAGAGAGAGCCGAGAGAGGAAGTCTGCGCCAGCCAGCCGACCTGCGCTGCCTTCAGAGCGCATCTGGAAGTGATTTCGGGAACAGCCTTTTGGGGCACGAGGCTTGGATTTCCAGCCTCGGAAGGAGGGCTGGAAGGAGGGCCTTTCAAAGTTAACGCAAGCGGAGGTGGGTGTGGACAGCCGAGGCACTCTCTTGGAAACAGTGTATTGGCCTCAGGGCTCCTTGGCCCCTTGGGATTGCCAATGGGATCTTAGCAGCAGAAGCGAAGTTTAGCAGCCCCTGCGAGACCAGCTGCAATTCCAACGCTCCGCCTTACCCCGGTTCTGGACCAGGGAGCCCAAAGCCTCCCTCATCACCCATCAGGTAAGTAGAGCAACTTACACGCGAGGTACTCTTCCCATTTTGACGGTTCTGTCTACAGCGCTTGTCTATTTTGTTGTGGACTCAAGACGTATGTACATCAGAGACGACAGACTTTGCCTCTGAAAGTCCCCTGCTTTGTAACGGTACCATCCTACCAGAAGCTTTGCTATCAAGACAAAACCAAAATGTTCAGCGGACAAGCTTTGCACATCGTTTTGCAGAGCAGAGTTTATCCCCCCACCCCCACCCCTGCCCTAACAGTATGATGTTTGTTTGTTTGTATCGGACTTTAAGGATGGAGATCAGGAGTTAGTACAAGAGATCAACGCTAGCATTTAATGTGAGTCTGTTTCGGAGCCAAAATGACCTAGCTGAGTTATGATTCATGTTTTTGGAATCTGTCCTCAGAAACTCTTTTGGGGCCTCCATCCCCAGTAAGAGAGCTAGCTGGCAGCCCTAGGATTCTGTGGGTTTGTCGTGGAACAGGACTCACAGTGTTTGGTTTAACTTCTAAAAACTATCTCACGTTCCCTTTAGTGGTACATACGATATCTCGGAAAAGTCCAGCAGACCCTCGCTGACAGCTTGTGATAGAAGTTAAGGCGGGGTGGTAAACACAGAGCTTAAAAGAGAGAGACCATAGAATCCGTCTAAATGTTTGAATATGCTGTGGAGGTCAGTCCATGCAGCCCGTTAGCCAATGTGACGCTGGTGGGTTGGTCCTGCCTCTGCATTTTTCGGAAATGTTTTGGTATTGCGCTTCGACGCAATCTCCTTTTGGTGTTACATAACGGAATTCTAGTCCTCCCTCTGATACAGCCAACACCAGAGCTGCACCCTAACAGCAGTGAAAGCCTGGGTCGTGTGCCTGAGGGGAGCTTTATAAGCTTGGTTCTGGTCACATCACGTTGCACGTGCCTACATTTCCTCATCTGTAGAGTGGGAATTAAGTGATCTAATGGAACATGTGGCCCACAGGGTCTGCAGGGAAGTAAGGCTCAGGGTGCTCCACTTCCCTGGCAAAGCAGACAACAGCAGTGTGGGTGACAGGAGGGACCACACATCCAGTACTGGGCAGGGCAGGTCCCTGTTCTTGACGCGTTCTCCCTGTGATGGTCTGGAGACTCCAGGTGTTCCTCGTCTCCCAACACATCTTCTCCCCAGGGCCCTGCTGTCTTTGTTCCTCTGCTCAAATACCTACCCCCAGCTCTCTTTTCTCTAGCTCCTTTGTCCCGTCGGAGTAAATGAGAGGTTTACTTAGCCACCGTTTTCATTTCTGGATCCCAAGGAACATCGTTCCTGTGGTTGCTTCCTTAAGGTCAGAGTTTTTCAAAGGCTGTTCAGAAGGACATTGTCCCATGGGAAAGGAGCTCCACAGACCCAACTGAAGGACCAAAAGGTAGAAAAACACTTTAAATGTCACAGCCCTCCACCTTCTTTCTTCTCCTCTTCGAAGCTGTCACGGGCCAGTACCTTGCCTCAGGAATCCCTTGTTCCATCATGGGCACTAGAAATTCCCAACTCTACCTCTGGCTCTCTGAAGACAGGCCGACAGGCTTTTCTACACTGGAGGGTTGACTCTTATTACCACAGGAAGAGCGTGACTTGGAAGTCGTTCAGCCTAGAAAAGCTTGTGAAGGCTGTGGGGCTTCCTTCCAGAACCCTCTGCTGCATCCTTGGAATGGGACCATGGGCTCATCTCTGAAACACTGCCTTTCTTTCACCAAGTAACAAGCAGAGTGGCAAGAGCCTCTTACCCTTGCTTTCTCTTTCCTGTTGTTCATTCAGACTATTCTGTGACAGGACAGGCAGACCCAGAGGAGAGTCACACTCCTGTCCTCAGCCATCATGAAAGGAGACAGTCACAGCGTGATTGTAGAAAATCAGTTGGGAGGCTGGGAGTAGCAGTGGCGCAGACCTTTAATCCCAGCACTCAGGAGGCAGAGGCAGGCGGATTGCTGAGTTTGAGGCCAACCTGGTCTATAGAGTGAGTTCCAAGACAGCCGGGGCCACACAGGGAGACCCTGTCTCAGAATAGCAGAAGGACAAAGAAAGAAAGAAAACAGTATGGAGAGTTCACAGTTGGCATGGATCCTGGGAGGGCACCAGGCCAGGCAGCCACTGCCTGAAGGAGCTGAGGAAGGGGCTTTCCGGGCAGATTGCTGCTTGAACAATGTCTGAGGACAAGAAACCATAGGTTGGCACAAAGAGGCCGACTGATGGGGACTGACGGTGGGCTGTTCAGCCTGGCCAGAGGTGTGACACTGAGGCTCAGTCATCTTAATCTTCGGGGGGTACCCATGAGGGGTTTTAAGCAAGGATGGAATGACGAGAGCTAGGTGGGAGAGGTAGGCTCATTTTTAAAGCTGACAGATAATTGTAATTTTACACAGCGTGGTGTGGCATTTCAAGCGTAGAGTGACTCGCTGGCTACGCTGGTATTTCTATCACATCAAACACCTGTTGCTTCCTTTTTTTTCTGAGACAGGGTCTCTCTATGTAGCCCTGGCTGTCCTGGAACTCAGTCTGTAGACCAGGCTGGCCTCGAATTCACAGCGATCCCCCTGCCTCTGCCTCCCAAGTGCTGGGATTAAAGGTGTGCACCGTCACAGCCGTCACCTGTCGCTCCTTTGTATTGGAAACATTGGAGATCATTAGTTGTTGGAAATGTTCAGCTCTGTGTCAACTGTAGCTAGCTCCTTTGTATTGGAAACATTGGAGATCATTAGTTGTTGGAAATGTTCAGCTCTGTGTCAACTGTAGCTAGCTCCTTTGTATTGGAAACATTGGAGATCATTAGTTGTTGGAAATGTTCAGCTCTGTGTCAACTGTAGCTGCCCCGTGTTGTCAGATGTTACATGTTAGATCTCCCATATAGTAACACTTGTTACTGTTGAGCCACGTGTGTCCGTCTGCCAGCGCCACAAGTCGTTCAGTATGGTTCTAAAACACGCTCACCATCTTGTGTTCTCTGAAACAAATGAAAAAGCAGTGAAATGGCACCAATTAAGAGTACAAAGAACAAAAGAAAGCCAGCCAAGCCATAGAACAGCAGACTGGAATTAAGGGACGTAAGGATGGACTGCTTATTGGATGACGTTATTTAATGTTATTTTTCTTAGATGTGATCACGGCATTTTGATTCTGTAGGATGTCTTAGATTTGTTTGCATTTTAGTATACCTTTTTTTTGTATGTGTTTGTAAGTATGTGCACACATGTGTGGGTCCATGTTTGCACATGTAGAAGCCAAAGGAAGGTGTCACATGTCCTCTGTTTTTCCCCTTGAGACAGTACCTCTAAGCCCACCCTTCCCTCTCTGCCCCATAACACTGATGTGATGGGCACACGTGGTCGTACCTGGCTTTTTACATAGGAGCAAGGAGTTTGAACTCAGACCTCCAGGCTTGTGTGGCCAGCACTCTTAACCACAGAACCATCTCCCCTGCCCTCACCTTACCCTCATTTTTTAAAAGGAGGCACGCTGAGCCAAGCCTGGTGGTGCAGGCCTTTAATCCCAGCCCTTAGGAGGTAGAGGCAGGAGGATCTCACTGAGTTCAAGGCCAGCCTGGTCTACAAAGTGAGTTTCAGGAGAGCCAGGGCTACACAGAGAAACCCTGCCTCGAAAAACAAACAAAACATCTGAAAAGAGGCATGCTGACATACATATTCAGGGGTGCTGCTGTTGCCCAATGCCTGCAGCCTCAAAGTGCGCATGCTTGCGGGTAGGGCCGCCAAGCAAATGCAACGACTCGTTAGCAAGCTGGCGAAACGCCCATGGGTATTTTATTCTTTTAACGTGCGTAAACTTGAACGGTTTCAAGTGAAACAAAGAAAATAGAACGAGGCTGTTGAGGCTTCACGCGTGTTTCACATTGACTGTACATAGTTATCAGGCGACGAAAAAAGGCCCACGTGGTGGTTAAGTCGGCAATTGATTGGGTAAGGGGAGGGGACCGGAAAGCTGGATGGGAGGCACTGCAGAGCCGGTAAGGGGGTGAGATGAGGCCAGACAGGAGGGAGAACCTAAGTACCACTTAGACGGTGCAATTCACCAGAGCCGGTGATGGCTCCAGCGAGGGATGAGAAGTGGAAGGAGATGCCAGGGTGCATCCGAAGGAGCCTCTGCAGGTCCCCGAGGTGCTGAGTTCATGAGGAACTCGCAGGCTGTCCTGTAACAGGGCTGCACAGTCATCCGGGTCCACTGGCGTGTTTGAGTGATTTACATCGCTAGGCGCTGAACACAAGTCAAGGAGCAAAGAGACACAAGTCCCAGTTTCATGAGACTTCTGATGTTTCATTAGGGGGAACAGACTGGGGAAGGGGACAAGAGCAGGGGGCAGCCTAGTGGCTAGAGACGACCATTGAGGACATGAAGTAAGAGCTGCTGAGTCTGGCCTTTTTTACTAAGAGTTGGAAAGTGAAGAGGTGGCAAGTGTGTGAAAAACACTCCAAATTGCGGGGGGAGGGGAAGACGACTTGGTGTTGGGTGGGGAGGTGGTGACAGGTGGAAGGACCCTGATGCTGGCATCTGCCTGGCAAGGAGGCCAGGGTGATCGTGTGTGATATCCTCGCTCTTCCCCAGGAGCCTGGAAGGCCCGGGAGGGTTTCAGGCAGAGCCCAGCACCGGGCACAGAGTGACTCAGGCTCAGCACATCTGCTCGGCTGTAGACCTGCTGCAGGGCGATAAGGCAGAACTTCTGTAAGACAGGGCAGTCAATAGACGATGTCTGTCGACCAGGATGGAGGCCCTGGAAGGTGGTGATAATTCTGGATGTATTCTGAGAGCAGAACCAAAAGGTTATGTCGGTCAGTCTCTACATAGATACAGAGAGAGAGAGAGAGAGAGAGAGAGAGAGAGAGAGAGGCTGAAGATAACCTTGTCTGCTTTTGGTTGGAACAATTATAAAAGTGAGGTTGTGGAGAACTGGTTTGGGGAAGACTGGGAAACGTGTGCTTTGGGGAAGCAGCAGGAGCTCCGATGGGAACACGTGGATGCCTTCAAGCAACGGAGTCCCTGTGGGAGGTTTGAGCTGGGGGCAGAAATGTTGAATGCAGCTGTCAGGTAAATAGCATTTAAAACTGGGAAGGTTTAAGACATGGAGGGGTTTCTTCAGGAGGAAGAGAAGAGAAGGAAAGAAATTAAATTTGGATGGTCTTCCATCTTCATGTTAAAGTTCAGGAGGCGGGAGCTAAATAGATGGGGACTGAGCTGAGCGGTGGTGGTCCACATCTTTAATCCTAACACTTGGGAGGTAGAGGCAGGCAGAGCTCTATGAATTCAAGACCAGCTTGGTATACAAAGTGAATTCCGGGACAGCCAGAGCTACACAAAGCAACCCTGTCTCAAAACACCAAAACCAAACCAAACCAACAACCAAAAAGCTGGAGACAGGCTGAGTGGTGGTGGCGCATGCCTTTAATCCCAGCACTCGGGAGGCACAGACAAGCAGGTCTCAGTGAATTCGAGGCCAGCCTGGTCTACGGATCAAATTCCCAGACAGGCTCCAAAAACTACAGAGAATCTATGTATCAAAAACCCAAAATTAATTAGTTAATTAAAATAAGATGAGGACAGTAGGAGAGACTAAACCTGCACCTCGGGAAAGGCGGGGAAATGAGGGACTTCCCTATACTCAGTACACAGGGAGCATGTGAAGGAGGGAGTGGGCACACCACTGAGGGATGCATCTCATGGAATCTTCTAGCATCCAGGACTTGATAACCCAGACAGTGCCCTCACAGGCTCTGTCCCGGTGTTACTTTTCTTGCCCTGGAGACAGAACAAAAGCAAATCAAGGAAGAATGGGTTAATTTTGTCCATGACGACTATAGGCTGTCAGAACAGGGAAGGCAGCAGAGGGCCATGAATCCGGTGCTTCGTCTTCTTTCTCCTTTTCATCCTGTTTGGGACCCTGGCCCATGAGGGTCTTTCTGCCTCGGCTGAGCCTCTCTGCAGACCCCCTCACAGCTACAGAGGTATATCTCCTAGATGATTTCTAAATCACGTCAAGTTGGCAATCAAGACTAGCTACCACAGGGGTTGGAGAGATGGCTCAGTGGCAAAGGGCACATACTGTTCTTGCAGAGTGCATTGGTGATTGTTCTGTTTCTGTGATAAAACGTCATGGCCGAGGCAACCTGTGGAAGAAAGAGTTTGAGCTTATAGTTCAGAGAGCTTACGAATCCATGATGGCAGCAAGTGGCAGGGATGGCAGGAACACAAGCGGAGAGTTCACATCTTGAACCATGAGCGTGAAGTAGAGAGAGCACTCTTGTGGAACAGAATATTTGTTTAAGTAAAGATGTGTTGCATTTGTTTAACTAAGTAAAGATGTGTTGCATTTTTTAACTATGTAAAGATACATTGTATTTGTTTCACCTTGCCTGCCTAAAGCACCTGAAATGGTCTCATAAAGAGCTGAACAGTAAGTAGCTAGACACAGGATGGGTATGCAAGGCTGGTGGACGGAGAGACAAGGAGTCAGCCAGCCAACCAGGCAGATATGGAGGAAGCAGGAGAGCAGGATGGACAATATGCGGATGAGGTAAACAAGCCTCATGGTAGCACACAGGTTAATAAAAATGGGTCAACTTAAGTTAAAGAAAAAAAACTAGTTAGAAACAAGCGTAAGCTAAGGCTGAAAATTCATTGGTGCGGGAGAATTGTCTGTATTCTGTCAATCATATTTTAATAAAACGCTGATTGGCCAGGTAGGCAGTATAGGCGGGTCAACCAGACAGGAAGTAGAAGCGGGGCAATGAGAATAGAATAAGGCTACGGAGGAGGAAGGTCCCTCAGCCACTCCTGTGCAGACCACCGAAGAGGCAACATGTAAGCTGTCACACTGAGAAAGGTACTGAGCCCGTGTGGCTAACATAGATCAGAATAATGGGTTAAGATAAGTCATAAGAACTAATAAGCAGCCTGACCTAATGGGCCAATCAGTTTATAACCTTATGGAGTCTTGTGTGTGATTTTCCTTGGGGTATGCTGGTTGTGGGGTACCGGGTGGGACAGAAACCCCAACAAGCCGGCCCCTCGTGTTACAATTCATAATTAACAATAAGCCACTGTGTAATGGTTTGGGGGCTGGTGGTCCAAAGAAAGCCTGCTACAGAGCACACAGAAGGGTATAAGGCTTTAAAAGCCCAAATCCTGCCCTCAGTAACATACTTTCCCCAATAAAGGTCATACCTCCTAAACCATGGAACAGTGTCGTTAACCGGGAACCAAATGTTCAAATGTCTGAAAATATGGGGAGCCCCTAATTCAAACCACCACATGTAACACATGTTAGGTTCCATGTCAGGTGACTTAGAGTACCTGTGAATCCAGAGAATCAAAGCTCCCAGAGAATCAAGCTCCCAGAGAATCAAAAGGCCTCCATGGGTACCGGCACTCATGTGCGAGCCTGGAATTAAAAATGATGTTTAAATATATTCGCCACCACAGTCTTAGACCTTGGATTTAGCCTTAGGCTGCTGGACTCAGGCCTCTGCCTCCTTTACATGTTTTCTAATAGATTTATTTTGTTATTGTGTGTATAGGTGTTTTGCCTACATGTATGTAAATATAGTATATAAAATGCAGTTCCATCGGGGGCCAGCAGAGGGCACTGGATCACTGGACCTGGAGTTCCAGGACCTGCCAGGTGGGTGCTGGGAACTGAGCGCCAGGGACTCAGCAGAACTAAGTGCCTCTAACCCCTGACTGTGGTCAGAGGACAGCTCTGGGGACTGGGTTCTCTCCTTTCATCTCTATGTCTATTTTTTGTTTTGGTTTTCTATGTTATTTTTATCTTGAAATGAACAGTGAAAGATGTTTTGACTGAGCGTGGCTGATTGGTGAACTCTCTGCACATTAAGTTGGTGCCTTTCTGGAAAATGAGTTAACTCTGTGTGTGTTTAGTTTGTGTCACAGTGTTTCGGTGTCTGTGGTTTGGGAATATAATTTGATATTAGGACATATGACAGTCTTGTTCACGGATGCTTAGGCTCCATGGGGCACCTGGTACTTCTGTGTGGGTTTTAGGATAACTTTTCCTATTCCTTAGGAAACACCCTGGAGTTTTGTTGAATCTGTGGATCGACTTGGTGGCGCTTATGGACAAGACCGGGCCTTTTGATCTCAGTTTATTTGAAGGAAGCATCATATAAGGCTCCAGATTGTTAGGCCTTATCGAATTGTGTTCTTTCCTCATCATGCTGGGACTCGAGACAGGTGGAGTGATTTCCCCAGGATCATCCAGCCAGTGCCTCTTATTAACTAGGCTTCTACTGTTAGCCACATGAGGTTTAACGAGTGTTCTGACTGTCCTATTCCTCACAAAAGTTTATTCATATGATGACCCCATACTTTTTGCTTAGATGAAATTTTAATTTATATAGTAAGCATGTATTTACAGACTCAGCTAATCATTTGTGGCGTGTCACAATCCCAGCTGACCACTAGAGGTGTGTCACAATCCCATCTGACCACTAGAGGTGTGTCACAATCCCAGCTGATCACTAGAGGTGTGTCACAATCCCATCTGACCACTAGAGGTGTGTCACAATCCCAGCTGATCACTAGAGGTGTGTCACAATCCCAGCTGATCACTAGAGGTGTGTCACAATCCCAGCTGATCACTAGAGGTGTGTCACAATCCCAGCTGATCACTAGAGGTGTGTCACAATCCCAGCTGATCACTAGAGGTGTGTCACAATCCCAGCTGATCACTAGAGGTGTGTCACAATCCCAGCTGATCACTAGTGGCTCTCACAATCCCAGCTGATCACTAGTGGCTGTCACAATCCCAGCTGATCACTAGTGGTATGTCACAATCCCAGCAAATCATTAGTGGTGTGTCACAATCCCAGCTGATCACTAGTGGCTGTCACAATCCCAGGTAATCATTTGTGATGCGTCACAACCCATCGTTGTTCCCATCACTTCCTTTGATACACTCCTAAGCATCCCATCCCTTCACCCCTAGATATACAATGTGTCTCCTGTGTTCAAAGATATCTTACCATAGAACCATATCGCTATCCACTGAGGAAATGTATCGTTTGTTGTCATTTAAAAAGCAACACGCGAGAGAAAGATGTCATGCAGCAGAGCTCATGTGGAGGGTTTTTTTTTTTAATTAGGTAAAAGAAGGGAAGCGGGGAGTGGGGCTGGCTTCTGGGGAGAGGAGCAGCAGAAGAGAGGAGAGACGCAGTGAGAGAGAAAGAAGAGGGGAGAAAGAGAGATGGGTAGAGAAGCAGAGAGAAAGGCACAGACAGAGGAAGGAGGGAGGGAGGGAAGGAAGGAAGGGAGAGAGGGAGGGAGGGAGGGAGGGAAGGAAGGGAGAGAGGGAGGGAGGGAGGGAAGGGAGGGAGGGAGGGAGGGAAGGAAGGAAGGAAGGAAGGAAGGAAGGAAGGAAAGGAGGGAAGGAGGGAGGGAAGGAAGGAAGGAAGGAGAAAAGAAAAGAAGAAGAGAGAGATGGGAGGTGGGCAGGGCCCTTTTAAAAGGGAACATTGTGCATGTGCACAGGAGGTGCTCTTATTGGCTACAGTTGAGGACATATCCTGTCAGGACCCCAAGGGCAGGCCAGTGCAGATGCCTGAGTACTAACAACATTGAGACAGTTGTATTCCTAACCTTTTCCAATAATTTATCACTGGGTTTATTATTTATTTACTTATTTTTATTGGGGGTTTTGAAGCAGGATTTCTCTGTGTGACCCTGGCTGTCCTGAGACACTCCTGAAGTTCTATCATCTTGGACTCGGAAGCCCTCTGGAGCCATAAGCCCAAATAAACTCTTTCTTCCACAAATTGCCTTGGCTGTGGTGTTTTATCACAGCGACAGAACAGTAACTAACTAGCCTGCAGACCAGGCTGGCCTCAAACCCAGAGAGAACCCGCCTGCCTCTGCCTCCCGAGTGCTGGGATCAAAGGCGTGAGCCACGATCACCCAGATACCTCTGTTTCTTAAATATGCAATCAGGGACCATTTATTTAATCTCATTGTCAAGTCTCTGGAGATGTCTTTATTTAATTATATGTTTGTGGGATCGGGTGGGGAAGAGGAAGACAGGCGTGTGTGTGTGTGTGTGTGTGTGTGTGTGTGTGTGTGTGTGTGTGTGTGTAGGAGCTTGAGGAGGCCGGAAGCTTTCCATCCCTGAGCCAGAGTTACAGGCTGTCCTCAGCTGCCCATCGCGAGTGCGGGGATGGAACTGGGGTCTGGTCCATTCTTAATCACTGAGAGGTCTCTATTGCCCCAAGATTCTGTTTTAACCTTTTCGTGCCCCCTCCACCCACGCCTTGCCTATAAGCCCTAAGGGAGTGGTGACAGCCCGCACGGTCACCTGTCTATGCCAGGGCATTGACGGACCCATCTTGTGCAGGTTATGCACGTGGTTGCGGTGGGTCCGAGTGTAAAGGTCACGTGCCACCGGGAAGCCTGTGACCCATGCTCTGCTCTTTCCTCGGCTCTTCTGTGTCTACTCCCCCCCCCCAACCCACTCCCCGCCCTCCCCCCGCTTCCATGACGTCGCTTGAGCTTAGAGTGGGTTATATAAATGTCCTTTTTATGGCGGAGTACTCGGGAATCTCTTACTCCAGTTCTTTGAGGTATTTTGAGTCCACTGTTATTGCAAAAGAAGCTACTCTGACCAAAGCCGATGGCAGACCAGTCAGTGGCAGAGATATAGATATTTTGAAGGCGATTTGACAAGCACATTGTGTTCACTTGGCAACAGGTAGCCTTTTTGCTTTCTTCCAAGACATCCACATATTCAGAGAGGCCCAGAGAGTTCAGAATGAAGCACAATTTGGACTTGCCTGCGCCCTGTTCCTAATAGAATAGACAAAATGTCCTGTTGCCCCTCACTTCCTGAGACAGTCTCAGGTTTTTCTGCTGTTGATGACACGGAATCCGTTCACCTTGTTGAGATGGAATATTCCACTTCAATTCTTGAGAAGTCCCTTTTGCAATTAATAGCTAATCAGGTGATACTTTGAGATTATTAATTTCTTGTTTCCCAATAACCTCTCACTAAATTGTTGAGGTTTATTTATTTTTTCTTGAATTCGTTATTAAGCATGGTGGTTGCAGAGTGATATTGTAGGTATGGAAGTTTAACTTTCCCAGGTCAGAGGTCTCCTGTACGGTGGAGCTAGGACTTGAACCTTGGCTCATCTGACTGTAGGACTCCCTTCTAACCTAGCAGCATGCCAGCCATGCTGGAGTATGCTCTTTATTTGGTCCTATGCCTGCAGAAGTTTCTGTTGTGTTTACCCCTGGGACCTTAAGTCCCATGAAGCCATGGTATTAGGAGCTGAAATTGTAAAGAGGAGAAGAGGGTACAATTTAACATGGCCCACCCTGCCCAGGGCTCCAGACTGGACCCTGTACATGCTCGGCAAGCCCTGTGCTGCAGAGGTACATCCCAGCCTTTGTATATAAGGCAGGCTTTCTGTGGGAACGTTCTGCTTCTCAAAGAGATGCCGTGTGACTTAGGGCTTCCTACACGCTGCTTCAGGCACATCCCTTTTCCTCAACTTCACGGAGTGTCTTGCTATTAGACATGCGGGTGCTCATTTCCTGAAGTTGCTTGTTTCGTCTCATGAAGATTTCGGACTGGGCAGCCTGGGAAAGATGAGCTCCCTTTGCAGATGAGCTAGCACTTGACAGTGGGGAGGGACTTCATAGTCACGGTGGCCTGGCTCACCTCATGTGTGCACACCGAAACGCGACCCTAGTGACTCCACCGCCTGGAGCCGCACTCTCTGACCCCTGGTGGAACCAAAATGGCCTCTAGAGAGAGTTCCAGAACTAACTGTGTGGTCCGTGCCTTTTGAAAGCTCTACTGGCCAATACCTGTTCTACCGGGCTGATGACAGCAAAGAGAACAAGAAGACTCAGAAACCCAAAACAGAAACACTAGGGGGAGAACTGCAAAGGCAGGATGTGTGCTGGGGTCTCTGGGCCCTTCTGAGCCACATTTCCTCATAGAACAGCCCGTTCTCCATCTGCTGTTAAAACGGAATTTTAACTTATGCCCCATGCTATCTGTAAACATGAACTTCAAATGTAAATGTTCAGTTCTCAGAGAAATTGTAAGAGAAATTCACATTGGCCTCAGGGAGCACTGAAGATCATTTCTCTTCAGTTTTTTTTCTTCCTTTCATCCCTTTCCAAAAGGAGCCCCATTGTCTCTCTTGGCTATCAGAGTAGATGGGACTACATAAAAATGACATTTAAGGAAGAGAGCATCTGTTGGATCCATTTGTTCAGCCAGAATAATGACCCTTAAAGTAGACTATATATGTGTGATGGTTATCTCGGTGGTCAACTTCATGCAAGTTAGATTCACATGGGGAATGGACCTGTGGGCGTGTCTGTGGGAATTAACTCAATTACACTAGTGGAAGTGGGAAGACCTGCCCACTGTGGGTGGGACTGTTCCCTAGGCGAAGAAGACCTTGGACTATACAAACAGACAAGAGAGGCTGCATAAGTGTTCCACACTTTCTGCTTCCTGATTGTGAAAGTGTGTAACCATAAGCAGAGCCTTATCTCTTGCCTGTTTCCAAATTCCTAGCAGCCGTTCTCCAAATTACCACACAGAGGCTTCTATTAATTATAAATGTTTGGCCGCTTGCTCGGGCTTACTACTAATTAGCTCTTACATTTAAATCAACCCATTTCTGTTCATCTATGTATTGCCGCATGGCTGTGGCTTTACCAGTCCTCTGGCATCTTGTTTCTCGGGCGATTGGCTCGCATCTCCCCTGACTCCGCCCTTCTCCTCTCAGTATTTTCGGTTTGGCTTTCCTGACTGACCTTATTCTGCCTTGCTATAGGCGAAATCAGCTTTTATTATCAACCAATGAGAGCAACACATGTTCACGGTGCACAGAAGGATTATCTCACAGCGACGCTCTGCTTCAGGTACCTGCATCCCTGCCATGACGGCTGTGCTCTTGAGCTGTGAACAAGTCTGTTTTCTCTTGAGCTTCCTTTGTCAGGGTGTTTCCTCACAGCAGGAAACTGAGACCACATCCAAGAGATATCTGTTTTCTCCCCAAAATTCTAGACCCCAAACAGTAACAAATGATATACACCTCACAACATAGCAGATTTCCAGAGAAGATGCAGTTCTTCACAACTGATGTCTTTGGCATTGATTGTTTTTTTTTTTATGACATCTTTTTACTCTTCAATCCACAGGTCCTGGTTGTTATCCAGGTGGATACACATGGCTCTTCTACGCAAAAGTAAGAACTGAACCTGTGAAAAGACTCATGAAGAAAGATGTTTCAGAGGAGTGTTCCAATGATGTTCTCTCTCTCTCTCTGATTTTCATAGACCATTTTCCCACAAGCAGTTTTGGCATGGTCATTTGAGGATTCCTGTGGGATGTTGTTGAGTTTGGCTATAAATGGGTTTACCATTGGTCATATAATCATGGATCATATATACATATAATTTGTATATATGTAACACATATTGATTTTTTTTCAAGACAGGGTTTCTACAGGTAGACCAAGCTGTCCTGTAACTAGCTCTGTAGACTGACCAGGCTGGCCTACAACTCCCAGGGCTGGGATTAAGGCATGCGCCACACCACCTGGCCTGGATCATATCTTTTTAAAGACACATGCTATTATGATCATTTCCTCGCTCTAAACGAGTATTCTCGTTCATGCCTAAGTATTTGTAAGGCTCGATTCTTGTTCTTAAAGGGCCACATCCAATCTTTAATCCTTTCAAACTCCTATATTCTCCTGATTTTAGATAGAACATTATTAATTTCAGGGAAAGCACAGTGACCTGATGCTGTTACTACAACTCTTAGAGTTGCCTGATTTAAATGAAAACAAAAAGCATCCAATTAGATGTGATCTTCATTTAAATGAGTGTATGTTTATTTTCTGTGTGTGTGTATGTTCCAAGTATCGCATGGGATATACTTAACCGAAACATTCTTCTCTTCTGGCAACTTTTTGTCAAAGGTAACAGCCATGGGAAGGTCAGGTATGGGGTCACTGCTCTAAACACAGTGGTAGGTGAGCAGGTATCAGATCTCTTGAGACCTGTAGAACTTTTTACTTTTTCCTGGCCTGTGGCTATCCACGGCTGAATCTTCCCCAAAAGGGGGGAGGGGCAGCTGGAAGCTGCACTTTAGCAAGACTGAACTACCACGAGGGACTCCATGTAGGTTGGGAAGGCGTCTAAGACTCTCTAGGTCATTCCTTCTACAAACATGAACACAAGAGCCTGAGGGTCAAAGGTTAACTAGCATAAAGCCAGTAATGACATTTAGAGAGCTATTTTCAATTTTTATTATTTTTATTTGTATCAGAGAAGCCCATAGAGGCTTGGGGAAGTTAAGTTTTCACAGCTAGAAGGTGATAAAAATGAGGTTTGAATCTGATTTCCTGTCCCAGCTCCGTCTGTTCCCCACAACAGAGTTATAGTGTAGCTCAAGCTGACTTGGACTCCCTGTGATCCTCCTGCCTCTGCCTGGTGCTTGCAGGGTCACAAGCCTGGGTCACACACCTGACTCTCCCAGCATGCCCTACAATTCACGCTTGTGCCTGGCCTGTGGCAAAGTCCCATCTCCCCAGTTTTTGTCATCTGTGTTCATTCTGTCTTCCACATTACTTTAGAGGTTGTCTTTAAACTCACTTATGTTTAGTATTTGTAGGTATATTTTATAACAGAAAGTTTCTATCCTTTCTGTAAATGGGAATGTGTGTGTGTGTGTGTGTGTGTGTGTGTGTGTGTGTGTGTATCCTGGCACAAAAAGAAGATGATTCATAAAATATGTTCAATTAGAAGAATGTTCAGTTTTAGCCGGGTGGTGGTGACGCACACCCTTAATCCCAGCACTCGGGAGGCAGAGGCAGGCAGATCTCTGTGAGTCTGAGGCCAGCCTGGTCTACAAGAGCTAGTTCCAGGACAAGTTCCAAAGATACAGAGAAATCCTATCTCGAAAAAAGAATGTTCAGTTTTGAGTACCTTGTGTTGCTTGCCTGCAATGTTGCAGAGACTGGCTTTTTCACACATGATCTGCTATTGCTTAACTCTGTGAACACAAATGCCCCCAGTCATTTTACCAACAACCGGCAATGTGTGTTCTGCCCTGCCCCCTCCTGTTGCTGGGTAAGTCCCAAAAGCTAACATTGTCAATAATGTGGAACAGCTGGAGACTGAGAACTCGTAGCATTGAGATCCTGACCCAGAGCCAGGATCGCCTGCCCCTCTCTTCAATGAGCATTTGAACCAACTGAAATGCAACTAGCTTCTGCTGCTTTAAGCCTGTTCAGAATTAGCGGTAGCTCGTAAAAGACATTCTAGAAATAAAGCTGTTTGTGTAGTGGATCGAATATTCATGCAAGGCAGCCTCTTGTGGTGACCGGGTTCGAGGCCTTTGTCATGAGACTGCCTGGGCCTGAGTCTTCCTTGCATGTTGAGGAGCCTGGCCATCGTACTCCAGACTGCCGTGTCCTCTGTATGACTGCCCCAGACTGCCATGTCCTCTGTATGGCTGTCCAAGCTGCTGCGTCCCCTGTACGGCAGCCCAAGGTGCCACGTCCTGTATGGCTGCCCTAGACTGCTGTATCCTCTGTATGGTTGCCCAAGCTACATCCTCTGTATGGCTGTCCAAGCTGCCATGTCCCCTGTATGGCTGCCCAGCTGCCAATCTGGATTTCTTTTTCTTTTAGTGGTTTGAGGTTGAAGGATCAGCCTTTGATGTGTTTTCTTCTTCATTTCAGTTAACCAAGTGCTGCTGTTCCTTCTGGCCCTGACCCTCTGTGGGATTCTGTACAAGAAGGTTCACAGGGGAGCTGCACCCAAGCCTGAAGCGGGTGAGCAAGCATGGGTTCTGTCAAAAGATACCTAAGAGGGTGGCTTCAGTATCGTCCACCAGGTCCCATCAGTGTTCCAGGGGCAGATAACAGTGTGGTTAACTCCTAAGGGCTCACTTGTAAAATAGCTTCCCTAGGGCGGCAGTTCGGTTATGCTCCGGAATGATCAGTGCTGCTTAAACTGTAACCTATGTAAATGTCACATGGAGGACTTGTTAGAACACACCTGTGATCCCAACCTCCAGAGGTTGAGGTAGAAGCGTTGTCAGTTTGAGGCTAGCCTGGGCTACCTAGTGAGTTCAGTGCCAATCTGAGTTTACAAAGTGAGACCTGTCTCAAACATAAAAAAAAAAAGCTTGGTTACAAAGTGAGACTCGTCTCAAACAAACCAAAGAAAAGCTCATGACTGACCCCACGTGAGGCTGAGCATCACAAAGTTTCTTAGAAGCTCTAAGCTGGTGCTCGTGCCCTTGGTTCTTGGCCCCACCTTGAGGGGCGGCTCTGCACCCTGTCCCTTTAGAGCTTCTCCCACACTTTGAGAATTGTCCCGTCCCTTCTCCTCTTCCTGCTGATCCATTCCCGTTAGTCCGGAAATGGCTTCCAATAGCTCAACTTAAAAATGAGTCTTCAGAGGACTGGAGAGAGGCTCGGTGGTGGAGAAAACTGCTACGGCTGGTGCCTCGCACCTCCCTCTGCTTCCACGTGTACCAAGACACCCAGCTAAGAATTTTACATTATTTTTCCCTTCAAAGTATATTTATTATGAGATTCTCTCAAGTCAGGATATATGTCATGAAAACAACTTTTTTCTAGTAGCAGAAACAGAAATGGACAGAAGGAAAACATATAACAAGATGAAGCCATGTAATGTTTATTAAGTTATATAAAAATATGCCTAGTAATTTGCCTCAGTCAGTGTTTATTGAATTAAATATCAGTTAGAACTACCTTGGGCCTAGGAGAGAGGTTTTGTGAAACTGTCTGCAAAGCGGAATGAAGCTTCATAAAACTCAGGCGTGCACAGACTGGCTAATCTTCATTCCCAGCTGCAGGTCACACTGTGGCACCAAGATATGATGTAGTATTGGTGTTCCGTCTCTTTTGGTGCTGAAGAACGATCAGTAATTCATCATGAGGGCCAGTCAGGCCCCTTCGTTACTCCTTCCTCTTGCTGCTGACACTTGAGAGTCTTCACTGAGCAATAAAGAGCAACAGAGCGACCACAGCAGTGGAGGCCAGACAAGTCCTGACTCGGGGAGTTGGTTCTGACTGCTGGGTCCGTGAGGTGTGCGAGGCTGTGCACTGGCTTCTGAAAAAGAGCTCCCAAGTAACAGGGACCTAGAGGTTTGCGCTGTCTCCACTTGAAAGTCTGATGCGTGGATTCCATAGCCTTCCAGATCAAAACCCTTCACACATATGGTTCTGCTGTCTTCGGGTATTCTCAAGCAAAGAGGGCTCTCCACCATGTCATGCCACCATGCTGGGGGAGGGAGGTGCAAAGGGAGGCAGGAGGCATCGCTCCAGGATGCAGGCCCTGCAAATGCACACGTTACTTAAAGCAACATCCCATTCGTCCGACTTGACCGCATTTTGCAGCAAGGGAATAGTAAAGTTAGTTTTGGTGTTTGGCCGTGTGCCAGCTGAGATTTCCATACTCGTGTCCAGGAAACGGAGGAGAACCTGGGTTTTGTAGAACCATCCTCTCCAACGCCGCCAACTAGGAGTCAGAGTCTTTCCTGTGACGTTCCTTGTGCTCTGAGTCACTGATTTTGATGGGATCTTTTAGATGATGATTCCGAATCCCCTGAGGACATAGAAGAGGAGATTCCAGTGGTGATCTGTGCGGCCCCGGGGAGGATGGGCGCAGCCATGGCTGCTATCAACAGCATCTACAGCAACACCGACGCCAACATTGTGTTCTATGTCGTTGGACTACGAAACACGCTGTCTCGAATAAGGTAGTTTGTGCTGTGTTTCTGGAATGTTCTATTTTCTTTCAATGTTCTTTTTTTCTTGGTAGATGAGCCCTTACCACCTTCACCTTCTCTCCTTCTTCCTCTTCTTCTTCCTCCTCTTCCTCCTCCTTCCTTTTCTTCTTCTAGATTGATAGCTATCATTAGAATTATTGAGAGGAAGTCCTGGGCTTATTTGTGACTTGACTAATGCATTTCAAGATGAGGAAACGCCCACAAAGCCTCATTATTAAGTAGGACAACAGCTACTTCTGCAGATGTGAACTCTCTAGTGGACTAAAGAGCCCCAGTCCTGAAGCAGCTTACTGGAAAATCCTTCAAGTATTTGTTCTTCGCCATGCTGAGGAAGGCTTGCGAGCCTCCACTGAGGAGGCGGAGCTGGGAGGATCACTGGGGGCTACAGAGGGAAGGCAGAGGGAAGACCAGCCAATCTTAGTGCCTAAGTCAGGACCTGGATCAGTCCCCAGTGAAGGAGGGAGAACAAGTGTTCTTTCCACTTCCCCTCTCTTTTCCTAACCTAGGACAATATTTGCATAACCCTCACTAGCTAGTTTTGGGGAAGAGGCCAGAGATTTAATCCATGACTCACACAGATTAAATACAAACCCTACCATTGAATCACACTTGATCTGTAATGACTGAACTACAAACTTACAGCGATATAACTTTATAGGTCATACTATAACTTTGAACTTATTCTTCCAATATCCTGCCATGCTAAAAAAAAAAATGAGCCAGAGTTAAAGTAAGAAGAAGTGAACAAAAAAAATCAGATTTTAAATGTGTTTTAGAAATGCAGAATAGCTGTGTAATCTTGGTCTGGAGAGTAGCTCCTCAAGCCCAAGAATTAAAAGAGAAAGCTAACAGACTTGTCTGTATAACCCAAGACCTTCTGAATAATGAGGAGCAGTGAATGGGATTAGTTATAAAATCGATTAGTAAAAAGTATGGCTTATAATGAAGAATTGTTGCAAAAATATTTAAATTTAAGTCTAGTGGAAAAATAAGTATAAACTATGAACAGACACCAAGGCCCAGAATTCCATCCCAGGTCCTTAAACAACACAGTCACCAAGAGCCAACACTGTCCTTCTAGTGCCCGAGAGGCTGAGGAACGAGGATTGGAAATTAGAGACTGGGCTGCGCAGTAGGACCTTCTCCAAGCTAAACAAACCAGCCAGCCAAAAAGGAACAGATCACACAATTCATAGATACAAATGGTCAACAAAGGTGGGCCGTCTCCCAGCTCCTGGCTGTTGGGCCTTCCTCCTCCCCCATGTTTACATATTTTAAAACCAGTTCTCGTAGGAGTTGAACACAAGAGTAGACCGTAGGAGCCCACTGGGCATCTCAGGAAATCACCACAAGCAAATATACTTCCTTGACAACTGCCATGTTCCCACCGACAGTGGCAGGAGTTCTGCCGCTGAGCTCCCGACTCCCAGGCCTCTTCTGCCAATTTGTGATCAACCGCAAATGTTGCCATCTGTGGCTTGGGTCATTGCCAAGTCTGTTTTGAGATTATTTCTGCCATTATATTCTCGTAATGAATCTGATGAGAGATATATGCCCTGTAAGGCTGAGTGATTTGTGGGGGGGGGGGGAGGAGTGGGTGGAGGAACAGAAGAAGGGTGAGCAGAGGAGGGAACAAGATGACAGCCGGACAGCTACACGTGTTGGTGCGGCATGTGCTGCCTGTCTCTCAGGGGGAACATGTGGCTGTCGGTCTGGCGGGTACAGGACTGCTTGATAAGGGACATGTCTTGTTCCTCCAGTTTCCTGGGCGGATTTCTGATGTGGGGATATACTTGGTTATTACTGTCTTGTTAGTTTCCTTGGCAGAGTTGTAAGATCGGGGGTGGGAAAGGGGGAGACTGGAAGGTAGACCAGATGGAGAAGCAATCGGAAGGATTTACAGCCTGAGAGCCGTTTGTAGGCATTCTGTTTTAACTTCCGAAGGCCACAGCAGACTAGCCCTGGGTTGGCATGCAAATTAAATTGAGGAAAGTTTGAACGTGTGTACTAGAGGTTTTTGGTCATCTCTCTAGAAAATGGATCGAACATTCTAAACTGAGAGAAATAAACTTCAAAATTGTGGAGTTCAACCCTATAGTCCTCAAGGGGAAGATTAGACCAGACTCACCGAGGCCTGAGCTGCTCCAGCCTGTGAGTAAGAGCCATGCACATGGTGGGGACAGTCCTGAGTTCACGCATACCGTAGAGCCCTAGCCCTCTGTCTTAGGGTCTGCAGAGAAAAACCAGGACCAAAAAGCGAGTTGGGAGGAAAGGCTTTGTTCATTCAGTTTACAATTCCATAGCACTGTTCATCACGGAAGGAAGTCAGGACAGGAACTCAAGCAGGGCAGGAACCTGGAGGCAGGAGCTGATGCAGAGGCCATGGAAGGGGGAATGCTTACTGGCTTGCTCCCCATGGCTTGCTCAGCCTGTTTTCTTACAGAACCCAGGACCACCAGCCCAGGGATGGCACCACCCACAATGGGCTGGCCCTCCCCGCTGATCACTGACTAAGAAAATGCTCTATAGCTGCATCTCACGGAGGCATTTCTCTCAACGGCGGCTCCTTCCTCCCTGATGACTCTAACTTGTGTCATGTTGACAAAACCTGCCAGTACACCATCTGAGGCACACATAAGATATTTCAGACTCACGAGTGCTAGAGCCCCACAGAGCTTTGCTTATTTATAGCTTAGCAGCCACCTGCTCCAGGGAGGATTTAAGATGGTTTATATAAGCACGAGAAAAGAAACCAGTTGCAAAAATGTAGGCTACATTTGTGTGTGTGAAGAGGACTATGGGTGGGGGTGGGGGGTGGGCCAGGGAGCAGGGCCGGCAAAAGCGTTCCCAAGCACTTCCTCGCTGTATCTTCTGTTCCTAATCCTTAGTTAGCTCTTATTCTTCCAAAAGCCAAGGAAAGCCAGCCATGTGACAGCTATGCGCCTCAGTTGGTGGCCACATCATATTTTAGGAGACACTATGCTTTCCCTAGTTTGGGGGCTATTTTGCTTCCAAGAGTGCCCACAAAGACTCCCCCTCCTTCATGAAGAGCATTTTGTGTGTGTGTGTGTGTGTGTGTATTATATGCTTGTGTGCCAGTGGACCCCAGCAAGCACTGGGGGTTCAGACCAGTGTGCTACAGTCATCTTTGCGTGTGGGTACCGGGTACCAAGTGTGGGTATCAAGCCCAGGTCCTCATGCTTCCAGTCCAAAGCAGGTTCTGAGGGCAATCTGCAGAAACTGGCCACCTCCTCTATGCAGCTCATGTAAATCCATCCTTTCCAATCAAATTCTAAGGCTTTTCTGTGATATGATCTATTGTCGGCTGGTTCCGAAAACTGGACGTCACTAACGAAAACCCTACAAACTCGTGTTTCTGTTTTTTGGATTAAGAGGCTAAAAGGCTTATTTGGTGTGTGTGTGTGTGTGTGTGTGTGTGTATGTGTATGTGTATAAGGGGAGATAGGGGGAGAGGGAGAGGAAGAGAAGCAGGTCGGGGGGAGAGAATATCTTAAGTCTAATTAGTTGAGAGTTCTCTAATTGACAAGGTAGAGAAAGCAGGAAGTCTGGATCCTAAAAGATTGATCAGGGGGCACTGGAGACTCCCACTGTAGCTGTCCCTGGAAGGGAAGTGGTCACTGCTTCAGAGAGTGGGGTCTGGATCTAGGAGAGCGTCTCTGGGCCAGCCTGGCCTCATCCCCAGAACCCAGAGGATCAGGTGCTAAAGCCTGGGTGAGCCATCACTTCGGCCTGCTGTATTCTATTCCGCACTTGGGCTAAACAGAGCTGACTTGTAGGTACCACACAGCCTTGAGCCATATGCCTTTGCCCACCAGTTTCTCTTTCAACAGCTGAACTTCGTGCGATTTTATCTCCCTCTGCTCATCCATCAGCACGAGAAAGTCATCTATTTGGACGATGACGTCATCGTACAAGGTACACCCACTCGCTGCCGAGAACTCTTGGGAGGGCACAGCTCCATTTCCCATGTAGCTAGCTGACTTCAAACACTTTGTAAAGCGAATACAACGTGGCTGTAAAACTGGGAATATTTTGCAAGCAGGGTTTGATACTTCCCTGGATAATCGAGTGGCTTGCTGAGGGCCCCGCTCTGATTGCCGAGACCACAGTAATTCCCTTGGTAGTTTCTTCTATATTCCTAAAATGCGCAGGAATACAGTGTCACCGAGGCACCTGACAGTGGCCGTGGCTGCGTGTGCATGTTATGTTTGTTCTCGTCCACATATAAGACACACGTTCAGAAACTGCCAGCCACAGACCTGGCCAGCACCCACCTTGACGTTTCACGTGGCTTCCTCAAAGGGCATGAGCTGTCCTCAGAACGCTGCCACGCGTGGGGAAAGAGGGACCTGTACTCTTTGTTCTATTGAAGCCAGGAGTTAAGCTGAGGTTCCGTCTTGCCCCGAGGTACTTGCTGTTTTGATTTAGGATCCTTCCAAATGCAGGCGACATCCAGGAACTGTACGACACCACCCTGGCTCTGGGCCACGCAGCAGCCTTCTCGGATGACTGTGACTTACCCTCTGCTCAGGACAACAACCGGCTTGTGGGGCTGCAGGTGGGCATGCTCTCTTAGACATCCTCCCTCCCCTTCTCCTCCTCAACTCAAAATGATCACACTCTCCCCATCCAAAGCCAGCGGGAACTTTGGGGGATGGGGTGAGGGGCTCCGTTTTTTTCCCACTCACTCGGGGCCAATTTCTGTTACCATTAAGTCTCACTTTCCTAGCCTGAAACATTGCCTGGACACTATTCTGTTGTGTTTGTGAGCTGCTATGGGATGCTGCCAAGTGTCCAATGTAATGGGACACAGCGAATGTTCTAAACAATGATGGCTGCTGTGTTGCTTATCATCACCACAGGCTGTGTGACTTGGCTCCCAGCACCCACACAGAGGCTCACGACTATATGTAACTCCAGTGCCAGAAACCCAACGCCCTCTTCTGGCTCCCTTGGGCACCAGGAACACACATGGTACATACATGTCTCTCCTCTGCCTCCCGAGTGCCAGGATTAAAGGTGTGCACCACCACTGCCCGGCTGATAAAATCATTTTCAAAGGGAACATTGAGTCGCTCTTGTGGGCAGGAATGGGAAGGCCACACTGAGTGCTGGGACTGGCTGGGGTCAGGAGGGATCTTGAAGCTGCGACAAACAGGACTGATTTGGATGAGGAGGGGCTAAGTCTGGTCTAATGACTCTGGGCTTCTGCCTCAATACCAAGAAGGATAGAAACACTATCTTCTGAGGCAGGCATGTGGCTGTGGATGGAGCCAGCTTAACAGGACTTGGTACATGCTGCCTGTTGGAGCTGCTTAAGCATCAAGAAGGCAACGCCAGGGGCGGCAGGGGCTGACGATCTCTGAGAGCCAGGCCAGCCTGGTCTACAAGGTGAGTTCCGGGACAGCCGGGACTGTTAGGCAGAGAAATCCTGTCTCGAAAAACAAAACAGAAATACAATCCCAACTAGGCAGATGTGGCAGTTGGAAGGCTAGAGAGATGGAATTTAGAGCCCTCAAACAGGATGAGCTGCCAATGGAGTCAGAAAAGAAAGCAACAGGTGCTGGGGCTGAGAGGCAAGAACTCAGTATTCAGAGGTTAGAAACGAGACGAAAACAGAAAAGGAGAGCCGTGAAAAACACTCACCCCGGAAGCCTGTCCTTTGTCGTGTATTCATGCACGGTGGCGTGCACGCATGCGCACACACACAACTTTAAAAACATGCTGGGCACAGTGGCACGTGCCTGTAATCCCAGCACTGGAGAGGCAGAGGTAGGTGGGTCTCTGTTGTAGTTTTGAGGCTTCTGGGTTACATGTTTAGTCCCGGGACAGCCAGAGCTACAGAGCGAGAGCCTGCCTCAAACAACAAAACTCACCAAAAGAAACAGGCAGCGGCACAGAAGGAAGCCCAGGGACACTGGACGGCAGCTTTGAGAGCATAACCGTCTCCCAGAAACAGAGGGCTCCACCCTGCTCTTTTGCAGAACACGTACATGGGCTATCTGGACTACCGGAAGAAGGCCATCAAGGACCTTGGCATCAGCCCCAGCACCTGCTCTTTCAATCCTGGTGTGATTGTCGCCAACATGACCGAATGGAAACACCAGCGCATCACCAAGCAGCTGGAAAAGTGGATGCAGAAGAATGTGGAGTATGTGTGTGTGTGTGTGTGTGTGTGGTGGGGAGGGTGTTTCTCTGCCACTACTGTTCCCAGCTGGAAACAAACAACTCAGCTAATCTTTGCATAGCTCAATTTAGAGAGAGAGAGAGAGAGAGAGAGAGAGAGATCTGAGGGCAGATTTTCATAGATCCTGTTGACCAAGAAAAGGGGCACGGGTGAGAATCTTTCCCCGAAGGATAGTCTGAAGAAATGGAGATGCTGTGAAATAGGGGATTCATTCCCTTTATTTCCCAAGTAGGTTGCTTAGCAATGTCTCTTCAGTCTTTTCCACCGAGGAAACTTCATTTATTTTGGGTTCCTTTATAGGTCTCCTTTTTGAGGGGGACAGGGTCTCACTCTGTAGCCCTGGCCTGCTGGCCTGGAACTTGCTATGAAACTAGGCCGGCGCCAGGTGATGGTAGTGCACACCTTTATTCCCAGCACTCAGGAAGCAGAGGCAGGAGGATCTCTGAGTTTGAGGCCAGCCTGATCTACAATAGCTAGTTTCAGGACAGGCTCCAAAGTTACAGAGAAACCCTGTCTTGAAAAAAAAAGAAAGAAACCATGCCAGGCTGGCTTCTTACCTCTGATATGCTGAGATTGCTACCATACCTGGTCATAGACCTACTTTTAAGGTTAATTTTATAGAAACTGAATTTAAAAAAAGAATATTTAATACTTTTAAAGACAGGGTTTCTTGTGAAGCCCTGGCTGTCCTGGAACTTGCTCTATAGGCCAGGCTGACCTCAAGCTCCCAGAGATCTACCTGCCTCTGCCTCCCGAGTGCTGGGATTAAAGGGAAGTGCCACTATGCCTGGCTCAATTTTTTTCCATTTTTTTCTTTTTTAGACAAAGTTATTATTATTATTATTATATGGTGGTCTGCCTCCTTCCTTCGTGTACAATTGTGTACCACAAGCATATCTGGTCTCCCTGAAGGCCAGAAAAAGGTGTTGGATCCCTTGAGTCATAGATGGATGAGAGTCACCATTTGGGTGCTGGGAATCTTGAACTTGGGTCTTCTGTAAGGGCGCCAGGGCTCCTAACTGTTGAGCTATCTCTCCAGACTTTATCTGTGTCTTACTTAATACTATCCTAACACCAAACCTGTGAGTAGTTAGAAATGATACAGGATCAGAATGTGATCTTCTGTGCCTGTCATAAAATCCTTGAGAGTGACAAGATAGTAACAAGAATTAACACTGTGAATCTGGGTGACATGCGTGTGTGTGGCCTTATGTACAAGAGTGTGACCCTAGGTAATGAGATAGTGTGACCTTAGGTGACACACGCAGGAGAGCGTGACCTTACGTGACACACATGGGAGAGTGTGACCTAGGTGGCACACGCGGGAGAGCGTGACTCTACATGATGTGTATGGGAAGCTTCTGGTTTTCTGTATTTTCAAGTTTGATAATTTTAAAAATTAGAAAACCAAAACCCACACTGGAAGGTGGGTGTGGTAGCACACGCCTTCACCCCAGCACGTGTCAGTGAAGGCACAGGCTTGATTCAGGGCTGTCCTCAGCAATATAGGGATTTCATGGCCAATTTGCTTTACATGAGACCGTCTCTAACAACAAAGATCCTAAGCTAAAAACGAAAAGTTGGGGAAAAGTGAAAGAGGAAAACCTTAGTCTTGTCTGAAGGACCACATTCGCATTTACTCGGTGTTTTCTCTATCTCACGTCTCAGAGAAAACCTCTACAGCAGCTCCCTGGGAGGAGGAGTGGCCACCTCCCCGATGCTGATTGTGTTTCATGGCAAGTATTCCACCATCAACCCTCTGTGGCACATACGGCACCTGGGTAAGTACCGCCAGGAAACAAGGGATGTGTATATTGTACCCAGTGACCACCACCAGGCTACCTATAGCCTAGGGCTTCAAACCCTTGGGGTGACCTTGGCCACCCCAGTTCATTAACTCTCAGGCTCGGAATCTGCAAATGCAGCTGCTATCTTTAGCTGCAAGGTGGTACACTCTAGGATTCATGGAAAGCTTATGAACCTGGGCTGCAGAGGTGGCTCAGCAGTTAAGAGCACTGACTGCTCTTTAAGAGGACCCAGGTTTGATTCCCAGTACCTACACGACAGCTTACAACTGTCTAGAATTCTAGTTCCAAGGGATCCGACACCTTCACACAGATATGCAGGCAATGAATGTGAAACTTAAAAAAAAAAAAAAAACCTGGGTGGTGGTGGTGGCGCACACCTTTAATCCCAGCACTCAGGAGGCAGAGGCAGGCAGATCTCTGTGAGTTTGAGGCAGCCTGGTCTACAGAGTGAGTTCCAGGACAGGCTCCAAAGCTACACCGAGAAAACCTGTCTTGAAAAACCAAAGAAAGAAAGGAAAGAAAAGCTTATGGACTGATGCTTAGCATAGAATTTCCACTTTGCAATGTTCTACAAAACACTATGGACAGAACTTACTGGTGTGTAACAGTGTACAATGGCCTTAAATAGTTGACACTTTAATGCTATTAAGTCAAATCTCATCATTTCTGTATACACAAAATCCCACCAAAGCAGGGGTCTATAATTCTAAGAACAGCTGTGTGAAGCTGGGCTGGGGTATGGCTCAGTGGATAAACACTTGCCATGCAAGGTGGTGATGGAACACACCTTTAAACCCAGCCAGCACTTGGGATGCAGAGACAGGAGGATCTCAGTGAGTTCAAGGCCAAACTAGTCGACAAAGTGAGTTTCAGGACAGCCAGGGCTACAAAGAGAAACTCTGTCTCAAAAAAACAAAACAAACACTTGCCACATAAGCATGAGAACTATGTGGATCCCCGGGACCCTTGTAAAAGCAACACAAAGCCAGAAATTCCAGGACTCAGGACAGGACAGGGTTCTTGGGGGCAACTTGGCTAGCTAGTTCCGCCATATTGGCAAGCTCTGGGTTAAAGTGAGAGATCATTGCTTCAATGCTGGAAAGAAAGTAAGAAACCTGGGTCAACTTTGGCCTTATACATGCACAAAGGCACGCCCACATGCATGCATACAAAACACAGACACGTTGGCAATAAGGAAAGGGGAAAAGCACGTTATGATCCTGGAGCAGAGGCAGGACCACACCTGGCGAAGTGCCAACTACCGATATGCAAGGTGGTAAGGTCGGCCTAGAGCAGAGCAATGGTTTGGAAAGGGATCTGGTTTTATTTTTCTTGGATGTGAAAAGCAACAGTAATGATAAGACATGCTAAGTTTGGGTCTACACAGAAAGACTTAACATCTATAAAGCAAATCAGTTAAAAGTAATCTTATCTCTTGGACTCAGCCCTCTGAGGCAGTTCCAGTGTCATGGAGCCGAGGTAAAGATGTCTCAAGGATGCTGTCACATCCAAGTGCCTCTGCCCAGAGGTGGGCTCCTTTGTGGAGACAGCCGGAAGCTGGTAACTAACCACAGGCTGAGGTATAAGTTATATTTGCATGACCTTCTCAGAGTATGGTAGACTACTCTGAGGAATGGCAGTGTTAGGCTATGGTCCCTGTCTGACCCTTTGGTTTATTTATCAGCTGTGTGCACTGTAGTGCCACCCCAGTGAGGTTAGCGGAGGTGTGACTGCTAACGAGGGACTTTTACCGTGAGCCTGTATCCAATGTTCCATATAAACTGTACTCACTAACAAGCCTGTCTTCCTCTGCACACTGAAGGCTGGAACCCTGATGCAAGATATTCGGAGCACTTTCTGCAGGAAGCTAAACTACTCCACTGGAATGGAAGACACAAGCCCTGGGACTTCCCTAGTGTTCACAACGACCTATGGGAAAGCTGGTTTGTGCCTGACCCTGCAGGGATCTTCAAACTCCATCACAATAGATGACATATTCCAACTGCGCCTTGGTGTCCTGCTAACGCTGCTCCTTACGAGCAGCAGCACCTGATACACAGGACCCGCAATGGAAGGAAAAAGCCACTGCGTACAAACTGAACCACGCACCACACAGGCGGACCTAACTTCTTGAAGTTCAAGTGATAATTACGAACTGGCTTGTCACCACCTCCCTCCTGCCCCTTTTCTGGTGTTTTGAGATAGGGTCTCACTGTATACCAGGCTGGTCTTGACTTGAGGACAATTACATCAGAAAACCTTAAAAGTCTCTAATTTTTCAGTTAGGTATTTTTGTAGCTGTTCTTGTTTGTTTTGGTTTTAAGATGGGGGTCTCTCTCTCTATAGCCCTGGCTGGCTTAGAACCTACTTATCGACCAGGCTGGCTCAAACTCACAAGATCTGTATGTTCTGCCTCCTTTGTACTGGAATTAAAGGCACCATGCCTGGTTAAGGTTTTTCAATTTTTAAAAGGTTGCCAGTTTTGTCTTTTATAAAAATTAAAAACAAAAAATTATAGATATTGCCAGGTGGTGGTATATGCCTTTGATCCCAGCAGCTGCGCAGAGGCAGGAAAATCACTGTTGAGTTAGAGACCAGCATAGTCTACAGAGTGAATTCTAGGACAGCTAGGGCTACACAGAGAAACCTTGTCTCGAAAAGCACAACCAAAAAAAAAAAAAAGATATCTGTACAAATAAAATATTCAAGTTTTTATGATTTTTCTCATGCATTACTCTACTATACAATAGAAAGAAAACTGTCTTCAGGTCTAAAGCAAGGAAGAACACCATTCAGTCTTGCTATAGAAAAGTCTGCACCTTAAGTTTGGCTGTTCTTAACATTTATTCTCAAACCATGAAGACTTCATGTGAATTTAAAGTCTCAGCGAAAAAAATCCCATGCTGTCATGTGCAGGAGACATCAGCATTCACTCCTCATCCCTCACCCATTCTCCAGTCATAATTTAAAGGTACTTCTCTACTCAAGGAAGCTGCAACAGTTATTACCGAAGCAATACACAGTTCCACGCTTTAGTCCCCTGAAAACAGTGACTCAGCTGATCCTAATCCCTGACGCAAGGCACTTCAGAGCACCCGCACAAAGTGTCCATGTAAACAGCAGGCAGAACATCTTTGCATCACATGACTCAGCCGCCAGTTTTGAACGGTGCTGTTTGAGTTGTCTGGCTGCTTTTCTGGGTGTCGCCGGGATTGCAGAATGTGATGACCATCCCCTCTGCAGAGGAGCTGGACTCCTTCAAGTACAGTGACCTGCAAATTTAAGCCAAAAGGCTGGGCCTCCGGGTTAACCTGCGGGCAGACAAGAGCCTTGAAAGTCCACCTGAATCCAGAAACAAGGGGGGAAAAAAAGTAAAACTCAGTGTGAGAATCAGTCTTCTGCAGTCTCCTGTGCAAAGACAGAGATACAGATTAACTGTGAGGGGCGAGCTGAAGGGAACCAGTTATGTCACCAAAGCAAGAAAGAGGCACATGACAGTCCATGGAGTCCCTAACTTCCAGGATCATTCTGAGAAAAGTCACCCTACTATATTATAGAATCAAGAAAAGCAGGAAAAGCAAGACCTCAGAACTACAAAGTCTCCACGTGTGACCCTACCGGGGAGTGCTTCAAAAGGCCAGGCTGTATTCAGGACCCCTAAGTTAAAGACCACAGAGAGGAAACCGGCTTTTGACCTCCAGGTAGGCCTGTCTCGTCCCCTCAGCTACAGGCCACACCGGGAAAGCTGAAACCTTGGGGCAATCTTGAGAAAATACTTCTCTGAAGCTGAAGGAGTGTGCGAGCAGAGTTAGCGTCCACGGGAGACCTTACAAACAGCCCTCTCCACACCAGGGAAGAACAACGCAAGAAACATGAGCAAGAACGCCAGGAGAGGAAAGCAAAGGTTCTGGAAGCAGCCCAGCGATCCTGCCGATGCCTTGACTCCGACTTCTTTCCTTTTGTGGATGTGTTCATCACCTCCTCCTCTACAGTCAAAAGCTCGGCTCCTCCCGAAACTTCAGTCCCAGTTTGGAGTCTCTGTTCTCTGTGCGCTATGGCTCTGAAAATATAGTCTCGCCCTAAAGCTCAGAACTAAAGTGGCTTTCACCGACTGTCCTGTCCAACTCTGCTTTTTTTTTTTTTTGAGACCTGTCCTTGGGGTTCTTGCCTAGGTTTCCCATGTCTAGGTCCTGCTAGTTCTGAGAGACAACCTGCGTCCTTTCCTGGACAGAGCGGTTCCCTCATGCAGCAAGCCACAGCAGAAGCCTGGCCTGAGAGTATGAGTGAGATACGGCTCACAGGAAAGGGGAGGCTGGAGAGGCCATCCCTGCGTTCACTGTCCGGAAAAACCTAACCACCTTACTGATTTGGTTATGGATCACTATTGCCTTGTTCAGATCATTTCATGTAACTGCCAACTGGCACTCATATTTTTAAGCCAGAATTCCTTAGCTCCTCCTACTTGTTAAGTAAGAGCCAAAGGGCAGAAGGGGCACCACACACTGGACCCTGGACTGGAGCAGCTGACAGAGCCTTGAGTTCTCTGCTCTGTCCTGGGACGATTCTGAGCTGTGGAATGCTTATGATTGTCATAAATAAAATTTTTATTTGTGAAAAAAAATAAATAATGACTCGTACACAGCTTGACCTAGACTTAAGAAAAAATAAAACCCATCATTGCAACAGCTACAAGGCATGTTATGATTCTTCCCTTATTTATAGGACGGACTGTGGAATATAATAAAAAGCTCACGGACATTTCATACTGCAAACCAGCGTGCTCCTCAGGTATGTATGCATCAAGTCAGAATAGTCATGCGCCATCAGGATGAATGCAAGAGGCATTTCTGAATACGCAGTTTTATATCCACCAGCCGAATGGGCTGGACGATTTGTAGCACCATGGAAAACGCACAGCAGCCCACAGAGGACAGAACTCCACAGATTACAGCCCAGAGTTATGGGAGAAGACGAGCTCTGGGCTAAAGCAGAGGTGGTGATAAACAGTTACAAAAGGAAACAAGTTGGAAGTCAACCTTTTCATGAGGTTCACTTAGTCCACAGTAACAAACAGTGACAGTAATTTTTAAATTATTGACTAAAATCTTAGTACATCCCATGTACACATAGCACCAGTTTAAAAAGAATTATCCTCCAGCACCGTATGGCTCACCCTGAAAGTTCATTTCTTATCACTTTCCACATCACGGATAAAATCAGAAGAGTGATAAACACTGATGGGGAAATTCAGCAAATACACGATTGGCAAACTGTAAAAGTCTACTGCATTCTCAGGAACCTATCAGCTCAGCAAACAGTTTCTGCCTCTGAGAGGACCAACACCCAGGAGTGAGAGGCCAAAGGCAGGGCTCAGGCCCCAAGGCCAGGCTACACTCTGTTTCTAATACTAAGCAACTGCCATACACATCATTTGGAGAGTGTGACTACAGCCCCAGCTCCCAAAACTAACCAGACCCCACTGGGAGTGGGTTAGCTGCCTTTTCCTACTCTGATTCTTACTAGCATGCCCTTCTGAGGCTTTAAAGGGATCAGGGCATATTTAGGTATGCACAGTCAAGAATCAGCTATAAATATTCAGACTGTTGCATTTTAAAATTACACCAAACTGATTTCCCAAAGAAAACCTGTTTCTTCATAAATGAAATATAGTATATAAAAAGCTGGAATGATGGGTAATTCAAATACAAAACTCAGGTACAAAACAGCCCATTTTTTCCTTCCAAACTACATAGGCTCATACAGTTGACTCTACCGTACATACAACTGCTCCATATATAATTACACCCTAGCATAAGGAACTATTCCAACTAAGTCTTCAGGAGACCGAGGCTCTAGGTCCTGCCAACTGCATTAAAACTGCAGCACCGGGGCAGAGCTGAGAAACACCGCCATCAAGCATGGCTTCCTTCCTGCTCTTGTGTCCCACAGTTGTTAAACAACGGGGTCTGGTCTGTGAACGGCTGCGTCATCCACTGCCCATTTGGAATGTCGCTGGGAGCTGCTTCTCCTCTCAGCTCTGCACTGTTGGCTGCTGGGAAGGGAAAAGAATCTTAGGTCACTGTCAAGTTTCAACTGATCTCACTGGGAGATTTTTAAAAGGCATTAATGAAGAATTATTAAAATACTAAGTGAGTTTTTCAAATCAATGTCAAGTTTCTACTAGATTTTCAGATCATTTGTTGTTCAGAGAAGCAGATGCAAATGGGTTGGTTTAGAAGCCATGACTTAGGAAAATGATGTGAAAATCTTTAGTCACTTAATTGTAATAGTATTAGTATTCCTACATCACCAACAATTACTTTCTGTTTCTATTACATTCCCATCGCCTCCCGGTCCTCTGGAAGGAACAAATCTGGAGGGAAACATACTTAGCCCATTGGAAGGAAGGCTGCAGGGTTCACTATCACACGGGTTTCCGCTGTATGCACTGCCGTATGCGGCTTCGTAGCCCGGATCATACTTCTCTTCCTTAACAGCCATCTTCTTCGCATCCTCTGTGGGAAGGTAGGAGATGAGTGAAACTGGGGTTGTAAGGAGTTTTCTATGCAAATTCAGCTGAGTCATATAAAGATTTGTTATTTGTGAGCGGCATGAGCCCATACGCATGCCGATGACCAAGGAGCCAGAGGGCAATGGATCCCCTGCAACTGGAGTCTCAGGGGGCTGTGAACCAAACCTGATCTACAAGAGCAAAAAGTTGTTTGTTTTACCCACTGAGCAAGGCACCCATCTCTCCAGCCCCATTTGCTATTTTTCTTAAAATTCTTTGCAACATATACTAAATTAGCTCGGAAACTGGGAAAATCCATCACGCTCAGTTTTAGGCAGGGAGGTGCTCCTTAGACCCAGGACAGGGGAAGCTGTGGTACAAGATGTGAACAGCCACCAGAGCATCTGGTTGTAAATTCCCTTCCTCTTGCTTTAAATCTACAACTTCCTTTCTGTTCTGTACACACGAGAGACTGACAAGGGAAGGGAATGGAACAAACCTTGTGCGAGCTGTAGGTCAAACGTGTATTGCACCTCCTGAATGTCTGTGTTCCGCTCAATGCCTTTCAGCTGGTCTCTTAAGTCCTTCAGCTTAATGTAGTAATGAACCTTGTCCTGGGCGCGAGGAAACTGAGCACACCTGGCACTGGAAGACGGCATGACGTAGCAGAGCTGGGATCAACAAGGTTTAAGTGTCAGAGATTTTAACATTTGACTGAATCTACTCATACTGCGGTTAGATAAACTTAGGCTTAGTCGGCTTAATAACTTAGTACTTAAAAAAGATGGCTCCCCCAGCGTTCCTCTCAAGTCTTGTCTTTTTACAGTAAACCCGTATCTCACAATTTAAAAGGAACAAAAGAGTGCAGCGTTGACGGTGAAGCCCCTCCCAGCTGTCTCTATTGCCTAGTTCCCTCGGCTGGCGCATCACTCCTGAGTTTCCCAAAGTGTTTGTGGGCGACCAGAGGCATCCAGGGCATCCTTTAATAAACATCACGCACAATGCGCTCTTCCTTCTCTCTCAGAGATGTTCTGACCAGAGGGCAAGGCAGAAAAGGCCTCCTATAACCTACTAACCAGAGTCAACTGCAGCTCAGGTTGTTTGCCTCCTTCTATCATTAACTCTAGGGAATGCTCCCAGAAACTGAATAAAACACCAGAAGTAGACAGCTACAGGGAAAGACACATTTATCATTTTGGTTGTTGACAAATTATCCTTCAAGGAGCAGAAGTTGCTTTGTCCTCTCTACACATAAGTGAGACAATGCACTACTATATTTATGGAGATTTTTAAAGTCGGTTTCTTTATTATATAATTATTTTTCTTTGAGGTTTCCTCATCATGTAATTACTTTTCTTTGATTATAGCATGTTTAAAGAAACTCCTAATTGATATGCTAGCATGCTTTATAACAGCACATTCTCAAGACATTCTTCAATTAAATAACCCAGAGTAGACTGGCTGGGTATGATGGTGCTTTAATCGAGCACTCAGGAGGCAGAGGCACAGCCTGATCTACATAGTAAGACCCACCCTCAAGGACCCCACCACACCCACACAAAGTAAAAGAGTAAATTGCTTTCTCCTTGAGCTAAATCATTATAAACATCAACAGCTTCTTATTCCATGGTAAAGAGCACACTAAGTGCAGGGCCACCGAGAGGGCTGCCACAGTTGCCATAGTTACTTCTTGGCTGGGCTGTCACTGACCCAGATCTAGGATCACCTGGGAAGAGGAAGGTTATCTGGAGAATTACCCAGATTAGACCAGCCTGAGGCCTTGCCCGAGAGGCACTTCCTTGTTTTGGGTGTGAGGGCAGGCATGTAGCGTGTGTACAAGGGGGATCAGAGGACAGACAAAATGTGGGAGGCAGTTCTCTCCTCCCACACATGTGTCCAGGCACTGAACTCAGGCTGTCAGGCTGTCAGAAAATGTCTTAACCAATTCAATGACCATCCTGCCAAGCCCATGAGGCATTTTCTTAATTGCTAATATATATAGAATTAAGATGACAAAGTTTCTCTATATAACAGCTCTGGCTGTCCTGGACCTTGCTTTGTAGACCAGGCTGGCCTCAAACTCACAGAGATCTGCCTGCCTCGGTCTCGGTGTACACCCTGTGGTTTTTAAAAAGCTGTGTCCAGGGCAGGCCTGGTAGTACAGGTTTATAATCCCGTCCTCTCCTCAAGAGGATGGTAATTCAAGGCCAGCCGCAACTGTAGAGTGAAGACGACTTGGGGCAACTTACTGAGACTCTATCTCAAAACAAAAGTAAAAAGAAGGCTGTGGACATAGCTCAGTAGCAGAGCATTTGCCTGGAATGTGAGAAACCTAGGTTCAGTCCCCAATACCAGCCTCCCCACCCCCAGACACTGAATAATAAAAGAGTGCTGTATGAAATCTATGTTTAAGAGGGCCAGGGTATAGCTAAGTGGCACAGTTACTGCCCGGTGCACAAAAAGACCTAGGTTTGACCTCAGCACAACAAAATAAAACAAGACAGCCAAACGCCTATTTTCTTAAGTACTAAACAAAACTGGAACCACGTGTCTGCAGCAAAGACTATGGGAACTAGTTAGAAAATCACTGTATAGGACTGATGGTAACTCAGTGGTTAAGAGCACTGATCGTGCTTACAGAAGACCCAGGGTTCAGTTCTCAACATCCACGTGGTGGCTGACAACTGTATCTCCAGTCCCAGGGAATCTGGGGTCCTCTTCTGGCCTCCATTAGGACTGCACACATGTACACAGACATAAGTGCAAGCAAAACACCCATACACATAAAAATAAACAGATAAATAAATGCTAAAAACAACCCACAGGGCTGTCTCATGATATGAGATATGTGACAGTGGCAAAAGAGGGGCTGGATGTTTGTCTAGCATGTATTAAATACACAAACGAAGTAGCTAATCTTACCAATGAGGCTCGTGTTTATATGTACATCTAAATTCTTAAGTAACTGCCATTGACGATATTCTGAATGTCCTATGAGCCAGGTCCTCTGACATTTAGCTGACAAATACTTTTAAATAAAACTCTAATTGCATCTGGAAGGGTAAGCTGATACTTATTTACCAGAACAGACGGCTTTTCTCATGGCTAATGGCCGTGTCTGAGACAATGAGGACAGCTGGCCAGAGGCCCCTGGCCTACAATGTACTGGGAGGACTTACGGTTTCTGTGTCTGGGATCTTGTGGGGCTGAAGCCCAAATTCCAAGTTCTTGACCTTTACTCCAAAAACTTCCTTACTGAAAATTTCATAAATACCTAAAATAGAAAAACACAAACATATCTAACACTGCCCTTGACATTAGCATAGAGAAAATAAAAACTGTAGAAGTAAATCTTACATTTTCCATTAAACACCGCTATTCGTGGCTGGTATTTCTGCAGTTTCTGCACTAGGATTCGTCCTCCTTCCCGGAATTCCTTACTAAAATTGAAACAAGAAGCAGAGGAACACAAACACGGAGTGTACACAGCGTGCTACCTTCAGGCAGCTCTCAATGAAAGTCATGCACTAATGTCCCTAGCACACGACAGCCCGCACCACCACAAGCCCCTGCTCTACAGCTACCTGGACAGATCCTTGCTGCCTGGCGTCGTCCTCTCCACCATGTTGGTGAACCCGATGCCATACTTCCCGGGTAAGGTGTGGTCATCCATGTGGTTCAGCTGAACCTCACTCAGTCCTGACATGAACAGACACTTCCCTGGGAAAAGAGGACTCTGTCACTTCCACAGCAGGCAGAAAGCTTTTACCAAAAAACTGATGGAATAGCCTACATTACAACTGGAGGGAGATAAAGGACTTAGGAAATATTAAAAATTGTAACCCAGCTCTAATAATGAGAGCAGGCTGGATACCATGCTAATCTCTATGATGTTAGTAACCATTATTTTCCTACAAGAAACTAGTATCTTTGCACACATAGCTTCAAACCATGTTCTTACCCAGTTACTGGCAATGCCACCATCTGCCTTTGGACTGCCCTGGAGACTGAAACACCCCGAGAGTGGAGGAAACTAAAACACTTCCTCAGAATTAAAAAAAATAACAGGGACAATATGGTGCTAGTTTCAACATTACATTACGATTTATAGCCTAAACATCTGGAATCTTAACTCTCTGATAAGGAGCGTTTCTTGAGGACACGCACTGCTCTAGTAGGCAGTGGTGAAGCGTCTGTGTGAACATCTTACCCAGAGCAACACATACGGACATCTTACAAACACAGAGCAACACGCACGAATGTCTTACATACGCAGAGCAACACGTATGAACATCTTCCATACACATAGCAACACGTATGGACATCTTACATATGCATAGCAACACGTATGGACATCTTACATACGCATAGCAACACGCACGAATGTCTTACATACGCAGAGCAACAGTATGGACATCTCCCATACACATAGCAACACGTATGGACATCTAACATACGCACAGCAACACGCATGAATGTCTTACATACGCAGAGCAACAGTACGGACATCTTACATATGCAGAGCAACACGTACGAATGTCTTACAGACGCAGGGCAACACATACAACCATCTTCCATACGCAGGGCACACAGTAGTAGCAGTGCCAGCTCACTAGGGAAGAATGAGCCCTCGCTGCTATCATCTTCCACTGGAACTATCTTTAGAGAATGTCTCAGTCAAAGCATTTTATATATAACTGATATCTAACAAGCAATGGATCTAAGTATGATTTTATGTGTATGGGTGTGTCTCAGTCAGGGTTCCTACTGCTGTGATAAAGACCATGACCAAATGCAATCTGAGGAGGAGAAGGTTCATTTCATCTTTCATCTCTCAGGTCCCACCCCATCACTGAAGGGAGTCAGGGCAGGAACTCAGTGGCGCAGAGGCCATGGAGGATGCTCCTTGCTGGCTTGCTCAGCCTGCTTTCTTATACACTCAGGACCACCTGCCTGGGGTGGGTCACTCACAGAGATCTGGGCCTTCCCATAGCAGTCATTAGTCAAGAGAACACCGCACAGCCCAGTCTGGCTTTTCTCAGAGAGGCTCCCTCTCACCAAATCACTCTGAGCTCGTGCCACACTGACAAAGAATAAAATAAAGACAACTCTAACAGGTGTTTCGCCTAGGGTGTTGTGCACCACTTGTGGGGTTGGTGCCGAAGGGAGTATCAGGTCCTCTAAAACTGTAGCTGCAGGCAGTTGGAGTCACCATGTGGTGCTGGGACTCTAACCCGGGTGCTCTGAAGAACAGCCAATGCCCCACCCTCCGAGCCACCTTTCCGGCGCCACAATCGATACTTTCCATCTCTCTAAGGAAATAGCACTTACAAACTCTGGGAACACCAATGCTTTTGTCTACACTGGTGGTTCTAAACCTTCCTAATACTACAACCCTTATTATAGTTCCTCACATTGTGGCGGCCCCCCAACCATAAAATTAGTTTTGCTGCTACTTCATAATTATAATTTGCCACTGCTATGAATTGTGATGTAAATATTTTTGGAGCTAGAGGTTTGCCACAGGGGTCATAACCCCACAGGTCTACATGGTCACAACAAAGTACTATTGTTACCATATCTATGGAATAAGCACACACACAAACAAGCACACACGCATGCATGCACACACACAAACACCTCTTAAAAATAAAAATCAAGGCCAGGTATGGTAGTGCATGCCTTTAATCCCAGCACTTGTGAAGCAAAGGCAGGGGGATTTCTGTGAGTTCAAGCCAACTTGTCTAAACAGTAGTCCCTGAACAGCCAGAATTACGCAAAGAGGCTCTGTCTCAATTACAAATAATAATAATAATAATAATAATAATAATAATAACAATAACAAATAAATAAAACCTTGAAAACATCGAGCGAAGAGAAAGTACGGGTTAGCTGGTCGTAGAATATAAGCTTAGCTCAAGGTCCTGTGTCTACTCCCAGCCCCACAAGCACTGCAGATGCGCTTTTCCACACCCTGCTCTCTAGTCTATCTACTGAACGTGAGAGTGACAGACCATTTCGCCTTGGTCTTCATGAACATGCACAGAAAAAGGAAATCTGAGTAAATCTGATTTGTATCATTCTCATAAAGTCAGCCTGCTAATCCTGATACACACAGCTCATTCCACAGTGCAAGCAGAACTTACAGAAGTGATTCCCAGGTCCAGGGTAATGGTGCCCTTTGTAAGCAGCCATCAGTCCTGGGTTAATGCCGATCTACAAAACAAAATAAACAGTTTATCTGTGAAAATAGGGCTTAAGTTCTTCTCTATTAAATTAAATAAAATTCTCTATTAAAACAAAAAATGAGCGGGGCCTATCTCTGACTCTTCGGCCTACTTGTAGGACCCTTTCCGTCCTACTGTGCTGCCTCGCCCAGCCTAGACGTGATGGCCTGTGCCTGATCTGAGTGTAGCTTTTCTGCCACGTCTGGTTGGTGTCCTCCAGGAGAGAGAGGTGGATCTGGGGGGGGGGGGGGGGGCTGGGAAGAGGGGAGGGAGAGGAAACTGTGGTCCAGCTATATGAGAATAAAAGAAAAGGAAAAAAGGAAAAAAGAAAGCTGGGCTGTGGTGGCACATGCCTTTAGGGAGGCAGAGGCAGGCGGATCTCCGAGTTCAAGGGCAACTTGATCTAATAAGCGAGGTAAAGGACAGTCAGGACTACACAGAGAAACTCTGTCTCAAAAAACAGAAAAAGAAAAAAAAAGAATGAAAAAAAGAAAGAAAAGGAAGACCATTTAATAAGAAAAAAAGATCAGGGAAGAAAGGACAAGAGGGTAACTGGGCAGTAAACACAAACAAAGTACACCATATACATATAAAACAGTGAAGCCTGGTACATTGCACTATTATAGATGCTGAAAGGAAAGAAAAAGTCAGGCTTAGGCCTTTGGACTTCTATACAGGAGCGGCAGATAAAATGGAATTGATTATAATTACTGCAGCATATAGAAACGACTTCCGAAAATTTGCTATTTTCAAAAGGCCAACTGGACTCCCTACTGAGACATGCCGCTTTCAGTCAGGGAAGAGGTGGATCTTCCAGCAGCCAGTCTGAGCCACGTCCTGCCAGCCTCCCAAACAGTCACTCTCTCTACAGACCGCCTGCAACGCTGTCCACTGACATTCATTCGGTTCTAGTTTCTTACAGTTACAGACCTAAGCTCAAATTAAGTACTGTCAGGCTGGCTCAGGCTCGTAACAGAGTCAGAGGTACCAAGGGTTGTTGCAAGTTTGGAGCCAGCCAGGGCTACACAGTGAGTCTATCTCAAAATATCAAGAAGCAAAACCACTCCAGTACCGTCATTTACCGAGAACTACCAACTATCATGCAACCTAAGTGGCTCACACGGATTATTTCATTCAATGCAACCCCGTGAGGGAGAAACTCAGGCTTCACCAGTGATGAAACTGTAAAGATGAAGGCTTGCCCATGTCCTTCCCTTGTTGGGAGGTTTGAACGCAGGCAGCCCCAATCTCAGGCTCACTTTTTATCCAACCACACATAACACAACCTCATGAAGGTAACACACCACTCAGCCCCCCAAACCCCAAGGTTTCTCAGAAACCTTCTGTTCAGAAGAATGCGATTTGTAGGAACCACTACTAAGTTAATCCTCTAGTGACATTTACTGTCAGAAAGGACAAAGATTCTTACGATCACAATGTCCAGATTGAAGGTCAAGATGTCGGGCAGCGTCTTGGTCAGCAGCTCAGCTTCGGAAACCCCGTTGAAGCGGTCCACTTTCCTCTTCACTTTAAACGTGTCCGTAATCTTCTCTTGCTTCTCTTTTGACTTTGTGGACTTGCCAGATTTTTTTGATTCAGCACGTTTTTTGGGTTCCACGGGGTCCTGGGGTTCTGATGCTCTGGTTTTTCTTTTTCTTCTCTTTGGAGCCTCTGAAACAGGGATTTTCAGAATGTGGAATTCCACAGCAGCCATGCTATCCGATTTTCCCAACACTGGCTTCTGCAATGTGTTCCCCTTTTCCTCTCCCTCCAGGCACATGTAACTGAAGTGGGATTCCCCTCTGTATGCTGTGAATATCACTGGTTAATAAAGAAACTGCTTTGAGCTATAGCAGAGCAGGGCAGGGCAGGGCAGAACAGACCTAGGCAGAGAAAACTACACTGAATGCTGGGAGAAGGAAGGCGGAGTTGGGAAGCCAGAGACAGACACACTGGAAATTTGCTGGTAAGCCACAGCCACGTGGCGATACACAGATTAATGGAGATGGGTTAGTTTAGAATATAATGGAGATGGGTTAGTTTAGAATATAAGAGTTATCTAGAAATATGCTTAAATAAGTTATTGGCCAAACAGTATTGCAAATAATATAGTTTCTGTGTGGTTATTTAGGAGTCTGGGCAGCCAGGAACACAAATATGCTTAAGCTATTGGCCAAACAGTATTGCAAATAATATAGTTTCTGTGTGGTTATTTAGGAGTCTGGGCAGTTGGGAACACAAGCGGGCTCCTACAATATGTGAGTCACAGACTGATTCCCTATACAGTCTCACTTGGTTTTCCCAGGGAACCTCTTTATAGGAATTCTATCAGTACGTGAATAATTAAGTAAGCAAATTTTTGAACAAGGCTGGTGCACATCTTTAATACCAGCATTCAAGGGGCAAAAGCAGGCGAAGAATTTCTGTGAGTTCAAGGCCAGCCTGGTCTACAGTGAGGCCCTGTCCTCACAGGCAGAGCTTTTAACTCACTACTGACACTGAGACTGAAGTGTGTGCTGAGGGCTACTCTGCCCATGTGTGTGTCACCACCTGTCACTCCCGCTGACAGTCTCGACAGCCAGGTGTCTCTGCCCATGTGTGTGTCACCACCTGTCACTCCCGCTGACAGTCTCGACAGCCAGGTGTCTCTGCCCATGTGTGTGTCACCACCTGTCACTCCCGCTGACAGTCACGACAGCCAGGTGTCTCTGCCCATGTGTGTGTCACCACCTGTCACTCCCGCTGACAGTCTCGACAGCCAGGTGTCTCTGCCCATGTGTGTGTCACCACCTGTCACTCCCACTGACAGTCTCGACAGCCAGGTGTCTCTTGACAGCACTTCTGCCTGCCGAGGCAGAGAAACAGAACTCTCTGAATGCTTTCCTGTCTCCTCAGGCTTCCTCCCCATTCTACTATGTGCTCTCCCACAAGCCTGGAAGGCTGCGTCTGCCCCTCCTTACCAGGCTCCACCACCATAGACCAGCAGCTGGTGCAGCCCTAGTGTTCTGCATCTGCAAACACAGCAGCAAGGCAGGAGGCGGCTCCAGCCAATAAGTGAGGTACAGCCCTGGAGCGATGCACCAACTGTGAGCACATTCCTTGTGTAAATACTGCCACCACTACGCCACCTCCACCTCCCCCCCCATCTCCTGGCCTCTCTTCTAATTCTTCATCTCAATGTGTGGCACTTCCTGTAACCAACTGTGTGCTTTGGCCAACTGTGCGCTTTGATAATGCTTGAGTTTGCCCACCAAAAGCTGTGTTTGATGTTTAGTCCTCCGGGAGCTGTGGAACCTTTAAGGCCCCTGGGTTAGCTGGAGGAACGCCTTAGATGGCACTATCAGATCCCTGGCTCTGTGGCTCTCGGTGGGGGGGGGGGGGGGGGGGGGACACGTGATTCTCTCACGCACTCTGCCTGTGTGGTGCCAGCTGCCATGAGGTCTTCCCCAGAGCTGAGCAGATGCTGGTGCCATGCCCCTGAACCCGCAGAGCTGTGCACAAATCTCTTCTCAGGGTAGGAGAGATGCTCAGTGGTTAAGAGCACTGGCCACTCTTGCAGGGGACCCGGCACTTGTACGGCGGCTCACAACCTCCTGGAACTCCAATTCCAAGGGCTCCCACCCCCTCTTCTAGCCTCTGAAGGCACCAGATAGGCATGTAAAACACCCATACACATAAAACAACACAATAAAACATTTAAAAAAAAAACCATACTTCTAAAAAAATGTCACTAGGGGCTGGGAATATATCTCAGTGGTTAAGAGCAGATCAGCTATTCCTCCAGAGGACCTGAGTTCAATGTTCAGCACCCACATGGCATCTCACAACTGCCTGCCACCTTAGTTCCAGGGATCTGATGCCCTCTTCTGGCCTCTGTGGGCACTAGGCACACATGTGCATAGACACACAAGCAGGCTAAACACACATAAACATAATAATGTCACCCAGTGTCAAGTAAGTCACTATAATCATGTACTGGACCACGACAGGTACTTTCGGGCTTCTCCTTTTCCTTCACCATTTACATGAAATACAGTAACTCTAGACAAGCAATTCTACCTAAATATTTCCCAACTTCCCCATACCCCCCAGTTTTCTTTCTATCTTCCTCAGGCTATATAAACAGTCTCTAATCCACTCCCTGCCGTCAAGCCTGTCTTGCTCTTAATCTATCCTCCAGACTGACTTTAGGATGCCCATTTAAGTCACTTCCTTGCTCCCATCCTCAACAGCTCTCCACTGCGTTGGGAACAGAATGCGCACTGCTTAGGGTCAACACAAGCCTGACTGCCTCATCTGGCCCCTGCCCACCATTTCCTTCTCTACTTCAGAATCCACACAATTGCTCAGGGTTTTGGCTGCCATGCCTCAACTCTGCCCCCTCAGTGGCACCTTCTCTTCGCTGTCACTCACAGAACGTCGCTTTACCTCAACTTTTAGAGCTCCTGTGTTAGTGTTCTGCTGCCTCTGAGTCCAAGTCAGATGCTAGTGACATAGGTCTCGGGTTGCCATTTTGCGCTCCTGTACAGCACTTAGTGTGCAGATGTGGTCATGTGTTTACTACTGCTTTACCAAGGGAGGAGGCATTGGGGGATGGTTTTAAACTAGCATGCTAAGAATTACCTGGTACAGGTTCAGGTTCTTGGGCAGGAGCTTCTGCTGGCATCTGTTGGTCAGTCATCACCGCCATGTTAGGAGCTTCGGCCATCATTTGTAGAGATGGAAAGGAGTGAAAACCCTGACCTTGCTCCAGAGAATAGCTGAAAGAGCAGATGGGTAGAAGTTGTGAGTTTACGTGATCGGGTGGACAAATCTTCAGTATCCAGGTATTTTATAGCCAGACTGTAGTCATTATTCAAAGGAATAGGCGAGGAGGAAGGCTGACTCTCCAGTGCGCACTGCTCCCTGACGTTCACCAAGCACTCACCACACAAACACTGACTCTCGCTGTGTAGTGACTGGATGTGCCACTGAAGCCCGCCAGTCCTCTCTGAAACTAGATCACAGCAACTTTCTAGTAGATAGTCTTGAAGGACTATCAATCCATATGAATTAAAAATATTCACAAGTATAATTTATATCCCCATAAGCACTACTCCCCATCTTGGCACAAAGATTTCCCCATCCTAACAGTGTAACTTGGGTTTTCTTTTGGTTTGTGTGTGTGTGTGTACGTGTCTGTGTGTGTGTGCGTGTGTGTGTGTCTGTCTGTCTGTCTGTGTGTCTGTGTGTGTGTGTGTGTTTTGAGACAAGGTTTCTCTGAGTAGCCTTGGCTACTGCCTCGCAAGTGCTGGGATTAAAGGTGTGTGCCACCACTGCCTGGCTGTTTGTGTGCTTTAATGTACCCACTGGACTCGGTTTATTATTGTTGGCTTGTTTTAGTTGTTGCTTGTCACTTTCTGGACAGTAGAGGTAGATTATAAGTATCTGTTTAACTGAAGAAACAGATACCTCTGAACTGTCTTCTGAACAAGACTTACACTTCATTTAAGTAAAGCACGCAGGCCTTGTTGGGCAAGGAGATGCGCACCTGTTATCCTAACCCTGGTGAGGAGAAAGCTGGACCGTGAATACCAGCTACAGACAGATCCTGACTTGACTCAAAACATAAATCAAGCAATCAGCCAAAACCCACTCTAAACCCAAGCCTTCAAAGGAAGCAATATCCAAAAGCCTTTCTTTTCTTTTTGGTTTAAAAACAAAAACAACAACAACAAAAAAAACCAAAAAACCTATCCTAGAACTTGCTCTGTAGACCAGGCTGGCCTCGAACTCACAAGAGATCTGTCTATCTCTCCCTCTTGAGTGCTGGACTAAAGGCATGCGCCAGCACCACTGCCAGGCTCAAAAGCCTTTTTATAGTGACATAAAACTTCTCAGACTGCCATCAGCACAAAACCAAGGGACACAGATGGACCACAACAGTATCAAATAATGGCACCAAATGAAGGATGCATTCAGAGAAAAATGGAAAAGATTTTATTATTTGAAGAAAGAAAAGTTACGTTCTCTGTGGGAAGACACTCTGCCTGGTGTCTTTGTTTCTCAGTGTCTTGGGGGGAAGAAAGAAGCCGAGAAAGCAAGAGGTAAGGGCTGGAGAGACAATTGCTCTCGAGGATCCAGGTTCATTCCCAGTACCCATGTCAGCAGCCCTCAAATCCCCTGGAACTCTAGTTTCGGAACTCCATGCACACTTGCAGAGATGGGGCACATATTAAGTAAATGTTTACTTTACACTTAAGTAAAAAAGCAAAGGTTAAATGAGCTAATTCTGTAATTAGTCTTATCTCAGTAAAATGGCCAAGTTAATACCTAACTTTTAACTGCCAGGCAGTGGTGGCACACACCTTTAATCTCAACACTCCAGCAGCAGAGGCAAGCGGATCTCTGAGTACCAGGCCAGCCTGGTCTAGAGTTCCAAAATAGCCAAGGCTACACAGAAAAACCCTGTCTCAAACACACCTCCCATGAGTAACAATAGATTTTTCCACACTACCTTGCTGTGAGCTCTGCTTCCTCAGGTCTTTGTGTACCACCCTGGAAGAATGCCTTTCCCTGGCTCAGCCCATTTGAGAGCACCGTGCTAACAGCCTCATATGCCTTGACTTCCTGCCGCAAGCACACTGCGTGAAAGTGATGAGAAATACTTGGGACGGCCCTGCTCTGAACCCTGAGCTATCACGGCCCTAGAAAGGGCTTGAGCAGTATAGCCTAGAGACTCCCCTGATTCTTTTCAGCCTCGAAATCAACTTCATCCTGGCATTCTTCTGTGCAGTGCCGTCCGAGATCCAGCTTCACTGAGCAGAGGCCTGCAAAGGAAAGGCCTCCGGCAACTGACAGCTGCCAATACCACCACACTCAGGGCAGCTCCTCAGTTACACTTCCCTGCAAACACCCTAAGGACAGATCAGGAGCTGTGTTGTCTAGGTGATTCCAGCTCAGGCAGCCAGTGATGGTGATGAACCATTACAGGCCCCAGACCTGCCATTCTGTGTCAAACTCAAATGCTCCATGAAAGGGGCCGGTTCTCTTTTCTTCCCTCATCTGTTGGTCTCAACTGCTCCATGAGGCCTCTTTCCTTCTCAAATTGCTTTCTCTCTTAGGCCCCTTCTTCACTCCCCTCCCCATTCCCAGGGCTGATTCCTACAGCTGTCTGTGGTTTCTCAACACAAACACACACACACACACACCCCAAACACAGCATCAGCATGAAACTGAGTAGTTAGTTCCCTTCTTCTCGGGAACAAGCTACACAAGCTATTATATGAAAATGGTCCACAGCCTGTGGCCATTTTTCCTGCCTTATTTTGTTAATGCTTCACTATCCCATTCATTTAGCTCTTATTTATGAGGCTGATTCAATCCATCAGTTCTACAAACCCCTCTGAAAGTTGAGCTGGGACAGACATTCCTTTCATCAGCAGGCCACTGGCACCCTGCAGCTGGTAAAGGAACAGAGTTGAGGATAGACAGATCTACAAGCCCTGCCAGGACAGACCCCTTTACAGTGTGTCCTTGAGTCTTTCACCAATGAGCCAGGCTTTCACTTCAGTCTCACAAACTGCCATCAGCCCCCACAACCCGCTTACAGAGGTGTAAAACAGCACAGCGGGGTAGGCTGGCAGAAGAGAGAATGAATGTCTTGCCTAAATGAATGAATTTGCTACAGAGAGGCACGCTAATTCTTCACCAGGCCTAATAGTTAACAGGCATCAGTTTATCCGCAGAGGCTCTGCCATCTTGTTTTTCTTATCTCAGCCGGGCGATGGGTAAGGCGGATCTCTGTGAGTTCGAGGCCAGCCTGGTCTACAAGAGCTAGTTCCAGGACAGGCTCCAAAAGCTACAGAGAAACCCTGTCTCGAAAAACAAAATAACAGCAACAAAAAGGAGTCTAAATCTCCAGACCTATACTTCGGCAACACCCCCGTGACATCATCCTCTGCAGGGTCACCAGAGAGATACAATCTCTGGATCGCTTTCCTAGCACGTTAAACACGCACACTCCACACGCGAGAGCATCCACCAAGCGACCCCGCCAACCGCGCCCCCGCTGCATCATCACGGTTCCCGGCGACCCAGGGTGCAGAACCGTATACGGGGGCTGCGGCCGCGAACGCCGCCTTTTAAAGCTCGCGGGTAGCCGGGCCCGGAGGACCCCCGCGGGCTGGGGGAGGGGAAGGGAGGGGAAGGGAAGGGAGGGACGAGGCGGGCCCCAGCGCGCACGCGCAGGCCGGCCTTTGTGCGGGCCGCGGGCCCCGGGCCGATCCCAGCCGCGAGCGTCCGCGTTACCTGCGCGCGCCCTCCGTGTCCATGGCGGCGCCGCTCAGGGCGCGGCCGCTCGTGCCGGGGCCCTCGGGCGCCCGCTCTGCCGGTAGGCGCGCGCGCGGAGCACTCACCACGCGATCGGGGGCGGCCGGCGGACGGACGCGGCGCTAGCTCACCGGGCGCACTTCCGGCTCCCTCCGAAAAGGAGGAGGCGTGCCGTCACGTGACGCCGGCCGCCGCGTAGCCTTTCGGGAAACGTGGAGGACCCAGAGGTGGCTGGGGAGCGCTGGGCTGACGTCAGCTGTTGTGGGCGCTGAGTTTCTGGTCCAGCTTTGGGATGTTAGGTGGACGCTTAGGCTTGGTGGCAACTTCATGGCTTTCGACACCAAATTTTGTGCTCTGCCTGTCATTTTCGGGAGGCAAAAGCAGGCCTATCGGAGTTCGAGGCCAGCCTGATCTGCAGCGTGAGTTTCCAGGACAGCCAGGGCTACCCAGAAACCCACTCTCTAAAAGCAAAAACAAAACACAATAAAATAATAATAATAATAATAATAACAATAATAATAATAAAATTTAAACTGTACCTTAACCAAGACAACAATAAAACAGTCTTTATTGTCAGTAACTGTGATGGGTAGTGGGAGATTTCTGTTTGGAATTGAGAAACCTAAGAGTTGGAGGCCACTACCGTTTGGGCCTCAGTTTATGAATCTCTAAAGCGAGGCTCTTAGTAGATAGGCGAACACTAGCCTTTTAAGTTCATGACGCTGCGTGCATCGCGGCTTCCCTCAGTCTGATACACCGATCCCACTTTTACTTCTCCGCGGTTCTTTTATGAGACGATCTCACTGCACCCCTGCCTGACTTAGAACTTTGTGGCCGCAGTGCAGATTGGCCGCAGCAACCTAAGTCAGTCTCTTCAGTACTGACTGGGATTACAGTCGTGTGCCACCACCCACACGTGGCTTTGGGGGTTTTCGGAGTGGGTTTTTGTTTCTTGACGTCTGTCATGGTTGTTAGCGCGAGACTCCCTTAGACAACTCTTCTAGTGATAAGCTTCCCTGTTTCTTCAGGTTACATGACGAGAAACATGGATGTGAATTAGACTTGCCATGTTTGTGCCACGACAGAGGTTCATGTGTTAATTTACAAAGACTGCTCACTGCTGTGACACCTGAGCCCAGAGAGGGTCATGGGTTTGTGCTCCATGTGTCTTTTATTCTGGGATATTTTAAAGAAAAGCTGACAGGTAGTGGGGCGCATTCCTTCAATGCCAGTGCTCAGTGGGAGCAGAGGCAGGCAAATCTCTGAGATTGAGGTGTTCAAAGTGAGTTCCAGGACAGCCAGGGCTGTTACAGAGAAATCCTGTCTTGAGAAAACCAAAAGGGGGGAGGGGAGAGGGAGAGAGAGAGAGAAGCCTGTCAGCAGGAGCTGGAGAAATAACTCAGCAGTTAGGAGCACTAGCTGCTCTTCCAGATGTTCTGGTTTTGATTCCCAGTACCCATTTGGTGGCTCACAACTGTCTCTTACTCCAATTTCGGGAGAATTTGACACACTCTTCTCACTTCCAGAAACACTAGGCACAACAGTAGTGCACAGACAAACCCGCAGGCAGTCGTGCCTGCACCACCTGGAACCGCGGTCGGGCGAGGGTCTGGGGAGTAAAGAACACAGAGACACGGGGCACTCTTGAAGCAAGAATACCAATTTTATTATGTTCCAAGACAGCTTATCTAGGGCTCTCCTTAACTACTGGCCACAACCTAGCTCGGGATTTTTCAGCTGCAAGCCCACCAGAAGCCAACTTTATGAGGGTTCCATGCTCAGAGCAGCTGCAAGCATAGAAAAACAAGTTGTTTACTCCAGCAGGCAAGGGGTCACAGAAGTTCAGGGTCTGAGGGTCTGCAGCTCCCAACAGCAGGCAAAACATATATATTTAAAATAAAATAAATATGAAATTTGCTCTTAGGAAAGAAGGGCCTTTTGAGCCAGAGAAATTGGGGGCGGGGTATTCACCAGAGAAGACTGCTTGGACATGGGTTTACGCCAATAGAAAGTCTTTATTAGCTGGCTGACAGCTAAACTGGTGTTCAGGATCCCAGTGTAGCCCTGAGCCTTCCTCAGTGTGAGCTTTTAAGCACAAAATCCATTTTCTGACTTGACATACTTCAGTTAACAAGAACAGTTGGCCAGGAGCAGAACTACAGAAGCTGAAAAGCAAGTTAATACATTTTAAGACTTTTCCTGAACCGCGGCCCTCGATGGATGAAGCCTTTGTTTTAGTTTTGGCAGGTGGTGCTGTCTACACGCGGAGTTTCACAGCCTGACCGGCACTTTCGTCATGGAGTCGGTTGTGCTAAGGTCTGCAGGCCTACTAAGGTCTGGGGCCCTGTTTAAAAAAAAAAATGGTTCAGCTTTTTAAAGGTAGGTAGGGCTCTTGTGGAGGTTTATAAGGAAATTTGAAGGATTTGCTCTGGCAGCTCGCAACCACTTCTAGCTCCAAACTTCTGGATCTCACAGGCAACTGCTCCCCTGCATGTACCCACACATCCTCATATGCTTGTAATTAAAAATTATTTTTTTAAAAAAAAATTTCAAAAAAATGGTGGCACACACCTTTAATCTCAGTACTGCTACATCCACAGCTGTCACGCCAGTGTAGCAGAAATGCTGACTGGATGGACTGTTGCCGTAGCATTGGGATTTGCGCTTCACGTAGCTACGTCCCTGGCTGTCCCTTGGCAATCAGTTGTGGTCATGACGCCACCTGAAGTTGCTACCTGCACTGACTCGACCTCGCTGTCCTTGGTGCCGATATGACTGTCTTTTCCCTGCCTTTATTCTTGCATATTGCCAACAGATCAGACTATTTCAGGCAGTTGTGGATACAAACAAGACTGCTGAGGACATTTTGAGCTCTGCCCCACCATTCATTAAAGCCTTAAGAGAAATAACCAGTTCTGGGAATTGGGAGGTCATCGTTAGAATAATTCCTTAATGATGTGGAGCAAAAGGAGTTGCTCTTATCAGGAGAAACCTTAGAAGCCTTCTGTAGGAAAACAGCTGCAGCAACCCCCACTAGACATTTGCCTGAGGTATACGTGCAGTTTAACAGGAGGCCTATGCAGCCTTCCTTATGGCCAGAAAAAAAACCTAGGCTGATTACAACATCTGACCCTGAGAGTCGGGGAGGGAAGAGAGTTGAGATTTATGGTATGAGATAAGTTTCAGACAAGTTTGAGATCATGTCTTTAAAATTTTCTAGCTGAAAGTTTTCCTGGGAAGATAGTGGCCTTCTCCTCTCACACCTCAAGATATTCTGAGCACAAGGTCACTTAGCCCAGCCAGTCACCTGGCACAAACTGAGCAAAAGTCCTTGTACCCAAGTCAAAGCATCTTCAAAGATTCTCTTTGTAAACTGTTTTATGCTGTTCTTTTTTTTATGATCTGATGATGTATGTCTTTGCCAAGTTTTTTTTTTTGATTGTAAAAGAATATAAATCTTACACTGACAAAAGTAAAGTTGCAGCAGCATATTCAACCACATTGAGTGTGTCTGCCTGTCATTCCTCTCCGATTTCTGAAATCTTCTGAGCCTTCGCCCTGATTCTCCCACGGTCTGAGTGCCTCCATGAGAGGTGGTCCGTGGCACAGTACGAGGGAGGCAGAAGCAGGGGAGCTCTGTGAGTTTGAGGCCAGTCTGGTCTTCATATCAAATTCCTGTTTAGCCAATGTTGGGACCATTAGAAGTCCTGGCCTCCAGCTGCTCTTCCCTGCTAGAGATCTTTACTTTCCTTCTGATTTGAGCTACTGAAAGCTGTGTCAAAGTTGTTTACCAGCTCTGCTTCACAAGCACGTGTTGCCTTGCCTTGAGGATCAGAGGATAAGGTTTTCACCTGTTGGCCCACTTGACTGTTGGGTATATAAGCCTCCATGGCGCTATTGAATAAAGGACTTCATACCAGTGATTAGAGGTCCGTGTCTCTGTCTCTCTGTCTGTGTGTCTTTGTGTGTTTCAACCTCCAGTCCCTTGCCTGAAGCTCATGAACTGTATGGTAGTGCGCAGAACGCACACAGGCATTATGCACTGCAGGCCAGGACTATGTAGCCAGAACTACACAGAGGGACCTTGTCTCAAAATGGGGTGGGGTTTAATAAGTTTGAAAATTATATAAATTAAAAGCTTCTCTTTATTCTACTAAGGAAAAGACAAAGCATAGATTGGAAGAAGATATTTGCAGAATGTATGTGATAAAAGACTTGTATACAAAATAAAGAACATTACATACTTTTAAAGAAACAATCTGATAAGCAAATGGTCAAGTTGAGATGGAGAGTTGGTTTAGCAGGTAAAAGCACATTTTGGGGGCTGGAGAGATGGCTCAGCGGTTAAGATCACTGACTGTTCTTCGGGAGGACCCAGGTTCACTTTCCAGCACCCACATGGCAGCTAACAACTGTAACTCCAAGATCTGACATTCTCATATAGACATACATGCAGGCAAAACACCAATGCACATAAAATAAAAATAAATTATTCAGAAAAGACATACTGTTCTCACAGAGGACTGGGGTTTGTTCCCAGCACACAGATGTTTCAGAGTATTCAACAGCCTCTTCTGACTTCCGAGCGTACAGGTGTGCACACAGAGCACATACAAAACACTCCTATGCATGCATAAAATTAATCTTAAAAAGTATGGGCTAGGGCTGGAGAGATGGCTCAGTGGTTAAGAGCATTGCCTGCTCTTCCAAAGGTCCTGAGTTCAATTCCCAGCAACCACATGGTGGCTCACAACCATCTGTAATCAGGTCTGGTGCCCTCTTCTGGTCTGCAGACATACACACAGACAGAATATTGTATACTAAATAAATAAATAAATATATTTAAAAAAAAAAAAAGTATGGGCTAGAGATTTGAATAGATATGTCACCAAAGGTAAGTATGTGAAAGTCTGTAATCCAGAGTGCGGGATGGTGGTATGCGTTTATAATCCCAGCAGTTGGGGGGCTGAGGCAGGAGGATCAGTGCAAGTTCAAGACCAGCTTGAGCTATTATGATGCATTTTTATTTGTGTGTTGCATACATGTGTGTGTTTGGGTGTATTTGTACCCCTGTGGATATGTGTGGAAGTCAAGAGGCTGACACCAAGTAATTTCTCAGTTGCTCTGTATCTTATTTTTATTTACACTGTCTTAGTTAGGATTTTATTATTGCGAACAGATACCATGACCATGGCAACTTTTAAAAGGAAACATTCAAATGGGGCTGGCTTACAGTTCAGGGGTGTGGTCCATTGCCCTCGTGGTGGGAAGCCTGGCAGCATGCAAGTAGACATGGTACTGGAGAGGTGGCTGAGAGTTCTACATCTTGATCCACTGTAAAAACCCGAAAATGGTCCTGTAGCGCCCGTGCCACTGCAAGATGGTATGGGAGCCGGGAACTAAGCTGGAGACTTAAAAACACATAGACAGAGACACACAGAGAGACATGGACACGGGTCATCCTTGATACAAGAATGCCAACTTTATTGTGCTCAGGGGCAGCTGATATAGTGCTCTGGCCACATCCCAGCTCTCAGGATCTCAGGTCTCATCAGAACCCACTCCATTATCAGGGTCTCCTGCTCAGAGCAGCTGCAGGCACAGGTCTTGTGCTCAGATCACTCCAGCAGGCAAAGAGTCTAAAGCAAGCAAAGGAAGTCAAGGGGCCAGGGATCTGCAGCTCCCAACAATCCACAGGCCGTAGGAAGAGAGTGAGACACTGGGCCTGGCTTGAGCATCTGAGACCTCAAATCTCACCCCCAGTGACACACTTCCTCCAACATGGCCATCCCTCCTGATGGTGACACTTCCTCTGGGCCAAGCATTCGAATCCCCGAGTCTTTGGGGGCCATTCCTATTCAAACTTCCACACTTCCTTTACGTATGTGTTTCTGAGACTGGAGCCTGGAGGTCACCAATTAGTTTTGGCTATCATCCCAGCACTTGGGAATCTGAGACAGGCAGATCTCTCGGGTTTACTGGCCAGTTATCCCCTCCTACTTTGGGAATTCCAGGTCAGTGAGAGACCTAGTCTGGTAAGAAAGGAAAGGAAAAGGAGAGGAATGGACAGGGCCTGAAGTGTGATGCCCCTGAAATTATCCCCTGACTTCTAAATTGCACATGTGCACACAAATGAACACACAGAAAACATTTGTTGATGATCTCAGTTGTAAAAATGGTTTTAGGAATGTACACATGGTAAACCACATGAAATTATTAAGTCAAATATATTACCATGCAGTTAAAACAAAAAAAAATTTTTTTCTATTGAAGGGATTCTAGCCAACCTGAGCATAGCATATATGACTCTGGCGGGCCTGGCCATTCTACTCCATTCCCTCTACCTTGCTAACAACCATTAGATTACATCCTAAAGCTAGCCACAATGGTCTATTCCCTTATTTGTCCACTTCCTCCTTCTGATGCTGACTACCAAGGTCCAGCTGTCAAGTATCGATGTCCAGTAATCAAAAGCCCCCTTTGGTTCACCTAAGTAATATGCCCATTCAAAACACACTAACTCATCCTAGCACTGGGTTTCCCCTTTTACCTTTATAAACTTCCCTTTGCCTATGGGTCGTGTCTGTCTCCTCTCTATCCAGAGGCAGTCCTTGGTAGTCAGTCTGTCCTCCTCCCTCCCCCCAAAATAATCCTTCACTTTCTCTCCTGTTCCCTTCCCTTTTCTTCCTCATCTTCTATCTCCTGCCTTTGTTTCTTATTCTCTGCCCTCTGTCCTTCTCGGGCAAAGAAATCTCCTTGGTGTGGAGAACATGGTATTGGGATGTCCTCATCAGATACAGGACGTTACAATTACAATGGGGAAAAAAGTGTGTGTGTGTGTGTGTGTGTGTGTGTGTGTGTGTGTAAGAGAACAATTCATGGAGTTGGCCCTCTGCTTCCACCATATAGGGCCGGAGGAGCAAAATTAGGTTAGATTTAGCAACAAGCCTCCTCACTCATTGAGCCATTTTCAGGGCCAAAGTTGTAAAAATGTTTTCAAGATTCATGCTTCACAATGCCACCTTAATTCTTCAGAATTAATTCTTTCAGTTTGCTTTAACAAAAATGAATCCACAGAGGGGTGGGAGGGAAAACTGTGGTTGGAATGTAAAACAAAGAAAAAAGGACAGAAAAATAAAAAAATGAGCACGATCATTTAAAAACTCATAGACTAAGTTGCATAGATTGAGGTCTCTTTTCCAGAAACACCGTCTCTCAAAGGTACCAAGCTTGGGCGTGACTCTACGTAAAGTTCCAAAGACCTTCAGGACCAGGAAGAATAAACCTTTGCATCTTTCTCTAGAGCAGCGGTTCTTAACCTTCCTAATGCCCTGACCCTTTAATATAATAATCCCTCACGTGGTGGTGACCCCAACCCTACGATTATGTCATTGTTACTTCTTAACTGTAATTCTGCTATAATTATTAACTACAAAGTAAATATGGTATCCCCAGGTTAACCCACGGGGTCTCGATCCATAAGTTGAAAAAAGTGGCTCAAGAGCGTGACCTCTGGTAGGAGCACTACGGGTACAGCAGCGAAATCCCTCCTCCTAAGCACGGGAAGGGGACAGGGTCTTGTCGCTTCCTTTGTGCGAAAGGAGAAATGATGCCGTAAACACCACACAACGGCCAGGGAAGGCAAACGACAGAATAGGGACAGTGACCACGAGCAGGCTTGCTAAAGCGTGGAAACGATCAAAACAAAAACCGAAAAATAAAAAAACTCAGCGCCTCATTTCCGCCAGTAGCACACGAATGCGCCTGCGCGCGCATTGCCCTCGTTTTCCTCTCCGGCGTGGCGCCGGTCCCCTTCCACTTTGTGTCCGGCCCCTGACCGTCCGCTCCGGGAATTGAGGGAACCTTGGGTCGCCCTGGGCACGGGCTCACGTGGTCCGGGGCAGGAGCTAGGGGTAGTAACTGCTCCCTGACAGGCTGAAGGGGTGAGGACACACCAGGCCCGCCCTCCACCTGCTCAGCCGAGCGGGTGCAGCGCCGGTCACCGCGGAGGAAGCCGCGCGAGTTCGGGTGCCGCAGCAGTCGCACAGTCTAGAAGCCACCCACCCACTCCTCTAACGCCGTGCCCTTCCCTCCCCTGCCAGCTCTCCACCATGCCCGGGGGCGTGCCCTGGTCCGCCTACGTGAAAATGCTCTCTTCCAGCCTCCTGGCCATGTGCGCCGGGGCCCAGGTAGTGCACTGGTACTACCGGCCTGACCTGGTGAGTGCCCCATCCTGGGGCGACACCCCAGCATTCCGTCTGTCCATTTGTTCGGCCGCTCTTGACGTGTAGAGCGTTCGGGGTGTTCTGTTAAACAGTGCTCTTAACAGCTCGCTCTTAACACTTAACGACTGTCTCTTTAAGAGTTAGAGTGAGCCAGCCTGGTCTACAGAGCGAGTTCCCAGACCGCTGGGGCTACAGAAAGACACCCTGTCCTGGGTGGGGGAGGGATGATAGTGGAATGTCAAGAAATTTAGTGGAGACAAAAAGTGGCAAGAACTTGCCACGGAAATGCAGTTTTGTGTCTGTCTTCTGCAGGAATAGTTCCCAGCAGCTCTTTAACCAAGGAAACAATGCCTAGACTTTGATCCTGTGAGGTTGACTTGGTTCATCTCATTACTACCGGACGTGTACAAGGGTTGTTACCAGCAGCTACCTGTACTCAGGGAGAAAGCAACACGAAAAGCACAGTCTCAAAAATGAGCGTACTAAGGGTCCTAGGCTACGTCAGTCGGGTTGGGTGGTCACTTTGGCAGTAGGGCATCTTTTCCTGATTGACTTAAAGGCCCAGGTGGCTGGCTGCTATAGGATGCTGTATGTTTTCCTAGTATTTAAGGAATTTATGTCCTTTGCCATCCTAGTCTTTTGGAATTATTCCAGCCACCACTGGTACAAAAACTAAAAGATTTAGGGAGAGAGCAGAGGAGAGACCATGATGGCTGCCTAGGGTTGGCACTCAGTGCTGACTTGCGGCAACAGTTAAGGATGCTTTTAATTGTCCAGCATAAGGACAGCAGAAGTGACAGCTGTCGTCTTGCAGTTATTTAGACTGAAACCTCAGAGTCTTCATAATTCACTGCGTGCCTCAATAAATTCGACTGGGGGAATATGAAAGATCCGTCCACATCCTGCCCACTTCTCGAGCCGCCATTGTGCCTACCGTGTTCAGGCCACCAGCTCTCACCTTCCTCCGTTAAGATAGGAGCTTCCTGACTGTCTTCAGCCTTCCACTCCTGGTCTCTCCATCAGCATCTTTTTATCCTTGAGTCAGATCAGGTCGTTCTTCTCAGAACTCTTCCCAGAGTGGAGGCCAGCAGAGTCTTTATGTCCCCCTCCGCCTCCCACAAGCTAGCCTTCTATCCTCTGGAATGCTGTATCTGATGTACCGATGCTTTTCCTTGAACACGAAGGCACAGTCATGACTCAGGTCCTCTGCCTTTGTGATCCCATCAGCCTCCAAAACTCGTAGATACCTGCAAGATGGCTTCCTCATCTTCCTCCATACCTGTTTTCAGAAGTCATCTCAGCCCAAAAGCCTGTGAAAAGATTCTCATTATCCTTAATCACCTGAGAAATGCAGTCAGAACCACCGATGTGATGTCCATCATAAAACAGTTGGAAGGACATGGAGAAGTTGGGGAAATATAAAGTTGGGAGCTGCACTGAAACCCAGCCTGGGAGTTCCTCCAACAGCGTATGTCCCAGCAATTCCCCTTCTAGGTTTCCACCTAACAAACACCAAGACGTACGCCATCATACTGATTTGTTTGACCTTGTACATGTTCCTAGGTAGGAACAAGGCAGATATCTGTATAAAACATGATACATCTATATAGAGGAATATCAATTACTCAGTGATTCTACATGAATGAACCTTGAAAACATGCTAAATGAAAGGATCAAGTCATAAAAGATTACATGATATACCATGGGCAAATATATGTGGACAGAAGTGGCTTGTGGGGGGAACTGGGAATGAGACAGGAGTTTTTTGGGGGGCAGTGAAAAGATTCTAAAATTCTGTTGTGATAGACTTACAGCTTATAAGATCATACTGTATTGACAACCACTGTATTTTTTTTTTCTTTTGTGGTGCTAGGAATCAAACTTAGCCACATATGCTGCACCCCCTGCATTTTTTTCTGCCTTCCTCATTTGAAATTGTGAGTTAATTGAATGTATCCTGTGGGTACTATAGGATTTAAGATATTGCCAGATGATTTAGTCATAAATACACAGAGAGCAAGAAATGTAAATCAAATTGGGGTCCTCTTCACAGTCTGTTGCTGAGTAGATGCACAAGGTGTTTTGTTCCTTTTCAGATCACATTGAACTGTTGTCTCAGAATGTGGTAGCAACTGTCTTTTGGCTCTTGTTTTTATTTTTATAGACAATACCTGAAATCCCACCAAAGCCTGGAGAACTCAAAACGGAGCTTTTGGGACTGAAAGAGAGACACCACGAACCTCAGGTTTCACAGCAGTAGAAACTTCAAAATACAACTCTGCCAAGAATTCTGTGAATAATATTTTCCATACATATTTTTTAATGTATTGAGTAAAACTACTTCTTCAAACATCTAATCTAAGAACAAATGATGGTTGATAGGAACTGATAAGGTAGAGCCTGTATTATGATCCGGTCAGTATTTTCTAAAGTCTCACCTGGAGCTCACTGTGTAGATCACGCTGGCCTCTGCAACAAGGTCTTGCTGTGTAGCCCAAGCTGACCTCAGGACAGTCCTCCAGCCCCCACTTCCCAAATGGTGAATTACAGGTATGAAGGACTGCACTCATAAGAGCTGCCCAAGCTTCAGTCTCCTGCATTCGACTGAGAAGATGCTTATCTTCAGCGTCACATGAGACTGAGACTGTATAAAATATTCAAAATTCAAAGTTCTTTGGAATTGTGTGCCTGATGGAATTGCAACATTAGTAAGGTGCTTAAATCCCCCAAAATTTGAGAAAGTGAATTAAAATTGGCATTTTCTTTATACACATAAAAATGAATGTGCAGTTGAACTGTGTCCCTAAAAAATGTTGACCTCAACCCTCATTGTCTGTGAGTACAGGATTGGGGCCATGAGGGTGGGCCTGATACAGTGACCACTGTCTTAATGCCACGAGAACATACACAGGGAGGACATTGTGTGGAGACAGGGACTGGAGTGTTGGAACTTCTGGCCAAGAACACCAAGTATTTGAAGCCTGCACCCGAAGCTTGGACGAGGAAAGGAAGGATTCTACCGTCTCAGAACAAGGGCCTGCTCACACTGCACTTCCCATGTTGTCCTTCAGAACCGTGATACCACATCTCCTGCCGCCTAGATTTCTACCATCGGCTCTAGGAAATGAACGTTTTAAGATTTTGCTCAATCGGGGGCTGGAGAGATGGCTCAGAGGTTAAGAGCATTGCCTGCTCTTCCAAAGGTCCTGAGTTCAATTCCCAGCAACCACATGGTGGCTCACAACCACCTGTAACGAGGTCTGGTGCCCTCTTCTGGCCTGCAGGCATACACACAGACAGAATATTGTATACATAATAAATAAATAAATATTTAAAAAAAAATTTTGCTCAATCTATAAATATAGAACAAAATAATTTATTCAACTGACCCATTTTTTAATGTATGGATGCATTCATTGCCCGCATGTACCAGGTGCATGCCTAGTTCCCTCAGAAGCCAGGGGAGGGCATCAGATACCCTGAACTGCAGTTACATATGGTTGAGAGGCCATGTGGGTACCGAGGACTGAACCTGGTCCTCTGTTGAACCATCTCTCCACAAGTTGCATGAATGTATGGACATGTGAATTGCCCCTGGAGGGCAGGTGTCAGATTCCCTGGAATATGAGTTATAGATTGGTTTTGAGCCACCAGATGGGTTCTGGGAACTGAATGTTGGTCTTCTATAAGCAACAAGTTGTTTGCAGCCATTCTCCAGCCCCAGACAAGGATTTGTAAGTCCACCCTAATGAGCAGACTAGAGTGCTGAAGGGGAATTTTCTGTTATGTAAACTTGTCTGGTCCTGGAATTTAGTAAGTAAATTAGGTTGATCTTGAATTCAAGATCTGCCTGGCTTGGCTCTCTGGGCACACATTCAGGCAAAGCAAAACACTCATTGACAGCAATGTTTAAAGGTTTTGACAGGGTCTGTTTATTCCCAGCACTGGCTGTCTTACTGGGCTCAGAGATACTCCTGTCAAGTGTACCACCATGCTCAGCTAACGTAAAATTACCATGGTATGTGCACCCTTAATCCTAGCACTCCGGAGGCCAGCTGGAATGCCTGTACAAGCATGTTCCCAACACTGGCAAGTGACTTAATTATACTGTGGCCCTCACTGTATTTACTTTAGGGCCCACTTGATCCCCACCACCCATTTAATGGCCTCGGTTTCTAGGCAACTTCCTCTAACCTGCGAGGACTTCTCAATCTAAGTGTTCCATGACCTCTGAAGATAATTTTCAGTTTTCCCTTCCTGTCTGGATTCCAGAAAGTTGTTACAAAGTCTAGCTCACATTCAAAACACGTTCTGATCTCCGGAGGGAATTATTTGCATGTATTCCACCTTGTTAAGTAAAAAGATGATCTGAAAACACAAGCCACCAAACCTGAATAAACTATTCTTTTTTTTGGAAGAACCCAGCAGACAGGAAGAAGAAAAAGTATCACAGAATTCCTGCTCTGTGTCATGAAAACAGGCAGTGGGTATTTGGGACCTTTTTTATTTTATACACATGACAAGATTTTACACCAATAGTCAGTTAAATAGTACAAATTTACATTCATGAGGAATGTTAAAAAAAAACCAAAACAAAACAAACTCAACTAAAAAACCCACTTCTTCCTGTGACCCATAACCCCAACATTTTACAGTGCAGGGGAGAAGGGGTGTGGGGGAGCATCCCAAACAAGTCTCTCTGAAAAGAAACGACTAACATTTCACATTCCCTCTCAGCACAGGGCCCGTGGTGAGAGTGTAATCTACAGTTCATCCTTCTCTGCTGTGGAGTCCTGTGAAAACAAAGTCAGAAGACATTCAGACTAGCCGCTAACCCTTACAGGAACGCTCACATCTAAACTGTTCATATTATTTTTTATTTTATTTTTTTGGTTTTTTCGAGACAGGGTTTCTCAGTAGCTTTGGTGCCTGTCCTGGAATTAGTTCTTATAGACCAGGATGGCCCCGAGCTCAGAGATCCGCCTGCCTCTGCCTCCCAAGTGCTGGCATTAAAGCCTTGTGTCACCACTGCCTGGGTCATACTATTTTGTTTGTAGTTATTTACTGGCCAAATAGTTTAAAACCCACTAATATCAATGTCTAAATCTGAATAATCAAAACTTAAAAATATCTAATGTTAGCCAGGCATGGTAGCGTACATCTTGAATCCTAGCACTTGGGAGGCAGTGGCACAGGATTACAGAGATATTCTATCTCAACGCTCCCTACTCCCCGAATGTTTCCTTACAGGGGGCAGCACTCTGTGTGTGTGTGTGTGATCAATCTGTTTACAAAGATCTTGTGAATGGTTGGATAAAATAAAGGAATAAAACCTTCCCCCAAGCTTCTGAGCTTGGTGTTATATGCCCACGCTACAAGGACTTACTCCAGTGTGACTAGCTAGTAGAAGTCTATTTGCTAGCCTCATGTTGCCCTGCTTGGGAAGAACTCAGTCCAGCCCCACTCTCCCTCAGACCTTTGCTGTCTCCTGTTCTTCTTCCTCTTCCGTGCCTGCATCCACCTCTTCCTCTTCGTCTTGCTCTGTGTCTTCTGCCGTGTCGTCTGCTGCGTCTTCAGGCTCTTCCTCTGGTTCTTCTTCTACCTAAAGGTGACATCCATGAACCTGGTAAATGCCTTCCATCCACTTTCACTTTGCTCTTCAGTTTAAGATTCTAATGGGAGTTTTAATAAGAACTGTAGTAAATCTTTGTTAACGGGGAAACTATCAGAAAGGAAGACAATGTGATGTTCTCCACTTCACATTCCTCTAGGGTTCAGGCATGGAGTAAATTATCTCTTACAGTGAAAACTAAAGCCCCTGAAACAGAACCACTTAGTTAACACCTGTGCAAGAGCCACGGGCACAAACCTGTGCTTCAGGGTCAATGTTCAGACTGAGGCGAAGCATTCTTTCTATTCTGTCTCCATATGCCTTGGTGTCTGGTAGAAGGTACCCTGACCGAAGTGTTGCTGTTTCAAACAAAACTACAGCAAGGTCCAAGACAGTCTTGTCATCTTCATCTTCCTGAGAGAAGGCACGTTTGATCAACATTAGTATTCTGAGTTATACTGCGGCCCAGTTTAGACAGGCAGGAGAGAGCACACCGCCACTCACCTTAACCCGCCGCAGCATGTCTTTGATGAGCGGGTGTCTGGGATTAATTTCAAACGTTTTCTTCTGACTGGCATAGTAACTGTTCAGAGACAAGATGATCATTGGTTAAGACATCAATTTTAGGGTCCACATGCCTAATGTATTCTATATTCTAGCTTTAATTACAGAAAACACTATTGCTTCTCCGAACAGGAGGAGTGGCCATGGTTAGGTTAAAAAAAAATGAAATAAAAGGAACTATTTAATGATGACTCCCAAGTAACCAAGTTCTGCTGGAATAAGAATTGGTTTAATGTCTTCTTCATTCCTTAATGCCTTAACAGGTGGTGGGTGCTGCTTACGTATGTATGAACCCCTAAAGATTCACTTTTTTAATTAACACCAAATGAAAAGTTTGCAGTGTGTTCTGTACATTCTCATGCTCATTAGCATTTTCCTGGTGACTTCAACGATTTCTGCAACTCCAAGGCCAGAGGACTGATCACACATGTGTCAGGGCACAACCTGATGGCCACGAAGACAGGAGCTGCCACAGTGTAACTGCATGGAGTGCCGAGTGGACAGTTATGTTTTAAATGGCATTACAATGCTGGGCATGGCAGATTTTTCTACGTTCAAGGTCAGCTTGGTCTACAAAGTGAGTTCTAGAGAAGCAGCCTGTCTCGAAAAATCAAACCAAAAAACACTGGTGAGTCATGATGTAAATGTGGACATCATCCCCGGCCCAGACAGGGCTTCTTTGTGTAGCTATGGCTGCCCTGGATAGAACTCGCTCTGCAGACCAGCGCTGGGATTAAGGCATATGCTACCACCGCCTGACCTATAGATGTTATTCTTAACCCAAAGTGAACATAAGGAAGGTAAGGATGATACATGGAGCAGATCAGAAAAATGTACATTTGCACATAAAAGGACAAGAGCTGCCACCGTGGTAGGGACATTCCCCGGTCACTTACTTTGTAGAGATGTCCTTGCCTGTCTGGTATGCTTGTGCCTTCATAATCCTCTCCATGTTGCCAGACCATCCATACTGACTGGCCACAAGAGCACAGGGGGACTCTGTGAGACGCTGCGATACCACAGCCTTTTCAATCTTAGGATGAGAAACGTTAGACCCAAGTGAGCATCAGCAGGCAGGCAATGCATCCACCACCCCAGATGATAGACAGGCACTCCGACCAGGAATCCTTGAGTGACACTGACTTAATCTGTTTTTTTCTTTTTTAAAGCTATAGGTTTAAACTTAAATCTGTAAAAACTTAGTGCAAAATCAGTAAAATCAGTACTCTAACAATACGAAACTTCTCTAAGCTGCAAGCTCATTCCAGCCTGTACTAAATCTTACTCTACTGCTGCTGTGCGGGGCTGGGGCCCGAACCCCGGGTCTTTGGCACAGCAGATGAAGGGGTCACTGGGCTGCACTGCGTTTCCTGTTGGTACCCGAGTACCTGAGGCTACAAGTGCCACTCTCTGCAACCGCTAGCGGTCACCAAGACAGCAGGTGTGGACAAGTTTGTGGATAACTCCTGAGTGTAGGTGCTGGAGTCTGCCCACGGCAGAGTACCTTGTCCTTAAGGGCCTTGTCTTTCATCCAGCTGAGCAGAGGCTCGTACTCCTTCTCTGTTGCCTCCCGGTTCTCCTTGGTTTTCTCACTCTCATCAAACTTCACGCCTTCTTTGGCCACGTTCTGGAACCTCTTCCCGTCAAACTCGGGAAGGGCCTGAATGCAGTATTCATCCACAGGCTCCGTGAGGTAAATAACTTCATAGCCCTTCTTCAGAAGTCTCTCAACAAACGGGGAAGATTCAGCCTATAAAATTCAAGGAGCGTGTTTCTAGAGTTCTGCCTTGGCATGTTAGCTGCATGCGTCTCTACAGCATTAACGACCCCATGTAAGACAAGGACTTGGGTTAAGTGTCCTCTAGTGCTGTGTAAAGCTAAATAAGCATCGTCTCCTCCCCAAGCACTGGCCACCCACCAGCGCCATCTCATCTCACCTCTTTCCTGCTTGACCCAGCCATGAAGTAGATTTTGTCCTGTTTTTCCTTCATCCTCTCCACATACTGATCTAAACTAGTAATGTCAGTTGCGTGGTGAGAAGATTGGAACCTAAGAAGTTTAGCGAGCCGTGTCCGATTTGAGTGGTCTTCGATCACACCAAGCTTGATGTTGGTGCCGAACTCTTTCCAGAAGGTGTCATTGTACTTCTCATCTGCAATCTTCTTGATCATGTCCAGAGTCTTACGGACGAGCTTCTTCCTTATCACCTGCAGAAAATGGCAATCTGGTTAGGAGATCCTCTCAAACCTTTGTAGAGACCAGGCGGGCAGCAACTGAGACAGCAGAACCACTGCCACTGACCGAGGGATAGGCCGCAACATGGCACTCCATCAGACGGAGTTAAGAGAATTAGTGACAAGTGTTTGTAATGTTCACCCCACCTAGTCTTCTCATTCCTGTGATACTGGTGGGAAAGAGCCTTACTGAGGGTCTTACAGGTGACCATGATAACACGTGTCAGCTGTGAGCCCCAACAACCCCAAAGTGAAAGAAGTTCCTTTTGTGAGATGGAACTTCACGTTACGGTAGGTGGCCTAACACTGCTAACAACTGCATGGCCTCATGACCTTCCTGCTTTTCCCTTCAAGCTGCTGAGGTTACAGGCAGCACTGTCACGCCTGCCGAGCCCTTCTGGGTGGTCAAAGACCACCTAAGCACAGAGTCTGGTTGTTTTCCTCACAGAACATCCTCGCACTCCAACTACAGGGCAAGGAACCTAGCTCCAAGTCCTTACCTTGAGTAGTTTATGCTGCTGAAGAGTCTCACGGGAAACATTGAGAGGGAGATCATCTGAATCCACCTACAGAGAGCAAGATGCCCACTGAGTAACCAATTCCACACAAAAGACCCAACCCTGCTAGACTCCTGCCGCTCTATGCCCACGCACCCAATCTTCAGATACTTACAACACCTTTGACGAAGTTCAGGTACTTGGGCATCATATCGTGAAAGTCGTCTGTGATGAACACTCGGCGCACGTACAGCTGGTGCAGACAGAGCAGAGTCACCTTTTGGACATCGTACTTTTAAATCTTAATCTTAGTTGACAATACTTAAAAGCCCACTGACCTTAATATAATCGCTCTTCTTGGATCCATATTCATCAAACAGACCACGAGGAGCAGATGTGGGCACAAATAAGATTGATTTGAAGGTGACCTCCCCTTCTGCAGTGAAGTGGATATAAGCCATGGGGTCATCACTTTCCTGTGGAAAGCCCTTAGGTTATTCACGTCACAGGAAGAAGCAGCACAAAGGCTCGAACTGTATCACCCCCACAGCATTTAGCAGAGACGGTCCCTCACCAAACCAAACCACAAAGTGTGGAGGTGGCCCCGAGAGAATGGCAAATGCTGACTACATAGGGGTTTTATGGATGAGGACTGCTAATAACACCACTACTGATGACAGTGACAGCAAAGCACACATTACATTTCATGCCACACCAAGTTCTTCAACACAGGAACTAGTTTTATATTCTTAGGAGTCAAAATAATGTGTCAGTAAAAGAAAAAAGAAAAACTCAAAAACCCTAGAGAAACAGATTCAGCATCACACATGACTGATGATGTCTGACGCAAGGGAACTCTTTCAAGGTCATATAAGAGCCATTCAGTAACTTAGGTCCTGGTTTATGTTGGAACCCAAACGCCTACCTATGTAAATGGCTTTTAATGTTTCTGTAACATTTCTCAGCCATCTGGTGAGACCTGTAGATGACTCATTCCACACACACACACACACACACACACACACACACACTCACACATATACATACATATGTGATAAAAATAAATAGTTTAGTCCTAAGTGTCTAGAATAACTCTTGGATTCTGTACTGCTTCATTAACAAAGATGCTGTGTTTTGGAATGACCTATTCCTAACCAGAAGCCACTCTCTAAGGTTCATGTGAAATTTGAATAGGATTTTGATTACAAAGTCAGAAAAATTAATTTAAATTTCATGACTGTTGGCCTCCATACTCTTGCAGTAGACATATGGTTGTTATAAAAAATTTTTTTGCACTATCTGATTGGGAAAAATGGCGATGGAAATCTTATTTATAGTCACATATCATATTTAAATGAACAAATATGCTGATAATTTTGTACAACTCATTAATTAACTTATCGACTTTACCTTTGAAAATGATTTGTAGAAAGCTTTGTATTCATCTTCTTCTACTTCTTTCGATGGTCTCTGCCATATCGGTTTGATATCATTCATAAGCTCCCAATCCCAAACAGTTTTCTCAACCTGAAGTTAAGATATTTGGTAAGTTTCTTTTAGTACTCAATGGCTAACCTACAATTGACCATAATTTGCTATCTCATATGGGTCCTACTAATAAGCTTTTTTTAAAAGCAAGGGTCTCCCTCTCTTTCTTTTTTTTTATAGGTTAAGTTATGGCACTGTGGTCCAGATTGGCCTCAAACCAAGACCGTCTTGCCTCAGCCTTTCAATTGCTGGGAGCACAGGCTAAAAAGCAAAGTCTCTCACTCAGTAATTAACATCAGAAGGAAAGCAGCCAACCCTAGAAAGTCAACAATTTTCAGCAACACTTCTATTTTCTCTGCTCCTAATCAGTTAAGAAAATGTTTTGATAATTGATCACAACATGCTAAGAAGACACAGAAAGCTTCCAGGATCTTAAGATTCAGAACATAGAAGGCAGACTTAATACAAAAAGTCAGAAGGTTTATGCAGAGGATTTGTGACTATATATATATATATATATATATATATATATATTCCAGGATAACACATAGCACACAAACGAAGGCCTTGTTTTTAATAGTAGAGCCACGTAGAAAACCAGGCTTTTTTTTTTTTAAATGCAGCGTGTGCCATGCATCGTAATGAATACCTTTTTCTTTCTTCCTTTTTTTTTTTTTTTTTTTGGTTTTGCAAGACAGGGTTTCTCAGTGTAGCCCAGGCTGGCCTTGAACTCACAAATATCTGCCTGCCTCTGCCTCCAAGTGCTGGGATTAAAGGTGCTATCATCGCCCAACCGAGTAATGCACACCTTTAACAGCTATCCAGCACTCGGGAGGCAGGAGGCTGCAATAGCACATGACCCAGTTTCAAGAAGCCCAATCGACCATCCAAAACCCCCACCCGGAATGAAGCTTCTAGGGTTGGAAAGACGGCTGTGGTGAGTACTGCCTGACTGGAGAGTGGATTCCCTCCCACTCTCTACCCTGTTGCTCACAACCCTCTCTATCGCCCGTTTCAGAGGATCCAACACCCTCTTCTGCCCTGCAAAGGTACCACACACGCAGTAGTGCATACATGCAAGCAAACCACCCATACACTCAAAATAAAAACAAATCAGTTTTTAAAAACGGGCGCTTCTTAAGCCTCTACTTCTGGGTGGAAGCTCTCCTCCCGCAGACCCTAACACCGAGTCTGAGAGCCAGGCTCACTTTCTTAGTCTTCGGTTTCTTTTCTTCCTCCTCCTCCTCTACTGCAGCTTCATCATCAGATTCTTCCTTCTCTTCTTTTGCTGCCTCATCTTCCTCCAGGGGCTCCTCCACAGTCTCGGTCTGTTGGTGTAGAAAGTACAACTACAGTTAAGCCTGCTGGATTAATCCCGACCATCTACAGAGCAGAAAACACTGTAAAATGAAAAGATCTCCACACAACATACACCCGTCTGTCAAGATTACGTGTGACCTTTCTTCAAACTGACCTTGCTACTCCACACGTAGATGGGGAAGTTGATGAACTGAGAATACTTCCGGACGAGATTTTTAATTGTGTCCAATTCAAGGTAATCAGATGCTTCTTCCTTCAAAACAAGACTGAAAGGAGAACACGCCATTAGACACAGCTTGTCCAGACTGGCTCGAACTCTGTTACCGCCCTGTTACAGGCAGTTCTGTGCAGAACGACACTAACAGTAAGAACCCCACCCCATGAGAAGGCTGTGAGCTAAACATAACATATGGAGGGACGGAAATGTCCCCCTGCTCCCTCAGGCAGACAAGTGTTTTCATTAGAAAGCAAAAAATCTGATGATGTTGGAAATTTTCATTTCTTAAGGTGAGAAAACAGTTAAACGTTACTTTCATAGATTTAGACTGTCATTCTAGAACCAATTGATTAAGTATTTCTAAATAAAAACATGATAGTACAGGGCTTGCTCTGCAAACATGAAGACCCGAGTTCGATCCCCAGTGCCCATCAAAAGCTGGGTGCAGTGGGGTGCACTTGTCATCCAGCGCAGGACCCCTGGAGCTGGCCACCCACACCAACCTAATCAAGCTCCACTGCAACCGTCTCAAAAGAGAAAAAGGTAGAAAAGTTCCCGACATAGGAGACTTAAGCTTGTTTTCTGGCTTCTACCCACAAGCATGTGTACAACCACACCCCACCCCCAAAACAGAGACAGATAGAGAATGTGAATGTGAGCGAGTTCAATCCCACAGCTGCACGCCACTCCTGACTGGTAGCTGCCATACTGCAGTGCTCTACAAAGCTCTACTGGAGACAGCGCTAGTTCAGCAGCGCTTATTCTCCTTACCCTCCCCCACCTATCACAAACAAGTCATGGCAGACTGCAAATACAGCAGATTCACCTGGCAAAAAGGAAAAGCTTCTTGGGGGGGAGGGGTGTATGCTTTTAATCCCAACACTTGGGAGGCAGACGCAGGCAATCTCTGATTTTGAGGAGAGCCTGGTCTACAGCCAGGGCTACACAGAGAAACTCTGTCTGGGAAAAATAAAATAAAAGCCTCACAATCTAGAGGCTCCTACTACCAACAGAATATGATGCCGGCTTTCTAGGGTAACAAGTCTCTGATCACATATATTGTGTCTTGGTGATACGGAAAGTTATGGCAGCAACTGGAAGCTGTTGCTTAGATAATTAAGACGAAGTGTTAAGAGTCAATTTTCAGGCTGACAAGATGGCACAGCAGACAAAGGTGCTTGCTTCTAAGCCTCAAGACCCGAGTTATATTCTTGGGACAGAAGGGGAAAAACCAGTAGATGGGCTGAGACATGCACAGGGAGTGAAGCAGGCCTGAAGGAGGCAGCCACTGGCTGACAATGTCACAGCACTGCTGACCTGGGCTACAGTCAGTCCTGCAGGGCTGTTTATGTATGGCTGGCTCTGTACTGATCACTTTCCTGTCATTGCTCCCTAACCAACACAGTATAACCACTTAGGCAGCGCTTACACTGCATTAAAAGTGGGAGTAGCCAGGTGACTGAGAATATGGGAGGGCGCACAGGATCTATCAAACGAATGCCCTGTTTATAGGACTTGGTGTCTGCAGGCAGAGGGATTCTGTGCTTTGTAAGATGCTGCAGTGCTGAGAATGCAGTGTGGGCCAGGAGCAATCCCCCCCACCTCTCACACTAACATTTATGTGCTGAGGGAATATGATGTGTACGAGCCAAGCCTGGCTTTAAAAGTGGAGGAAGAACGTGGTAAAATAAATCAACAGAGTGACCAGAAGGGATGCAGCAACATTTACCAGATGCAAATTTTCTGACCTCATCACTTAGCTCCCACAGATCTCCTCAGGCTTAGAGCAGCTGACTGAGGGGTGAGAGCAAAAACAACACTGAACTGGCTGATGTCTTCTCTCCCTTCTTCCCCTTTAGTCATTCTGGACTCCACATTCTTCAGCTGCACCGCCCTGCATTGCTCCTGGAGCCTTCAAACACAGCCTGCTTGCTGTCTAGAGTATCTAAAGCTAACTCCAGCGTTCCAGAAAGTCTCTGATAACTCTTCCTGAATGCGGGCATCCCTTAGGACGCTTTCTTCTTTGTCACTCCTAAATTATTTTTGATACCCTGACGAGTCCGAGCCCTGTGTGACATCTACCCTATTTCCCATTTGAAGCCCAACCCATACCTGGCATTCACGAGTATGGGCGACTGGTGATGTAGGACTTGAAAAAATGAAATCTTACTGAGGGAAAGAAACCAGACCTATTGTATAGTTTCATTGGCTTTACTAACCAACCACTGTGCTATGAAACTGTCCCAATGTATCTGAGGTCAAAGGTCAGGCTGAGGCATTATTACACAGTTAGTACCCTGATAATCTTGCCAGTCTGTTCCTCCACGAACATCTGCCACACTCTCTACTATTGAGGCTTCTTCTCTAAGGAAAACCCCCAGAGCTGCCCCTTTTGTGAGGTCTCCCGTCAGCTTCTCCCTCGGGAGAGCTCGCTTCCTATTTGTGCTCTCTGTGTACCACAGCAATAACTTTTGGTACCCAGACCTCTGCACATCTCAAGTCTTACTTCCAGTGCGATAGCAATTTCCTCATTTTATGGGCTAGAAAGTCAGGGCTCGCAAGAAACCATGTGCTTAGAAAGCTTTAACTCGAGAATCGGGATCCCCGTTCTATGAATTAGTGATACTCACGTGATTGTTGTCCCCCGTCCCAGTGTGTTTCCTCGTGGGTCAGCAATTACAGAGAATTCATTGGAGTCTGATTCCCAGATGTGCTGGGTATCGTTGTTGTGTTTTGATGTCACAATGACCTTATCTGCTACAAGGAAGGCAGAATAAAAACCCACACCAAACTGGCCAATCAGTTCAGAAGTGGACTGGCCATCTTCTTGTGCCTCTGTCATTTTGTTTAGAAACTCGCTTGTTCCAGATTTGGCTATGGTGCCAAGGTTTTTAACCAACTCTTCTCTGGTCATTCCTACACCAGTGTCTGTAACATGCAGCAGGTTCTTCTCTTTATCACACTAAAAGCAAGAAAAGAACCAGAAAATCAGGCTCCTTAAAATTCACATCATGCCAATGCCAGGCTCTCATGGAGAAATTACCAGCTTGGTCTCAATCAACTTTGGATAGAGATGTGCCACTTCATAGTCTATGACATTTTTCAAAAATACATCCTAAAAGTACATTTCTTTACATTTTTAAGCATAGTGTGTTTAGGAAAAATAGGCAGAGACTTGTTTAAATGTCAGAGAACAGATACTAATCCAAATCAAACATTTTGAGGATAAAATCCCAGAAAAACTATTTCACAGAAAACAAAAGGACTAAATTTGAATGATGCCTGATTTAGGGATTTGTGATGATCAATGTTCTTCATTAAATAGTCCTGGCTGTCCCCAGGAGCCTAGCAGGACTGTGCATGCATCCATCCATTCACTGGCCATGTGATCATTTCTGCCCAGTCAAGTAGCAAGTGGGAGTGGAGTGTGACTTTCAGGCTGAGGCTTTAATTGATGTGCGACCCTGTGCACCGTGGCAACCAGATCTAGATACTCCAGATGGCTGCTCAGTCAGCCTGTGGAATGACTAAGTCTAGGACTTGGCTGCCTTCTCCTAAAGGGCCAGGTAGTATCCATTTTTGTTTTAGGAGGCATAAGGCCCTGTTACAATGATCACTGCCATCGCAGACTGTACTCCAATACATCTAATAAGAATAGGCAACGTCAGATTTGTCCCACAAGCAGCCCTAAGACTTCCCATCAAACCCACCGCATCCAACTGATGGAGAGTCTGGCTGCTGAGCATCCTCTTTAAAAAGGAAACAGTAGAAGGTAAGCTTACCTTAATCTTGACTGTTAACTCTTCATTTCCTGCAAGTGCGTTCTCATCAGTCAGGGAGATGAGCCTAATCTTGTCTAAAGCATCAGAAGCATTTGAAATCAGTTCTCTCAGGAAAATCTAGAAGTCAGATAACACTGAGATTAACCCTCTGGCACAGTAATTTGTTGGCTTCCATGCCAAAGTTCTCATTTCTCCTCTAAAACATGCAAAGACAAACTCTTTATGGTACAAGGATGGTTTCACTGTCTTCATAAAAAGTCAGTGTGGCTCTCTATAAAAAGGACTGCGGCAACTACAAGGGCTACCTGAACAGGTGAGAACAGGAGCACGCTCCTCCCACCCTCCATCGCTACTCCTACACCTCAGAGCTCGGCCTGTGTGACTGCCCCTGAGGCAGCAGGTCTAACCTTACTCTGAGCTAGAAGGCAAGACTGGGAAAGCACCTAATAACCGTCTCCCCTAAACAGTAGCAATTCTTATTCATTCCTATGGCGTATTTGAGCTTTACAATCACCATGCACTTAAATCTTCACAATCCACTAAGAAAGGCTGCAAGCGCGACCACAGGGATACAAACTGCTGTCCTAAGCCTGTGACACCCACCTCTTTATTTTTGTACAGCGAATTGATGATCAGTTTCATCATCCTGTTAACTTCAGCTTGGAAGGCAAACTTCTCAGACTTCTCTCTAAGTTCTCTGATCTGGGATGCATTTAACCCGTCCAGCTGAATAGCTTCTTCCTCCCTAAGGAAATCAAAGCAGATAAGCAAACACTTAGCGTTCATTCTTAAGAGAGTCTCCAGTCAGGACATAGTGGCCTCTGAAGATTGTCTCGCTAAAGGGTGAAATGTAAGCCTTTATAAAATGTCACTAACGTAACAGCTCATTTTTATGACAGTAATGGGTTGTTCAACACTCGGTTGGAAATAGTTGTTAAAATTCCCAGGAAAATAAACCCAGCTATCCTTTACTAAGAAGCAAGTTTCTCATATATGCCTGCCCTCAGTGAGTATTTTACAGTACAGTCACTAATCCCTAAGAGGTCAAAATTTAAAATACTGTTTCCATTGTAGAACGTGTATTTCAAAGCTACTGGCCTAAGTCCTGTTTTTTTTTCTTTTGGTATTACTAACTTCAAACAAACGAACTAAGCCAATGTCAAGTTCTCTGTCGGTTTCTAGAGAGTTCCCAGTACGAGCTGTATAGCCCGCAGTATCCAGACCAGCTTTCTATTTTCAGATGCTAGGCTTCTCCCCAGCACCTCACTCCGCTTTCCTCCTTGACTCATAGCGGCAGGCTAAGAATCAGGAGAGACTTCTGTAGGCAGATAACTGGGTACTCGGAAAAATTCCTGATTACTTTGTATCACTGGCAACTGGCTGTTGCCCAGTCTGGAGAAAAGCAGCCCATGTCCCACAGACTTCTAGGGCTTATCATCAACAGTTTCAAGTGCACCGACCTCTGCACGACTTCATCATCTGTCCTTGAGCCTTCTCGGCTTTTACCCAGGTCCTCTTCCACCGTCCCATCAACATCGACTTCATCATCAGCTCTAACGAACCCTGAGGAAGGAGGTTAAATTAAACACTCTCAAACACTACTGCTTCCTCTCCTCCGTTCAAAGAACAAGACCAAACGGGGCAAGAGTTAAAGTTAACAAAATTCAACAAGATGTGGGGATGTACTGATTTTAATAACCAGTGTCAAGCCCAGTTAGTGCTCTGAAGTTTAAATGTAAATACTCAAGACCCCCAGGAGACTCGGGAAGACCAAGCAGTTAATACTTGTGTCCAGCGGTCCTCCGAAACGAGGCAGTGAGTGACACAGACCCCATCGACACCCACACGTGTTGCACACAGCGTGGAGGCCTCTACACTGGCTAAGCTGAACCGTGGGCCTCCCTTAGTTATCATAGGTCAGAATGCAAGCAGGGTTTGTGCAACTTCTGGAGAGGGGAACCGAAATCTGACCCCAGAGGGAAGAAGACGTGTCAAGGACTGCACTTCTAGCACATTGGGATCGGACTCGAGGCCACACGCTGGCCTGAGGCACCACGTTTGCAAACCCTGCGCCGGGAAACGGAAACACACTTCCAAAGAATCGGAGGGCAGGGACCGGGGGTCCTCAGGATGGGGTGGTCAAAGGTCGGATCTGATGACAAAAGTCTTTAGGGAGGGGCCCGCGCAAGGCTACCCCGAGAGGAGAGTCCGAGAGGCCGCGCCCCGCCAGGGAGACTTCGGGGAGCGCTCCAGCTCCTTCCGCAAGGCATTTAAATGCCCCGGCTCCGAGTGGCCTCTTCCTAGAAGTCTCGGGGCAAGCATCATCACCACCAGAGTCTCCTCAGAAGAAGGTAGACGTCCCCCGGACCCTCTGCAGCTCCTGGCGGCCCCCTCCCAGGCTCAACGCCCCCAGAACGTTCGAGAAGCGGTCGCGCCGAAGGTGGGGGGGGGCACCCGCTGATGCCCGATCACTCACCGAAGGTCAGCAGGACGCAGCAGAGGCCCAACACCCACAGGACCCTCATGGTGCGCCGACGGAGAGTCACAAGTCCTCTTCGGTCGCAGGAGCCGCCTCCGCCCCCCCACCCCGAGTCCTCAGGTCCTCACACCTCTAGCCGCGCGGCCGATCCGCCCACTAAACCGCGCGCAGGTCGGGCCGCTTTTTCACCCCGCTGCTTGCGGGCGGGGGACGGGAAACACGAACACGCCAATCGTGCCTCACCACGCACTCTCGGCACCCAATGAGGACACGCGGGGGGAGTCCCAGCCCACCAATCGGAACTGTCCAGGTGCGGTGTCCGATGCCCGAAGCGTGGCTCCTTCCGATTGGGCTCGGCCAGCAGCTTTTCTCCAATCGGATGGCTCCGCGGGCCCCTCACACACCGGGCCACCCCTTGGCCTAGGAAGCCTTGGCCTCCGAGGAAAACCGTCCAATGAACGTAAGCGCAGAGCACGTCTGTCCTTTCCTAGAGGTCCCGGGGAACCACTTCCGGCTCCTACAGAACGTTTATTCCGTGACTAGGGGAAACGGTAGCCAAGACAACGCGTTTTTATCCTTTTCCCGTCTGCGACGGGGGTCACGTTGGGAGCCATTTCAGTCCTACGTTCGCCGTCACCTCTCAGTTCGGCGTTGCTTTTCGAAATAGAGGAATATGTAGGGGGTTGAATACCCTCCCGGGTGCGTTTGGATGGTGGGGAGAAACTACAGTTCCCGGCATGCAACGCGCTAGGCTTATGAATGTTGGGAATCGTAGTCTTTGGCATCTAAACCAGTTTGGCGTAGTTTGGTCTTTTCGCACTCTCCTGTCTCGTGTCTGCGGGGAATTGTGTGCTCAGTCATCTAGGACTTCCATCTCATTGCAGATTAGGTCTGTGCTTGCTCCAGGACTCCAATGCACACAATCTTCAGAGGCGGACCTGGAAAGCTGCCCCACGTGGCCCCAGCCAGAGGGCCAGCCCTGAATTCTGGGCTCCGCCTCTGGCCGATGGTGGCACGCGGGTTTCCAGGTCGGCCTTCCAGTGCGTCACTCCGGGCTCCTGGAGCCTTCAGCTCCACCTGGCGTTTCGCTGTCCGCATCTCCTGATCTTTCTGGCTTGGTTTGCAGTAGAGGATGACCGGGTTTCCCAATCCCGACGAGGGAAACTTTAAGGTCTCAAGTTCCTTTGACATCCCCATAAATACCAAGGAACGACCTGGAAATCCCACAGCCTCTCCACGAATCAGCTGCACCCGCGCGCTGGTGAAGTCCAGGCTAGCACAGAACAGGAAAGGGCATTTGCTGATACTTGAGAGCAAAAGCCGCAGGGCTTACAAATAGCCTGGACCGTGGCTTTGAAACTTCGTAGAAACACCTTTCCGCCTTCCGAAAGACAGCAAAGGGGCTCTTTCTGGTGAGGGAAGTTCCTAACGCCAGCTTAGCTTGTGTATTCTGAAATGTTTTCTAAACTCTTTAGACTTATTTTAACAAATTTTCCACCAGCACTTGTGTCTCTGACACACCTGCTCCATCACCGCTTCCTCCAAGAAAACTGGAGTTGTTTTCTGAGCATCCAAATTCCTGAAGGCAGGCTTTCCAGTGGCAGTGACCCTTTGACAGCTTCCGGAATTCAGACTTGCTGATCTTGAATCTGTGGTTTGGTGTTTACATAATGTGGTGATGCCTTATTTACATCTGCCTGATTTACCTACCTTTACCGAAGCTCAGGGAAGCCTAAGACGCTTACACACACCAGGATCTTATTTCTTTCTGTTTTCAGAAAAAGATGTCCGTTTCTGCGTTTGACAGCCCAACATCACCTTACTTTTTTTTTTTTTTTAATGGAGCAAGTAAGCATCTGTTCTGAAACTGCAGACAGATACATCTTAACTGGCCAGTGGGGGCTGGGGGCAGATTGGGGCTGCACCTGGGAGGAACTGAGAATGAGATTTGTCCTCCAAAATAAAACTGCTGTTTGTGGGGAGAAGTTTCTGCAGATGATGGTCGAGAGAGAGAGAGAGAGAGAGAGAGAGAGAGAGAGAGAGAGAGAGAGAGAGCGCACCAGAAGAGGTGGTCGGCCCTCATCTGACTCAACTTTGCTCTTTTGATCCTTTGAGCTTGCTGGCTGAGTTCCGTGTAAAATAAATGGGCATCTGAGGAGAGGCTCAGCAGATAAAATGATTGCCCCACTTGCACTATGACCTGAGTTAGGATTCTCAGTCCTTACATAATGGTCTGACGCTGGTCTGTAGCCCCAGTGCTGGGGGTGGGGTGGTGAAGGTAGGGACAGAGCTCTCCAGCCAGACAACTTAGTAAAAGACTCCGGGTTCAATGAGAGGATAGAGGAACACACACACACACACACACACACACACACACACACACACACACACAGAGTTTCTGGGGTTCCTAGTGAGTTTTTCTCGTGTCTGTTTTTCTGACTTTTGTCCTCTGACTGATCTCTAGTTTCAATTTTGTTCTGTCTTTCCCCCAGTGCCATATTGGATGAGGTTTTTAAGCTCCTTATCTTTGGATCTGATTCTCTTGCTTCCTAGTGAGCCACCCTGTGGGTGCTGGGAACTGAACCCTGGTCCTCTTCACGAGCAAGTGTTCTCTTATCCACGGAGCTATCTCTCTGTGTGGCCGTGGCTGTCCTGGATCTCACTGTGTAGACAAGTCTGGCCTCCACTTGCCACTGCCTCCCAGTTGCTGGGATTAAAGCAGTGCACCATCACTCCTGGCTAGTTCTCTTTAACACGTGTGTTTATGGCTACTACTGTCAATGGCTACCTTGGTTGTGATTTTCGTCATAGTTCTTGAGCAGCTCTAAGGCCATTGGTCCTGACTTGCAGTTAAACTCAGAAGGAAAATCTAGATAGGCAAAGGGGAATACAGTTAGGGGTATGAATAGCTCATACACACACACACACACACACACACACACACACACACACACATATATATATATGTTAAACTCAGGACCTCTGGAGGAGCAGCCAGTGCTCTTAGCCACTGAGCCATCCCTCCAGCCCCATGGGCAGTTGTATTCATGGGCAGGAGACTGGTTTACAGTCTCCTGACACTTCAGGTCTATCCTCTATAATGTGGAGACACTGTAATGTACACATACTGAGTCAGCCTGCCCTGTGGATAGCTCCTGACTCTAGAGTCCATTTGTGGACTTGCCTTCCTTTTCTCTCCGGCGCCCTGCATTGGTTTTTATATTTCTATGGGGCAGAAGTAGCGGCTGGTGGGAGGACCTGGGAAAGTGGGCTGGGACTCTGGAGAAGGAGGGAAGCCCTGTGTCCTTTGTTAGTTCTTCAGCTAAAGGTTTGTGGGGAGTCAGGGGAGGACACAAACTGCTGGCCATCCTAAAACAAATCTGTTTGCCCTTTTCTGCTCTTCCTTAAACTAGAGTGACTGTGGCATCTCTTTCTCAGGACACAATTAATTCAAGATGCGATTTCAGCAAAGCTGACTGGTTGTTAATAGGACAAGTGAGGAGGAGACTCAAGCTATGGACCTTGACCATTGAGCCAGGCTACAACTTGCCTTGTTCCAAGTGCAACATCACGCCTAAGCAGCTGATATGAACCCGAAGTCAAGCGAACCTGGAGCAAGGTACAGCAGCCAACCCATCTTAAAACTCCAGAAACCCATCCGACCGTACATCTGCTCCACTCTAGATGACTTCCAAGAAGAGAGAGACTTTTTGGCCAACATCATCTTCCCTCGACTTAATGACTTCTGCAGCCCCCGGGGCACTTACTTCAAAGCTGTGGACCTGAGGTGGTCCGCTGTGAAGGTCCGTAAGTCCTTCACCGCCAACCTGTTCCGCCAGCACGCCTGTCTCCGCTCGCAGAGCCTGAAGCTCTGCCTTGACTATGTGGATAGCTGCTTCCCCTTCTTCATCTGCCTGCTGGGGCAGACCTACGGGGACTTCCTCCCCGGCTACACACCCTTCGTGTTCACCAAGGTCAAGGACTTCTCAAGTCTATCCAAGGGTGAACAAAATCTGTACATCGCTGCAAAAAATGGCTACCCTTGGGTCCTGAAGAATCCCACTTGCAGCCTGACGGAGTTTGAGATCATCCAGGCGGCGTTTCGGAAGGAATCCCCGTTCCAGTTCTTTTACTTCCGGACCTCAAACTTGCTGCTGAGAACTTTCAACGAGGAGGAGGAGGAAGAGCTGTCTCCAGCTTCTCTGATGAACCAAGAGGAAAAGCTGAGAGTTGGAAAACTCAAGGCTAAGATCATTGGTAAAGGGCTTCAGGTCAGATTCTACAGAGACCTGGACGAGTTTGGGGAGATGGTTTTCAAGGACTGGTCTGCTGTTGTGGAAAAGCTCTACCCAGCCCCTACGATCATGGAAAACATAGGTCAGTAAATGTAGGGATGGCTAGGTCCGCCATTAGCCATCAGTGTCTTCTGGGTCTTTTGGAGAAGGAATTAAAAAAAAAATATGTGCACGTGTGTATGCATGCATGCGTATGTGTGTGTGTGTGTACACACATGAACCATGCCTACACCATGGTGTCTTTGAAGGGCAGAGGACAACTTGGGGAGTCATTTTTTTTTTTTTTTTTTTTTGCCCTTTGTCTTGTGGCGGCAGAATCTCTCATTTCTGGTGGCCAGCATCCTCTGGTCTGACTGGCCCACAGTTTGCTGTCTCCACTTCCCATCTCACCGTACCCCCACAGTGCCGGGGTGACAGATTCCGGCTCTCACATCTGGCTTTTTGTGAGTTGCAGGAACAGAACTCAGGTAATCCAGTTTGTGCAGTGAGTGGCTTTGGTCTGCTGAGGCAGCTCACTGGCCCGGGAAAGGGACTTTCAAATAGTTGAATACACTTACTAAGCATTTTAAATTTTTACCATAATCTTGTAGCATATGTTGCTCTCTTTAAAAATATAGTTATTTGTGTGTGTGTGTGTGTGTGTGTGTGTGTGTGTGTGTGTGTGTGTGTATGTGTTCATGCAGGAGCCTGAGGCGGTCAGAAGAAAGTGTCAGCTCCCCTGGGACTACAGTTCTAGGCAGCTGTGGGCCAGCATGTGGATGCTGGGAACTGAACCTGGGTGCTCTGTAAGAGGACTCTTGGCACTGACGAGAAGAGCTCATTGCACACCTGGAGATTATTAGAAGTTAGAGCAGAGAAGACCCAGAACACTGGCATCCGCGTGCAGGTCTAGAGGGGCGTTTTCACCCAGGCTCGATTTTTGTCCCCTTTGGTCTCATATGCAGAGAATCGTGGTTGTCATAAGTGAAGAAAAGCACCCTGTGTCTAGTGGGTAGAGACTGGGGATAGACCTCCACGATGCCAGGCTGTCTGGTCCTAAACGCCAATGGTGCCACAGTTAGGAAAGGATCCTTTATTGTCTGGTGATGTGAGGATAGTGTTGCATTTAACCTTTAAGGCGTAGCTCTTGAAGGTTAACTGTCTGGTCTGGCCGACGAGCGTGTGAAAACGGCTGTGACATGGTTAAGTGTCTTCCTGGTGACACATGACTCCTAAAGGACCCATCCAGGTCTTCAACCCAGGCCCCTCTGATTCTCATGTCCTTATCTGCAGATCCTTTACTACTCCGTGGAATCCATGAACTAAATAATATTCCATTCCAGGTCTGCTGGATTAGAATTTGCATTTTAGGGAGCCGACTAGGAGATTTGCAAGCAAGCTAAAGTGAGAAGCCCTGCCGCACATCATACTGCCTCAAAACAACAGTTATGTTAGTGTTCTGAAAATAATGTCCTGTGAGTGTGCACGCAGTAGGTTGAAAAGCCAGCGGCCCTTTAGAGTGTGGCAGGGGTTCTTCACCCAGTCAGGCTTCAGGACGGAAAACTCGTCAAGTAGCGTGAAAGGAGGAATGTCCACATGCATGTGGTATGTTTACGGGTAAGAAGATAACTGTGTTTGGTCCTGTGCTCAAGGAACGACACACAAATGTTACAGTTTCTAATGTGAGGGTCAGTGAATGTGGCCATACAATGTCACAGTAGATGGTGTGTTCTCAGATCCTGTCTGGGACCGGAGAGTCAAGAGACCTTATAACGTGATTAGGAGCAGGTGGGGATATGGTGGCTCTAAGTGCTGGTGACGTGAAGCTGTTTGTCAGTCAAACCATGAGGGACCCCAGAAAAGAACATCGTTAGTCTGTCAGTCTTGTGGTTGTAGGTGATGTCAGTAGGAAAGGAGGCTCGCAGAGTGTGGGCCCTGTTCCATCCTACTGAATGAAAACTTGCTTACAGAACTGCCGAGGCAGGGCTTAGCTCTGGTCCCTGTAGGCTTCATCCCGGTGCTCAAACGTAGCCCTGGGCTTGGGTCTCAGCTGGGATTTGCTGTCCTGATGTGGGCTCAATGCCTTGAATTCCCCGTTATGGAAGGAAACTGACGGCAGCAGCTCCAGGTTCAAAGTCAGAAGGATTGACTCTGAGTCTCAGAGTGGGGTCCTCTGTCTCTGAGCACCTGAGCTGGGTCATACTCAGTCACTGGGGCCAAAAAAAAAAAAAAAAAAAAAAAAAAAAAAAAAAGTGATGTTCCGCCGAGCTAATCCTGTGTCTGGAAGAGCAGTCCTGAGCTGAAGAGTGAGAACCGAGACTGAAGGAGTCCCAGGTGCTAATCCAGTGCTGCTCCTGAAGGGCTGCAGGCCAGGGGGTGGGAGGCGGCCAAACAGTGACTGCGAGGACAGGGTTTCGGACTCTCGGTCCCGGCCTGTGCTAGGTCCTAGAGTTTCAGTTCCAAGCTGTTGAGTTTGCAAGTTACCGTTGATAAGCACTGGTTTCTTGTATAAAACAGATCAACAGTAAATACCTTGAAAGTAATTAAAAAAAAAAAAAAAGTGAAGCATCTAAACACAGAGCCCAGAACATGTTAGCCCGAGGGAACTATTAGAAAGAATGACAACAAATGGGATCTGGAAGAGAACCTGCATCCGACTACAGTTCAAGCTGTGGCTAATATTAATTAATATTCTTTTATTGATCTCAATCTGAAACCTACCTGATTAACAGTCACTAGTTGTAAAAGAATCGGGCTTTTCTGTATGTCTGGATTAAGGCCACCTTATTTCGTTACGGTATTTATGTTAGCTTTTGAATATTCTGGATATGCATGCATGTGTGTGATGTACATGTGTCTGTCGAGGGCACTTGTGCTGCAGCAGGTGTGTGGAGGCCAGAGGGTAGCACCGAGGAATTGCTTTCTCCTTCTAGCAGGGATGAACAAACTCAGGTCTTGTTGGGCCTCATTAGCCTTCGGTTTTGATTATTATCGAAAGGTTAGCTTACTTTAGACTTCCTTCTTGTTTCACTCTTACTTTCAAATTACATGTATGTATGTATGTGTGAGTATGCATGTGGGGGTATGTGCACATGAGTGCAGGTGCTGTCTGACTCCAGAAGGTGTCAGATCACCTGGAGCTGAGGTTAAGGTAATTGTGAGCCGCCTGAGGGGGTGCTGGGAACTGAACTCAGGTCCTTGGCAAGAGCAGTATGCACTTTTAACTGCTGAGTCATCTCTTCAGCCCCCAGGCTTTGTTCTTAAATGGATTTATGTGCACTAAATGAATAAGAAGATTCATAATGGGCTATATAATGTTAATTGTTTATATTATATAAATTATAAATGCATAATTAAATAATATAAATTATAAAAATGTTTTGGAAGCAGGTGTTAAATTCTTTCCTTGTGCATATTTGGGCCCCTTTAATAATAACTCACGTGGAGTGAGGCTCTCATAGTCTACAGTAGAAAACCATTTGGTCAGCTGGTAGCTGCTGAAAAACAATGTAGAGTTGTCAGTGTATATGTGTATGTGTGTGTCTTCATGTATGTGCAGGCGCGTGTGGTGACTGGATCAGCTGCAGGTGTCATCTGTTGGGTTCAGGGAGGGTCATGCAAAGATGGGGACCGACAACCAAAGTCTAATAACCCAGAAGCAAACTTTATTCCAGAAACCAGAGTCCAGGAAAAAATTTAAGGTTTGGGTGAGACAGGGGTGGAGGTGGAATCAGCACAGGGAGGGGCGTCCTAGCCCATCTGTGAAGCCGAGTGTTATATGGGGAGAGAATAGGTCTCTGTCAGGATCTGCTGGTGGGGGCAAGACTGCAGGAATACTGGATCTGGTTCCGTTGGCTCTTCCTTTTGACTTCTTTAGAAGAACAGGAAGGACGTTAGTCTCATTCTCTGGGGAAGGAAGGAGAGTGAATCAGGAGGTAGTGCCGCCACTATAGTACCTGGACTGGGTGACTGGAAACAGTCTCCTGAACTTTAAGGATAAGCTTAAGGTCAAAGGAGCCTGCAGAAGGCCAGCCGACCTGAAAGACTGGCCATTCTGGAGGGCAGAAGGTCTGGCTTCACACAGGCTGCAAAGGCTAGAGTGGCCTCCCTGAAATTCTGGAAAAGAGAAAGGGCAAGGTCCAGGGGAGACTTAGGTTTGGAAGAAGCTTTTCCCATAGTGGAAATTACTTCACACACAACCACAACGAGAAGACCGACAACAGACAATATGACAACATGACATAAAACAAAATTAACAAGACATCGCTGCGTGCTGGGTAACATGATCCCATACCAGTCCCAAAGGGTCATATAACTGCAGAACCCAGTGGCCCGTGAAGGAACAGAGAATCCCCTCATTTCCTCCGGCTCTGAGATTAGAAGCGCGTCCACCAGATCTCCTTGATCTCCAGACTGTCCGGATACCAGATAAAAAAATCAGAAACTTACCAATTGGTAAAAAAGAATAATAAAGTTTGCCAAAAACCAGAGACTGGGGTGTCTCTTCAGAGCCAGGTTTGTGCTTCCCTGTACAGACCACCAAAATGTTGGGTCCAAGGGGGTCATGCAAAGATGGGGAGAGACCACCAAAGTCTAATAAATCAGAAGCAAACTTTATTCCAGAATCCAGGAAAAAATCCAGGGTACAAAAAGCTTATCAGCTAGCTGAGACCACAGCCAGTGTAGTAGGAGGCTGCTTATTTGCCCGGCCTTCTAGAACCAAAATAATCAAATAGAAACCATATTAATTAAATCACTGCTTAGCCCATTAGCTCTAGCTTCTTATTGGCTAACTCTTACATATTAACTTAACCCATTTCTATTAATCTGTGTATCGTCACATGGCTGTGGCTTACAGCTAAAGTTCTACCTGACTCCGGCGGGGCTTACATGGCTTCTCTCTGCCTCTGCCTCTTTTCTCCCAGCATTCACTTTAGTTTTTCCCGCCTAGCTCTGTTCTCCTATAGGTCTGCTGTAGGCCCAAAGCAGTTCCTTTATTTATCAGTGGTATTCAAGCATATAGAAGGAAATCTCACATCACCTTCCCTTTTCTGTTTAAATAAAAAAGAAAGGCTTTAAGTTTAACATAGTAAAATTATATGTAACAAGACAGGTATCAAGCAATAATTACAGTTACAATATTTATATCTACTTTATTTTTATCATAACTAAGAAAAACTGTAACTATAAATTCTCCAACTCCATCAAAAACTCCAGAAGGATATAATATTACCTAAGTAAACAGAAAGTACATTGTAAGTAAGCAACTTCCAAAACTTTAGAAATGACAGAGACATCTCGCTGCCTGTTCAGTCACCCAAAGTTCTTCTGTACCATTGGGGCATTCAGTCTTCAGCCCATGTCCCGTAGTATCCAGCAGACTTTCCCATGAAGCAGGAAATTTAAAAGACAGTTCCACCTCTATTGGTAGTTTGTCAGTCACTTTCTTCTGTGTCCTGCAGAATGTCTAGCAGACTCTTTCTATTCTTTCATGAAGCAGGAACCCTGAAGGACTGTCTCACCTTTAGGCAAGTTCAGCAGTCATTTCTCTGTGGGTCCTGCATGTTCATCAAGCTGTCCAGGCAAAGGCAGTTCCCAGATAGTTAACCAACTCCATAAGGAGCCTCTTCAATGCCCATCATCCTCTTGAAGTAGATTAGTGTTGCCAGGAGCAGACGTGTCTCATTGTCATGAAAAGTCCTAAGTTCTTAAAACATTTTAAATGCCATATTCTTTAGTCTCTGAAAGATATGAAGAATCCCAATCCATCTGAAATATATCTCTATATATCTAGAAAACCTAACATGACTACTACACACTTGATTATTATAATTGATTATCTATTAACCTATACTTCTTAATTATACATTACATTTTAAATGAGTTGCACAAGCACAATCAAGAGCATAAATATACATATAAAAATTGACCTTAAATTTGTATCAATAAACCAAGATTCATACCAATGCAAATCTCTTTAGCATATACCCCTTTAAATATAAATAAACATTTATAGACAATATTTGGGAATATGGGCATAGTTCTGTCCAGACTTCTTCCTGCTGCTTATTGGGTGAAGTAATTTTTTTGAGGGGTGTTCAAGGCAACCTTTTAGTAGGTCTTGGTCCATCAAACCACATTAGTCTAGAAAGATTCCATAGGTTTTCATTCTCTGTGGAACAAAAGAAGAACCTCTTTTCCAAAACAACATATCCTTAGACTTAAATTCTGAAGTCAATATACCTTTAAAGTATATATGCTGGTTTCTTAGCTTCTTCACAGTCAAAAAATTCAAAGAAAATATGATAATATACATAATCCACACTCTCTGTGAACTTTCCATCTTTATATGGCTTATTTTTCTTTATTCCTTTATTCCTATTCTCTCTCCTAAGCCTACGTACATTTATCCAACACTGCGACCCATTTGGAGGTCTTTTATGTCTGAATCTGTCCTATTGCTTATCTGTAATTCTTTACTATCCAGGAGCACTTCTTAAAATGCTAAGTGCTTCTTAAAAATGTAAGCTGTGGCATTATTAGGAGAAATATGGTACATTCTGCTTGCCCCACCCAGCCCAGAATGGCGGAGCTGTTTGCTGTCTCTGAGAGCCTTGCACACAGCCCCATTCTCAGACACACAGCCAGTCCTTGCCGCCATTAAGCAAACTGCAGCAGTCTGCTCACAGACCTCACTCAAATGCTCTGTAGCCAGACCTCCTGCCTGAAAAAGTCAGAGTTTGTGCTGGCAGGATGGCCCAGAAAGCCGGCATTTCAAAACGGCACAGCTTTTTTCCTGCTACTGCTGAATCAGGAAAACCTCTCTTAAAGGAACTGTGGCAAGCCACCAGCTGAAAAAAAAGTGTGGCTAGACTTTGTTTTTTTGTGTCTAGAGTTCCTTTTCCAAGCCTTCTCGGGTTTTACATGGATTTAGTCCACCATGTTAGCATGCCAATTTGTGTTAGGAGGCTGCTTGTTTGACCCAGCTGCCCAGAACAGAAATAATCACACAGAAACCATATTAATTAAATCACTGCTTGGCCCGTTAGCTCTAGCTTCTTACTGGCTAACTCTTACATATTAATTTAACCCATTTCTATTAATCTGTGTTTCACCACATGGCTGTGGCTTACCGGCTAAAGTTTTCTCTGGCTCTGGCAGGTCTACATGGCTTCTCTCTGACTCTGCCTCCTTTCTCCCAGCATTCAGTTTAGTTTTCCCCACCTAGCTCTGTTCCCCTATAGGTCTGCTGTAGGCTCAAAGCAGTTCCTTTATTTATTTATCAATGGTATTCAAGCATACAGAGGAAAATCCCACATCACCAGAGATGATTTTTTTTGTAAGGTTTTGGCAGAGGCCAATTTCTGAACCCACCTTTTTATAATAGGGGCACCAAACATTAGGTCTGAACAAAGGAATTTTTACAATCCCAAGGTAAAACTCAGATACAGATTGCCTTACTTTACAATCTCCATTAACAGAGTTTCTCAGTCAAACTAGTGTTTGTACTTAATCTATTGTCTTCCTTGGTACTTCCAGGTGGTGTTTACTGAAGCCCTGTGCTCTCCCCTTTGATGCTGCTAGTTTCACATAGCAGGGATAATACGAAACCCAGAGGTCATATATCTATTTCCTACAGATGGCTCATATCCGTAGGCTAGCTCTCTGTTTTCAGAGAGATGCTTTGGCCTTGTAAATAGAGCTATGGGTTGTAAAGCGGAATAACCCACTGTTAATAGTTCATCCTCAATCTGCCGAGAAAGCTGCTGACAGTCTGTTCTCATTCTCCCAGGCTTACAACTTCATATTTTTTTTTATTTCTACATTCCTATGTTTGGAATCTACATTTTTATATTCTTATTCTCGGACCCTTCTTCATCCTCACGCTGATCATCTTGTTTCAGCATGGACTCGACTCTTAGAAGTTCCATGACACGTGGATGAAAATGCCATACAGCACCCTTTCTTTGTAAGCTAGCTTTCAAAATAAATGTCAAGCACTTCTATTCACAGAGAAACTGATGCAGTGATGGTCAGGGTTAGTGCAGGAGACTTGTAAGGTCCTCCTAAATTCCGTTAAAGCTCTTGGATCTTAGAGCTGGCCTTGGCCAAACTGGGTTCCGAAGTCTATTCTGGGCCCAATCTCAACCTCAGGGAGGCCCAGTTAGTTGTGGGGGTACAAGCTGTGTCTTTTGGGAATCTGTCAGACCAACTATGTTTTGTTTCATTTATTGATACTCTCCTTCATTCCCCACCTCCCACGTCTGCAAGCAGAATAAACTTGGGAATATGTATCTCTTCAAAGACAGGAAAGTATTTTGGTAGGCCAGAACGCCCTGACCCTAACCACGCAGTGGATTTAGAACTGAAGCAAATTGGAGCCGGAATGATCATTAGAGATCATCTAGTTGTGTGGTCCTCCATATTTACCAGAATTTAAAAGACTCCCCCTATGGCAAAGCTGCATGACTCCCCCTATGGCAAAGCTGCATCTGTGCTTATGGCTCTCGTTCATGCTGGACGTGTTGCATGGAGAAGAAAGAAGCCCTACTCCTCAACCTCTGTCCCAGAGGAAATGCATGTACACACGTGCCTGAAAACTGAACCTTTGTACTAGCTAGCAGTTTGAATAGAAAACAGAATGTATGTATCAAACCTATATTTGCTTTTAACCCTTGTTGCTCTCAGGTCATGAAAGTTGGATTCTGTGTACAAATGGCACGAAGAAGGTTACATGGTCTCCCCAAGGCAGTGGTTGCCAAGCTGTGGGCCGTGATCCTTTGGGGAGGTTGCATATTGGATATTTACATTATGATTCATAGCAGAGGCAAAATGACAAGTTATGAAGTAGCTGCGAAGTAATTTTATGGCCGGGGGTCGCCACACCATGAGGAACTGTGTTAAGGGGCTGCAGCATTAGGAAGGTTGAGAACCCCCGGACTGTGGTTGTTTTCACTATCATATACATTGGGCTATAAAATATGGCACAATCATAGAGAGAGAGCGATACAGCCACGGAAGGGTGGGTTCCCTTTCTGGGCGTTTAGAAGTCACGCAGAACCGAAGACGCGAAACTACAAATCTAATCCCTTGCTTATCTTTTTCACCATTGAGACTACAAACACAGCCTTGAACGTTTGTACCATGAGGACTTCGCTGAGAAGTGCAAGCAAATTTTTGTTGTCTCCAAGGAGTCCAGCAGGATCTTCGAAATCCTGGAAAGATTTGCCTTAACAGATGTCGGGCTTGACTCTGACAGTGCTACCGCAGGTTCGGGCTTAGACGCCATCCTCAGGTAAGAGGTTCAGAAATCCTCATTTATTTTATGGGGCTAAGGCAAAGCAGCCTGGCTTTAGTAAACGGGAGCCTTCAAATCCAGACTTTCTAGCCTCCTTTTTCTGGTAAGTTTCTGTCAGAAAGACCCTGTGAGAGTCTACCCTGGCAGTGCCTTAGCAGGACGGCTGCGGCAACCGGCCCTGAACCGCGACACTAGGAGACATTCTAATGTGGAAGAGGGACATCTCAGGGGACCCCACTCACAGACAAAGAACTACAAGCCGCTAATTACTGCTGAGAGATGGAGAGTTAGTCCTCCCTGGGGGTGAGCCTTCTAATTAGTTATCTAATCTGAGTGGGCAGCCTGAAATCACATTCGTACAAGCAGCACTAACGAGACTCGGCAGGTTATACTTACATTTTTATGCATATATATACATATAAATATAATACAATAATAATGACGGAAGAAGAGGTTATAAATTTAAGAGGATGGGGAGCATGGGATGAGAGGGAGGGGAAATTATGTAATTATATTTTAATAATTAAAAATTGCAAAAATTTAAATAAAAAATTCGATTAAAGGAAGAACTAAAAAAGAAGAAAGAAAGAAAGAAAGAAAGAGAGAAAGAAAGAAAGAAAGAAAAGACCATAGAAGCTGTGCTTCGGAAGCCGGATGGTGGTGGTGCACACCTTTAATCCCAGCACTCGGGAGGCAGAGGCAGGTGGATCTCTGTGAGTTTAAGGCCAGCCTGGTCTACAAGAGCTAGTTCTAGGACAGGCTCCAAAGCTAGCTATTCTTCTTTCTTAAAGCTTTTCTGTATTTCACATGCTCTCGAGGTGAAAAGGGCTCTGAAGGGCCAAAGAGTGGCCCTTTTTCAGTCTCATTCATCAACATTTGCTTAATGAATCCCTGAGGATTGTGGAATGACCGTAAGCCAAAGAAACTAAGGAAAATGAATGATATTATGCCATTTATAAAGAGCTTCCACCTATGTCAGTAATAAATTGTATCAATATAGTCACCAAGCACTTATTAGGATATGGACCACATCATACTTGGGTTAGTAAGGAATCAACTCACTACATACAATGCATGCAGTCATTTTTGGTTTACCCGGTGTCCTGCACAGAACAGTCAGCCCCCACAGGCGCTGATGGATGAGGTGACATAGAGGTTGTCTATAGCATCTCTCCAAGTCTCATTTCTAAAGACAGGAAGCCTCTTTAGAATACTCTTTTAGTCTTCTCCTTCAGCTCTCCCTGTACATGTCCTTTATTCTGTAAGAATTTTGTGATTTGGAATAAGGCTGCAGTAGCCGGGATGGTACCGGCAGGCCTTCGTAGTTCCTATCCTAGGCTCAACACTCCCATCGCAGGCCACTCAGCGCGACCACCGAGCTTTCTGGTGGATCTGGGTGTCCACGCTAGGTTACTGTAGCGTGAGAGTCAGCTGACGTTTTTAAGACTGTAGGCGAAGACGTGGGTTAACAATGTTAGGCTTGCACAGGTGAGTCCACAGAAGCAGAGAGTCGGGGTGGTTGCTGGTAGAGAGTGGGGATGGAAAGAAGGGTGACTAGTAAGGGGACAGGGGTTTTGGGGATACAGGACGCGTTTTGGAGTTAAATAGCGGTGATGATTATATATCCTTGTATAATGAAAATCAGCAGTGTACTTTAAAACTAACGTTTTTACTTTGTAGATTCTCAGTGTGTTTATTGTCTTTGAATAGGTCATCATTTTTTGTTGTAATCGAAGAACTTAAATTGGACCCAGTAAGAGCGCAGTGATTAGGTAGCCTTTTTAACTGTGTGGAAACACTTAGGGCTCTGTTTGCTTTACCATCTGGAACACTGCCCCGTACTGCGTGTTCCTAAACACTGTGTGTAAATCAACAGAAGAATGTTCCTCGTTCTAAGGTGTGAAGCATGACCGCAATCTCAACTTCTTTCTTTACTTCTCTCTGTCTGCTTCAGACTCGATCTCACCATGTAGCCCTGACTGGCCTCAAACTCACTCTGTGGTCTAGGTTGGCCTTAAACTTCTGGCCATCTTCCCGCCCGTGTCTCCCGAGTACTGTCATTACAAGCATGTGCCGCCACGCCAGGTCATACATCAGCCTTCTAGCAATAGAGTTTTTAGTACGAAAGTTTCCATTTGTCGCCCACGACGTCCATGACGACTCTGTCCCTGTTTATTCAGACGCATCTCATATGTGTTTGTACTCGTTGATTTGACCTGCTGGGCGTCACACACAGTTTCAGACTCACAGGATATCACAGTGAACAAAAGAGCCAAATCCCCGCCCCTGTGGCATTTGATCCTGGGCACAGGGACTAACTAAGCAGCATGTATGAAGTGTGTGCAGTGTGTTCCACGTCTTCAAGGGCCAGTGGGCAAACTGAAATGAAAGGGGCCAGTGGATAGGGCGAGGGGAAACCCTGAGTGATGAAGTGATGTGTGGGTAGCTAATAGAAACGAGTGAGGCGGCCAGCTATGCAGACGTGGAAACATGACCTGGAAGAACATTCCAGACAGAACTGTAAATACAGAAGCCCTGAGGCTAGAGAAACAGCAGAGATGCCAGGCAGGGAAAGGGGGGGAATGGAGACGGACTGATGGCTGTCTGGTCTCACAGGTCACCAAATGACATATTTCAACAAGCTCTCTCTGGCTGATGGCAGAGGTATAAGGAATCAAAATTAAATCCCAGTTTTGAAAGTTATCGGTGAAAGCTTGGCAGTGGTGGCACAGGCCTTTCATCCTAGTACTCGGGAGGAAGAGGCAGGTGGATCTGTGAGTTTGAGCCAGCCTGGTCTACAGAGTGAGTTCCAAGACTGCCAGGACTACACAGAGAAACCCTGTTTCGAAACCTTCCACCTCCCAAAAATTAAAAATAAAAAAGAAAGAAAATTATTAATGAAGGAATTTAGGTAATAGAGCATTGATTCCCAATTCATATCGATGAAGACGGAATTATTGCAAAGTGGCCGCTTTTTAGTGACCTACTTGAGAGTTTTTGTTTCAGTCTTTTAAGCTGTCCTCTGATACTGCCAAACTTGACTTCTGGCTCATGTGCTCCATTTCATTCAGTCCGTCATTTATCCATTCAACAGTTGGTTGTCAGGTGCTGTTCCAGTCAGTAAGATAATCCCTCATGATATTCACTGCCAGTGGAAAATCATCACACACATGCGCACACGCACACACGTGCACACACACGTACACACACACATGCACACATGTGCACGCACACATGCACACACGCGCAGGCACAGGCACACACATATTCTGTATGACTGGGACCTCATGTATGATAGGCAAGCCCTCTACTACTGGACTATAGACCCATCCCCAGGCATTTTTTCCTTATTTTTCTTGAAACAGGGCCTCACTATATTATCTAGGATGGCCTTCAACTTGTGATCCTTCTGCCTCAGGATCTCAACTAGCAGAGATTACAAGTCAGCAGCATTAACCCTAGCTGATACATACTAATCTGTCCCAATCACCAGTCTGAGGTGATGGTGCATACCCATGATCCCAACACCAGGGAGGTGAGAAGGGAGGGTCAGGAGTTCAAGACGGTCCTTGGCTACTTAGAAAGTTTGAGGCCAGCCCGAACAATGTGAGATCCTGTCTGAAAAAGAAGTAAGAAAACAAGCTAGCTGTAATCGCAAGGCTGGAGTCTCTGTGCAGAGGTCCCCTGCGTGTACAGTGAGAACAAGAACCAGCAGTTCACACACTCTGGCAAAGGTGCAGGTAGTTGTCGGTCAGCGATGCCGGCGGCAGGTTCCTCGGAATCCCAGTCTGTGGGTTTCAGAGCGGATGAGTGTTCCTGTGTGGCGTGTTCCTCTTCCTCACTGTCTTCTAGTGTGACTGACATCACAAGGACAGCCTGGTGGCAGCAGGATGGACAGAGCAGACAGACAGGACGGCAGACAGGAGTGGTAACTTTTTTCTCCCTAGTCCTTGAGCCCTTGACCGTACTTGAAGCTCACGTCGGGCAGTCCTAGGGTCTGTCTAGCCAGAGGAGCCTTCCGAAGTTCCCGTCTCTACTCTGCTAACCTCCTGTCACACAAAGCTGCAGGACCCAGGAGGAATGATTGAAGCCTCCTGACTCAGGCCAGGGCATCACCTCTCTTAGAGGGAAAACGTCTCCTCTCCTTCCCGTTCTTGGTAAACATCTGTGCCTGCCACTTACCCTTCTGTTTTTCAGAGTAAATTCCCTTCCGACTTCTAAATCGATTTTGCTCTTGTCTGGAGAACGCGGCTGTGGGAAATCCACTCTCATCGCCAGCTGGGTCAGCGACTTCAGAAACAAGCACCCCGGAGTGTTGATGATCCCATACTTTCTGGGAAGCACGTGCGAAAGCAGTGACGTCATGACCGTCATCCACTACTTCGTCATGGAGCTGCAGCACAGAGCCCACGGTAACGGAGCCAGCCTCACAGGCGGGGGACAGCACAAGCCCCTCCTCCTGCCCCCCTGCTAGTCTTTCTGCACACCACTCTTACTTAAAAAGAATAATTTATTGTCGGGCAGTGGTGGCGCATGCCTTTAATCCCAGCACTCAGGAGGCAGAGGCAGGAGGATCTCTGTGAGTTCAAGGCCAGCCTGGTCTACAAGAGCTAGTTCACAGGCTCCAAAGTTACAGAGAAACCCTGTCTTGAAAAACTAAAATAATAATAATAATAATATATTCATTTTTATCTATGTACGTTGATTTTTGCCTGCATGTATGTTTGTGTAAGGGTGTCAGAGTTCCCTGAAACTGGAGTTATAGATAGTTGTGAGCGGCCTTGTGGATGCTGGGAATTGAACCTGGGTCCCCTGGAAGAGCAGCCAGTGCTCTTAACTGCTGAGCTATCTCTGCAGCCCCCACTTTTACTTTTTATAGTATCAGTTATGACTGCTTTAACCACCTCAGGTCACTTTTCTAACTAAAACCCAAACGTTCTTAAGACCAGAAAAAAAATTGATTTTGACGCAAGCGTGAACCTTAATATAAAAAGAAAAATCATTAAAAATGTTGTGTCCTTTTCCCATGAAAATAAACTCAAAGGATAATTCACTTTTAAATTGTTAAAGTGCCAGCTGAATTAGAAGTGAGCAGTTCTTGGGCCAGGTGTGGCAGCCTGTCCCTTTCATCCCAGCCCTCATGACAGCCTGCTCTACAAAGCAAGTTCACAGAGAAACCCTGTCTTGTAAAACAAAAGACAAAATGAAAACCAAAAACGAAAAGAAAGAGAAAGAAACAGTTCCCTCGGGACTGGCCTTCTCTTGTCTTGAATAAATCCTTGTGGCTTCACCCCCATATCCTGCTTCTCTCCTCCTAGAGCTTCTCTCCTTCCTGGTGATACTCTACCAGGGGTCTCTTGATTGAGTAGCAAGCAGCATTCATCCCTGTGGTGCCTGGAGGAGACAGAGAAAGGCCCGCCTCTGCCTTGGGCTAGATCAGGGTCCTCACCTGCCCTGACGTGGGTCTTTAGCACTCTTCCTCATGTGTGGAACCCTGAAATTATTTTTGTTGCTACTTCATAACTGTGATTTTGCTGATGAACTGTAATGTAACTATTGGATATGCAACCCTGTGGAGGAGTGGGTTGACTGCCCACGCAAAGGGGTCTTGACCCCCATGTTGAAAACGGCTGGGCCAGAGGAAAGGGGGGAGCGGAAGAGGCATACCTGTTCCTCCAAACCGGAGGCCTGTGCTTCCGCCGCCGTTCTTGTGGAAAGGAGTTGGCCACATAAAATATCAGGCAGGTTTGGAAGGTGAGCCCCTCCCCACGGAAGGGATGACGCTGCCGGGACAGGTAGCCCCTTTGGGAGCATCTCACAGTCAACAGAGGCTAACCATATAGAAACCAGAAGGGAGAACATTCCAGGCAAAGGGGAAAGGTCAAGTCGTGCTATAGTTCTAGAGCTGGAAACAGAGGGCCAGTGTGGCCAGACAACACTGCATGGCATGGTCTCTCAGACAAAGCAGGAAGTGAGTGCAGGGCCACTTCATTTAGGGGGGAGCTGTGCAGGGCAGAATACCAGGTGTGGATTGTGTTATATGTAGGAACTGTGTAGGGCAGAATATCAGGTGTGGATTGTGTTATATGTAGGAACTGTGCAGGGCAGAATACCAGGTGTGGATTGTGTTATATGTAGCTAGAATGCAGTGGAGGTTCTAAGTAGGGGATGGCACGACTCGGTGCATGGGAAATGGGTGCAGGGAAGCCAGCTCACAGACAGGGAGGGACAATTATCATTGGTTATTGAACCCGTCCTAGCAAGATGCTGACATGTTGGTTGAGGGCTGTGGGTAGTTTGAGAAATTGCTGAAGAACTGGATGTGGGTTGAAGGAAAGGGGAAACTGAGGACAATTCCCGTTTCTGGGCTTTAGGAAGCTAAATGAAAGGCCAGGGCCCCTCACCGAGAGTGGCAGTGCCCGTGGGGTGGGGGAGGAAAAGCAGGTTTGGAGGAAGTCGAGGGTTCTGCTGTGGATGTGTGATGTTGGAGATGCAGAGTGTGTTGTTCCCGCAGTGATAGCAGTCAGGAGGCCGGTGCTATGTTCATCCTGTCCTGGGAACCTGAGAACCTGTATTCAAACCTATGGCCTTGGGTAAGTTATTTTAACTTCCTGTGGCTTGGTTCCTAGTTGGTTTTGTTTATTTTTATTTTTTGAGACAGGTCTCCTGTAGCTCAGGGCGGTCTCAATTTTGTTGTGTGGTCAAGGATGGCCTCGAACTCCCAACTCTACCTCCCAAGTGCTCCAATCACAAGCCTGCCATACCCAGCTTTGTTTTTCTATGTATACAAACGTGGGTATCAAAGGAAAAGTATCTTTTAGGCATTTAAGAGGATTAGCTAGGATAAAGTACAAAAGACAAAGGCATTCATTCGGGTGCAGTGTAAGCCTGGTGTCCAGTAAGCACTGATGAACAGTAGTGGGTACCATTGTTCTGCATTTGCCGCTGTGCTGTGCGCATATTCACACGCGCTGACTGTGCCTGCAGGGGACACAGTTCGTCTCTTGCCATCCACCCGTGTGTGCTCCTAGGTCCTGAGTAAATCTGCGGCCCCTCACAGTGTCTTTGAAAGCTTTCATACAATTCACGTGGGGGGCAGGGCAGGAGTGTGCATGCAGGGTGAGTGTGGACGGCTGAGTTCTCTCTGGTTGCACTTCCCGGGTCTGTAAAGCAGGTTACATCAGAGTCAGCAGAAGCAGGTGTGACCGCCTCCGTTTCCGTAGGCTCCTAGGCCTATTCTGGCACATCCCCTAGGTATTCATTCGCCTGGGCCAGGCAGCTGATGATGTAAGCTCGGCTGAACACACCCAATTATGATTTTATCCCCGAAGTGAGCTGTTATTTTAACGAGCGTGTCTTGGGACTCAGGAAAGGCCCAATAAAAACAGCTGCTGTCTTTCAAACAAGCAGCCCTTTAGTCTGGCGGCAGAAGGGCAGATTCAGGAAAGCCAGGATAAACCAGACAGCTCTCCGCGTGAGCTCCGTGTGAAGCGGGGGTGGGGGTGGTGGGGGTGGGGGGGGGGGCGGCTGAGCCTGGGCGCTCAGTCCGGAGCAGTTTACTGTTTACTCATTTCCCAGTTTCTCACCTGTAAACCTGCCCCCTAAGGTAAAAGAGGAAGGACTGACAATGGTACCCGGCACCCTGCCGCTACTATTATTTTGCTGCTGTGGTTATTTGTTAGTAGGATTAGCATTCCTCCCTGGGTTGGAGAAAGAAGCAGCAGGGTGCACTATTAAGGGACGCGAGACTCCCCCCCCCCCCCCCCCCCCCGATCTAGAGTCTAGGTACAGGCATAGAGAGGCTGCCTCGGGAGTCTGCCCCGTTGCCACTGCAGCCAATCCGATTAGGGTCGAGGCTCTTGAGCGGCGTTTTCAGGGCTGCCTGCGCTTCACAGCTCAGCTGGTTTCCGGGATGAGGTGGGCGTGGGTGCAGCGCTCAGACGTGCGGCTGAGAGAACGCAAACGCACACCTCAGGTTCAGCCACTTAATGCCGGTTTTCCCCGACCCACCTCTGTTCTCTGCATCTGCAAGCGTTTCTCTGTGAGTTGTGAGCAGGGACTCTTCCTCTCTGGGACAACAAATGCCATGGGTGACCTGTTTCTGCTTTTCTGGCCCCAGCTTGGGCCTGCCAGGACAAAGTGTCTGGTGGAGGCGAACGGCCACCATCAGGCTCTCTTCCCCTGCCTCGCTAGCAGCCGGCGTCCCTTCTCAAGCTTTGTTCTTGATGCAATTCCTCTCCGCCAAGTTCCATAGTATCGGGTGGCAGTCCCAAAAGGCGAGTTCTACAGATTGAAGACTCCCTGAGCACCAGGCATTGGGTTAAGGGCTTCGTCAGCACCTTGTTCTAGGCCCTTAACTAGCATTTGCATCCTGACAAGGAGACCATGGCTGGGAGTGGCAGCATCACCAAGCGACACGCGGGTAGAGTCGGAAGTTCGGACTCTGGTTGACTCGGAAGCTCTTTGTCCTCTATGCTGCCCCGCGTGACCTCCTAGAGGCAGCGAAGGAAAGTCCCAGTCTTTTGGAAGCTCTTGATCTTCGCTAGTATCGCTCCGCTCGGCTGTCAGGAGAACCTGCCCATGAGTTGATGAATAAATGGGCACACAGCCTCAGCTTGGAGACGGGCTTTGTGCCCTGGGCCAAGATCACTTCCTAGCTTGGCTTCTTGCCCTCTGCTCCACAAGTTTGCTTTCTTTGGAGTAGACCCATCACTCTGCATTTGTGTTCATTCACTTCTCTCGATTTCCTCTGCTGGTGAACTCTTTCTCATTCTTTAAGCCTCTGTTCATGGTCCACCCCTCTGTAGGAGGGCTGATGGGCAGCTCTCCCTGACTGACAGCCAATGTAGTCCCAGCCACACGCACGTGATAGCACTGCCTGTGGATGGGACTTCTTCTCGATTCCCCAGGTGACTTACGAAGGTCCCAGTATTGTTTGTTTTAGTGTTTGTCTCCCTCTGCAAGCCCCGAGAGTTTAGAGGCCATGTCTATCTTATTGGTCATTGATATACCTAGTGCCTGGCACAGGCATAGAAGATTCCGAGCAAACCTGTGTTGAATGATGACCTCCACACACGTGAACACACACACACATGGGAGCATGCATACACAAGAGAGCAACCAAGTCTGCCTACTGGTAAGTCATTAAATGGAAATTTAAACTAAATTTAAATTAAATTAAAATTTTAATTTGAGATATTAACATTTAAATTAGACCTTTCATAGAGACAAATTGGGTCTTTCCAAACAAAGGGAAATATCTAGGATCAATTTCCAGTATTACTATCTTTATCATCTTTAACATAATTTTAAGAAAAAATAGTTATGTCTACTAGAATGTCTTCTGCTTGGAGCTTTCCTTCATTGTGATGGTTTTGCATCAAACTCCCACAGAACTTTGGACTCCTGGAAAGGTGGAGATTGGAGGGGTTTGGGGAGCTCCCTGGTCAGCTGGTGTGATAGCAGTGAGCTTCGGTTTCAGAGAGAGACCCTGTCTCAAAAACTGAGGTGGAGAGTAACTGAGGAGGACACCAGACACTTACCCCTGGCCTCCAGCCACACACACACACACACACACGAAACATGTGCAAACACCATACGTAGTATTTTCATATGAAATCCTGAAAATGTACTGGAGACTCCTGGTGACAAATGCCACCAACTGCTTTGGCCTGAATGTCTCGAGGAAGCCAGCCAAGCATCCCTGTGCACGTGTCCACTGCACAGCTGTGAGCAGCACCCACTTCCCAGCCTCTCTGCCCCCCCCCCCGCCCATCAGCACATCCTAGCCGTGACTGGAACGCTCTCACCTAATTTGAAATTTCTGTATTGTAGGTCCCCAGATTGAAATGGATTTCCTTAACGAAGACTCAAATGTCTTGGTCTTTTCGCTTCTTGTAGAAGTGTTCATGGCCTCCATCAGCTTGAAGCCATGCGTGCTTGTACTCGATGGGATTGAAGAGTTGGTTGGCATTTATGGGATTTCAGGTCAGAAGGTAACAGCTCTTAAAAATTACACTTCCTTTATGAAAAAAGCCCCCGATTTTTGTATTTAAGATGTTTCTATTGTGTTGTGTTCCTAGGTATACCCATCATTTTATTGCTTTGTGTTTTATTAGACAGATATTTACCTGGCATTTACTCTTTTGTCTCAGAATCAAAGGTCTGTAGCATACACAGACATCCAGAAAGAGACTACTCATCATCCTTGGTGGGACAGAGGGCAAAGAGATGATAGGTGTTGTCTGAAGCTCAAAGATAATTAAGTGGTGGGATTCGAATCCAGACACAGGGAGCCAGTGGGATGGCCCAGTGGAAAGGATGCCTGCTGCCATGGCAACCTGAGCTGAATACCTGGGGTCCACAGATAGGAGAGAACTGACCCCAAAAGCTGTCCTCTGACCTCCACACATGTGGCCAGGCACTTGCCTGCACCTACACATGACACAAAGAATTGAAAATTAATTAAAAATTGTACAATAATCAAGAAAAGATCATATTTGTTGTTTAACTCATGATAGTTTTATTGCAAAAAGTAACATTTTTTTTTTTACCATAACAGGGTCTTCTTATTTTACTAAGCAGGTTCAATTTGCCTTTTGCTAGATTTCCTCAGTTAGTTATCACTGTGGGTGATTCTTCAGAGGTTTGAGATTTTATTAAGTTGTTTGTAGGAACCTGTTTTTAAGAGTCCAGATTTGCACTATTAGATTCAGCATGGATGTATCAGTCAAATACGGTTTCATTCTGTGTGAATTTGTATTCCCCGAGTTACTCTTGGTGTCATAACTCACCCTTACCCTGTACTCACACCCAATATTCCGTCCTCTAAGTTTGAAAACCATCAGTAAAGTAATTTTAAGGTCTTTCAAGTTCTCAAACGTCTCCCCCAGGCGAAAGACTTCTCATGGCTGCCACGCTCACTCCCTCCTCATTGCAAGTTCATTCTGAGCACCGTCTCCTGCAGTCTGTCCTGCAAATCGCTGTGCACCCGCCCTGATGTGCGGACTGTGGAGTTCTCGGGCATGGGGGACGAAGACACTAAGTTCAGCATCTTCAGACAGCATCTCTCCGCGCCTGACCAAGAACGCTTTGGACAGAACAAACCCATTCTGAGGAAGAAGCCGAACCTGAACCCCCTGAAGCTCGCGATCATCGCCAGCGAGCTGCAGGAGTGCCACATCTACCGCAACGAGTTCCAGTGTCTGAGGGAGTACTTGGAGGTGGCCTCCATCCCGGAGCTCTGGGACTTGATTCTGAAACGCTGGGTTGAAGATTATGGTTGGAATCTGAAGCATAAAGAGGCGAACTCAGACACGGTGGCTGCAGGAAAAGGTTTGGGGGCAGTTTGGACATCCCCGTGGGAGTTCGCGGGGATCAAAGTCCATGGTGTCCGCTTGCTCAGGAGAAGGGTCTTGGGAGGGAATTGTCAGAGGAAACGCAGGGCTTCCTTGAATTTGAATTTCAGATCAACAGCAAATAATATTCTGGGGAAGGGATATAAAAAGAGAAGAGTGGTATTCCGGGGGCAGGAGAAACGCTCAGCAGGGGACCTGAGTTTGGTTCCCAGCATGCACTTCAGGTGGCTCACAGTGACTCTAACTCCATTTCCTGGAGACCTGAGGCCTTCTGGCCTCTGCAGGCACCTGCATTCGCATGGTGCACATAAACTCACGCAGACACATATTGATAATAAATAAATCTTTAAAAATAATATTACAAATAGAAATATATCTCTGATATTGCATGGGACACACTCAATCACTTATTGGATTCTAGAAAAATAACAAGTACTTCTCAGAATAAATATGTCTCAGATATTGCATGGGGGCTTATCTGTACTAAAAATTAGTTTATCTGAAATTCATATTTAACTGGTATATCATCTTCTTATGGTAAATATGGTGACTCTGTCTAAAGAGATATATGTTGACCATAAAGAGAACTGTATTAGGCACAAATCTGGATTTTTCAGGGCTCTGAAAAGTGTACTTTTTCTATGACTCAATAAAAACTGCTCTCTTGATCCACGGTTGTACTTTTGGTACAGGCCTATCTGGTGGTTCAGGTATATTCTCCACGTCCTCAGCCAATGGGGCCTCTTAAGTCTGGCAAGAAACGTCCCATGTTTCCCTTGGATGGAACCTTGGTGCCTGGGTGTCTTTGGTTGTCATTGCCCAAACATAGTCTTCTGCTGTGGAAATGATCCCAGGTGAACGTCAGCCCTTAAAGTATCCCTCCTTCGGTGGTTTCTCCAAGGAGCTCAGTGTCTTTTCTTGGTTAGTTTGTCTCTGCTGCCCCCTGCTGATACAGTCTCTCCTCACCACAGAGAACTTTAACCCGGCTTTTGTTTTGTTTCTGAGACAAATTCCCTGTATGTAGTAGGTCTGGCAGCCTGGAACTTGCCATGTAGACCAGGCTGGACTTCATCTCACAGAGCTCCATCTGCTTTTGCCCCCCAGGTTCTAGGAGTAAAAGTGTGTGCCCCCACACACGGCTTCTTGAGTCCTGACTTTTATCCTCTCTCCCCTAAATCTTTCTCAGTTCTGCAATGGCAGAACTTTCTTCCTAGGTGGGGAAAAAAGCCAGTAGCTCATCTTGTGAGTCGATTGTTTGTGGTAAACAACGTATTCTAGAATCCCAAGCAGACTTTGGAGGTTTTTGTCCTCTCAAATCTTTGTCTGTGCGGTAGGCCTGTAAAGTCTGGTTTGAAACAGGCTTTCCTCATGTTGTTTCAACTACATCAGTCTTCCCTTCCGTTGTGGAGCCTAGACTGGAAGGGGCTTGGAGAGGCGGGTGAGGAGGACAGGATGCGTTGATTACCGCTGCGTTCAGTTGTCCCACCCAGTTTTCTGCTCTGCAGTTTGCATTTCTGTCAAGGAATGGATTTCAAGTTTACCGTACCGACCCCACCTCCACAGAGGTGGAAGTGAGGTCCCCTAGAAGACTCAAACAGGCCATAGGACCCATTCTGTGCAGCTCCGTCCCCGGACTGCGCAGTAAAGCCCAGGCTTCTTCCTCCAGGGTCTGCAGCTTCCCAGTACCGGCCTGCAATCCCGACTGGTCTGGGGAGCTCCACCACAGGTCTAGGAAGAGCTTGGCTGAGTTCAGTCAAGGTCAGGGGAAGCTTCATCAGCTGGGCTTCAGACCCACCTCTACCCGGAGACAGCAGGTGGTACGGGGTCCTTCAGTCTAGAGAAGGCAGTGGATCATGGCGCTTTGTTTCTCTGCAATCTGGTTTTACTCTAGCTGGCAGATAGAAAACCAGAGGCAGGACGGAAGCTGAAGGACTCTCCGGTGGTACCTGTGTGTGTAAAGGAAACACTTCTGCAGGTACCTGCGTCAGAATTGGCACCACTGGGCAGTATGCAGTGTGCTCAGTAGGGCGATTGTACCTGTGCCAGTGTTGGCTGTGACTTGGAGAACCGTGGGTAACGCCATGGGCTTTGATGGTAGGCCGGGCTCAAATCCCCTCCTCCTAGGTGACTTGGGTCACTTGCTCACTCCTTTGTAAGTCTGGGCCATTAGTTGGTTGAGGGAGCGATCCCCACTCTCACTGACTCACGCTCTCCCGTGTGTTTCTGTCCCCACCGTCGCGGCTGCGCAGGGTTGAGCGGCTGGGTGGCAGACGTGCTGTGTTTGCTGTGTGTCTCACACTGCGGGCTGGCTGAGGATGAACTGCTCCAGCTTTTGGACCTGCTGGGCTACAGGAACCACCAAAAAGTGACCGCGGTGCACTGGGCAGCCTTCCGCAATGCTTCCAAGCACTGGATCCAGGAGAAACCCAATGGCCTCCTCTGCTTCTGGCACCAGTCTTTGCGGAGCGCTGTGGAGCACAAGCTGCTGGGTGAGGAACCGCACCGTGAGAACGCCCTGGGGCCAAAGGGAGGGAACATTGGGCATTCCTCTGGCGGAAACGACTGGGTAAATATGCAGGACACCAGTTGCATAAATTAAAGGAGACCTGACTTCAACGACTGCGCACTCTAGGGGTTTCCCTCAGGGAGAAGACTGGGTCCATCCCAGCTCCTTCCGGAAAATTACTATGTCATCTTCTAAAAATGATTTTTTAATTACAAGTGATGACTCTGGAATCTTACAGAACCAATAGATCCCATGCAATGTGCTTAGCTCCTTTAAATGCTGTTTCTCACTTGCAAAAGAAGGATAACGGTGATATTTACCTTGAGGGTAATAGGAGCTCGTGTAAACCTAGGCATCACATCTGTGACCTCCATAATCTCCGAGGCAGCCGTTTGAATGACAGTTCTCTAGTTCCTTTGCTGGTTGGTTCTGTATGACTGTGTGGCCATGCAACATTTAAGATGATTCTCCTCTGGGATTTCCCAACCTGGATTAGAATTCCAGGCCCCCAGTCCCAAGACAGACGTAATGAGCTTTTGTTCTCCGAAGCCCCCGAGGTTAGCAGTTGTCAGTGTAGTGTGTGAGCTCACTAGGTCTCAGGTGTTCGAGGTTAAGTCTGTCCATGAGAAGTGTGCTACCCTTTGTAAGCACAGGCCAGACCTTCCCTCGCATCCCTGTGTAGTTGGAGGAGAGCAGTCAGTTCCCTGGTCTCTGTTTTTTAAGTAGCTTCATTTGCCATCGGAGGCATTATCTGCCCCATTTATTTTTCTCTCTCACTTCCTACCTCACTTTCTCAATGTACCACCCACAGAAATTCCTTCACCGTGCAGCGAGGGTGGTGGGGGAGGCATCTTCTGTTTCTTTCATGGTTCTCATATGCATCTCATTGTCACCAGAACATATGTGCACACTTTTGACGAAATGGCCCAAACTCTCTCCAAATGTGTGGGTGTCTTGGAAACCTTTTCAGTCAAATGCAGAAGGTTAAACAGTGGATTCTTCTTGGCTACGGTTTTTATGATAACATGGGGCTTGGTGTGCCATCTAGTTGTGTTCCATTCATCTTGTAAGAAAAAGTGAAAAGAAAAATTGTCAAGGAAAAAATGTAAAAACACTTCCTGTATTTTGATTTTCATTTTCCAGAGTAGACAACACCAGAACCTGATTAAGCAAAACTCTGGACTTTTGGGAGGTTTGTTTCTGGGCGGTTCAGCCTGTTAGGACCATTTCCCTTTGGGGAGCAAGACGCAAACGCCTGCTTTAGCACCACATGTCCACTTCCTTGCTCGGTGTCCACCAGGCCCTTAGGAGATCCAGGGAGTAGAATCAGGTCTCCACATGCTCCCCCGTCCCCATACACACATGCTCCCCCGTCCCCATACACACAGGCTACAGAGTGCTTTTTAAGGCAGCAGCCATGGTGTGTACTGAAACGGGAAAAGCAGGACTGGAGAGATGGCTTAGTGGTGAAGAGCCATGGTTGCTCTTCCAGAGGACCTGAGTCTGACTCCCAGCAGCCACATGGCAGTTAGCAACTGTTGTAACTCCAGCTTCAGGGGCTCTGACGCCCTTTTCTGCCCTCCATGGGCTCTGCATGCCTGTGGTATGCTGTAACATGAGGGTCGGCTTGTTGGGGTATCTGTTCCTGCCCAGTACCCCACAGCCGGCAAGTCCCAGAGAAAATCAACCACACAGAGATCTCTATAAGTTATAAAGCTGATTGGCCCATTAGGTCAGGCTACTTATTAGCTCTTATAACTTATGTTGCCCCATTATCCTTATCTATGTTAGCCACACAACTCAGTACCTTTTCCAGTGGGGCAGTTTACATCTTTCCTCTCCGGTGGTCTGGGCAGAACTGCGGAGGGAGCTTCCTGCTGCCAGAATACTCCCAGTCTCTTTGCTCCACCTCTACTTCCTGTCTGGCTTTCCCGCCTATACTGCCTGCCTGGCCAATCAGCATTTTATTAAAATACATGATTGACAGAGTACAGATAATTCTCCCACGCCAGTATGCAAGCGTGCATGCAGGCAAAACATCTGTATATGTAAAGTAGAAATAAAGAAATAATATCTTTTTTCTTTATTGATTTTATTGAGGTATGCATTTTTCTCTGCTCCCCTTTCTACCTCTCCCCTCTTCTTCAACCCTCTCCCATGGTGCCCATGCTCCCAATTTACTCGGGAGATCTTGTCTTTTTCTACTTCCCATGTAGATTAGATCTCTGTGTGTGTCTCTTAGGGTCCTCATTGTTGTCTAGGTTCTCTGGGATTATGAACTGTAGGCTGGTTTTCTTTGTTTTATGTCTAAAAACCACTTATGAGTGAGTACATATGATAATTGTCTTTCTGGGTCTGGGTGACCTCATTCAATATGATGTTTTCTAGCTCCATCCAAAGAAATAATATCTTAATATCTCTTACTGTCTATCTGTCTGTTCCTTCTACATTACTACTCTCCTATTTTTTTTATTTTTATTTTTATTTATTTGTTTGTTTTTTGGAGACCAGGTTTTTCTGTGTTGATTTGGAGTCTGTCCTGGAACTAGCTCTGTAGACCAGGCTGGCCTTGAACTTGCAGAGATCCGCCTGCCCTCCAGAGTGTTGGGAATACAGGCGTGCGCCACCCCCACCGGGTACCTATTCTATTTCTTAAAATAAATAAGCAGAAAGTAGAAAAGTCATTGAAAAGTGTTTCCTTGTGGGAGCAGGGGAGGGAAACGTGAAAAGTCCAGACAGTTACCCAATCATAACCATCAATACTTCCTGGAGAAAATCAGAATGTTGCATAAGCTACTTTTTTGGGGGGGGGTCATGGATACGTGCATTTGTGACTGCATGTCTGCATGGGTGTGTGTGCATGTGTATGTGTAGCTGTGCATGTGTGTGTGTGTGCAGGTATGCATGCATGTGTGTGTATGCGTGTGCACCTGTGTGTAGAGGCCAGAGGTTCATATAGGTGTCTTCTTTAACTGCTTCTCACATATATTGAGACGGTGTCTCTCACCTAAGCCCATACTTGGATCTGGCTCACTTAGCTAGCTGGCCAACTAGCCTGCTCCAGGGTTGCCCTTCCTCTTTTTCCCCAGTGCTGTGATTACAGGTGAGCCATCACATCTGCCTGGTGCTTATACGGGTTCCGGGGAATCCAAATGCCAGGCCTCCTGTTTGTTCAGCAAGAGTTCCCTACCAGGCCATTTCCCCAGCCCTGTACAAGCTACGCTCCAAGATACCTTGATTGTTCCTTCCGTAATTATAGCAGAGAGTTGTCATATTTTTGCGATAGCGTTTTTGTGCACTAAGAAAGTCGGAACTGTGAGGCTGCAATTGGTTTTGAAATAGGTGTCGTCACTCCGGTCAGGGAGAGCAGCGCACACGCGCCCCAGAACTTGGCAAACCTCAAGAAGACGCACTTCCACCAGGTCTTGATAAGGTACTTCCAGCGGCAAACCGTCTTCTGGAGAGCGTATCAGGAGTTGCCGTGGCACATGAAGATGAGCGGCTCTTGGGAAGGCCTGTGCCACTTTGTCACCAGCCCCGGGTAAGTCCTGCTGGCTTTAGGTGGGATGCTGACGTCGCTTTAGCAACATGGCTTCCCTGTGCAAAGTGTTCATTTATTCATGTGTGGGACCTGCGTGTGGAATCCACTTCCGTGGTGGGTAGATCCCCCAGGATGTTCTATTTGACCTGTCCGACACTACTCATTCTCCTCCTGTTGCCTTTCTCTCTATGGAATGCCTGAAAGAACACACACAGCTGGACAGGATCGAAGGCGATCCATGCTGGTGGCTGGCGGGCCATGCTGGTGGCCAGTGGGCCATGCTGGTGGCTGGCGGGCCATGCTGGTGGCTGGCGGGCCATGCTGGTGGCTGATGGGCCATGCTGGTGGCCGGATTCTTGTCTTTGCTTTTCTTGACTGTCTTTTCTCCCTTCCTTTCCCAACTTCCCTCCCGCGTCCTTATGCATTAACTCAGTTTATTGAGGTCTCACCTGCCTCTGGCCTCTGGCCCTGTTCTAGCTCTCGACTAAGACACAGCACCAAGCCCTTCTCACTTTCCACACATTGCAGGAGGGCTAAGATGTGGAGCCAGACAGTTACCATACTCAGGGGACCATGCTTCATGTGAAACTGCAAGCACCCGAGTTGGAGGCACCCCCCTCGTCTGGGAGGTAGAGCCAGGGAGCCCTCCCAGAGGAGAGGTATTGTGGATAGCTGGGGAAAATTGACTCTCACTACGGAAGAGTAAAAGGCTCGTAATTATCTGATGACAGCCAAAGCTTCAAGAAGTGGATGGGACTGGCTTTTCTACAAGGCTCTGGGGATAGTAAGGGAAGGAGGGGAGAAAGGATGTAAGGGCCAAAGACGGAGACATGGGTAGCCAGAACACATCTGGGCGTGATGTAGCCATTGTACTTAAACACTCACTGCACCTGTGGTTATCTGTACAAGACTGGGGCCAACAACATTTCTTCATAAATTGGGGGTGATGGTGGTGTTGTCTCTGTCTTCCCTCAGGCTTTCGGCAGTCAATGGTTGTTGGGGAGGGATGCCATTTTTTTTCCAGTGGTACAGTCATTGATAAGGTGCCCATGCTCCTGCCACTTGTGCTTATGCAAGCAACCCTATTTAAACTTTGTGGGACACACACACATGCATGCACGTGCACACACGCATATACAGGTGCTTGTGTGTCATGGGATATAGTTCAGTTGGTGATGTGGATTCCCCTCTGTATGCTGTGAATATGTCTTATTATCATTTGTTAATAAAGAAACTGCTTTGACCTTGCAGCAGGGCAGAATAGAGATGGGGGGACTAAACTGAATGCTGGGAGAAAGGAGGCGGAGTCAGTGAAAAGCCATGTAGCCACTGCAGGAGACAGATGTCTCTAGAAGCTTGCCTGTAGGCCACGACCTCATGGTGATGCACAGATTAATAGAGATGGGTTAACTCACAATATAAGAGCTAGCCTATAAGAAACCTGAGCTAATAAGCCAAGAAGTGTTGTAATTAATACAGTACGGTGTGATTATTTCGGGTCTGGGTGGCTGGGAAACAAACAAACAGCCTCTACCAACAAATTGGTAGAATGCTTGCCTAGCTAGGACTCCTGTCATACACAAAGTCCTGTGTTTGGCTGCTTAAACTGGCCATGGTGGCACATGTATGTAATCCCAGCATTTGGGAGATCGAGGCAGGAAGTTCAGAAGTTCAATGCCCTTCTTGGTCTGGAATACATGAGATCCTGCTGGGGTTGGGGGGGCGGTTATGGCTAGGCTAGTGAAAGATGGGAAGTAAAGAATAGCTCCCTTCAAGGACGAGCTCTAAAATGATCATGTGTGTCACAAGCATCACAGATTTCATATCGAAAATCCACAACCCGAGTTTGTGGACCAGACTGCACCTTGTCCACTACTGGGATGTGCTGCTGGAAGCCGGCTGTGACGTGTCTGAGGCTTTCCTGCTCTCCGTTGCCAAGATAGAAGCAGAACAGTACCAGAAAATAAAGAAGCGACCCATGCTCTCAGGTAGGCCAGCCATAGTGCAGCTGACCCACGCTCTCAGGTACACTAGCAATGGTGCTTCTGACCCACGCTCTCAGGTACACTAGCAACAGTGCAGCTGACCCATGCTTAGGTGCAGCTGACCCACGCTCTCAGGTACGCTAGCAATGGTGCTTCTGACCCATACTCTCAGGTGCAGCTGACCCACGCTCTCAGGTACGCTAGCAATGGTGCTTCTGACCCACACTCTCAGGTGCTTCTGACCCACACTCTCAGGTGCAGCTGACCCACACTCTCAGGTACGCTAGCAATGGTGCTTCTGACCCACACTCTCAGGTGCTTCTGACCCACGCTCTCAGGTACACTAGCAACAGTGCAGCTGACCCACGCTTAGGTGCAGCTGACCCACGCTCTCAGGTACGCCAGCAACATGGCTGTTGAGTCTCTTATTCTGGGATGGAAAATGTCCCAAAGTCAGTGCTCTCTCATTTCCTGCCATGAGCCCCGCTCCATTGGCCTGTCTGACTCCTCCTTCTCCTCACAGTTTAAGACCAGGGCTTCAGTAAAGAAGGAGTCGGATAAGGTGCTAATGTTGAGGGTTGGGGGAGGAATTTTATAAGCTCAGGGATCTTAACTTTTTCCTTTTTCCTGAAAAAAAAACAAATCATTCCAAAACACAAATTTTAACAATACAGGGATTGCGCTGGTCTTAGGTTTTCCGTTGCTGTAAAGAGACACATGACCAATGCAACTTTTATGAGGAAAACATTTCCCTGGGGTGACTGGCTTACAGTTTCAGAGGTTTAGTCCTTTCTAGTCATGGTGGGGAGCGTGGCCGTGTGCAGGCAGTTATGGGGTTCACATCTTGATCAAACGGCAACAGGAAGTGGGCTCACACAACGGATGGTATCTTGAGCATAGGAAACCTCAAAGCCCACCCTACAGCAACACACTTCCTCCCACAATGCCACACCTCCTAATAGTGCCACTGCCTGTGAGTTTATGGGGGCCAATGACATTCTGACTACCACAGAGCTATGTAATTGTTTAGCTTTTAACATTTATACAAGGTTGTACAGTCCATTATAGACATTTATGGCATCATTTAAAGTATTTGCCAATATTCGTAATAAAATCTGCTGGTGTCTTGAACAAGAAATTGAAGCCAGATATGCTGGTTTGTGTCTATGACCCCAGCAATTTGGAGGGAAAGGTAGGGGATTGTGACTTCAAAGCTTACCTGGGCTACGGAGTGAGATGTCGTCTCCAAAAGCCCAAAAGAACTTGTCACAAATCAGTCCCCACCCCCTAAAAAGGCATGAGAGATGCAGCTGTGGAGCCCTGACTAGGCACAGGGGGTTTGCTCCTTCCCAGGGTGCTTCAGGCAGATTTGCTTTCCTTCCTTTTCTAGTCCTGGAATGCAACCTCTCTCAGGTGACTGTCACCGACAAATGCCGGATGATTCTCTTCATCGGGAGTTTCCTGAAGCTCATGGGCAAGGTCAGTGAGGCAGAGAAGCTGTTCCTGAACGTGGAGGACATGCTACAGCAGGTAGAGTGAGCATTAGCTCCCTCGAGCTTCATCCCTTTGGCGGGCTTTCCAGAACCATCGACCTTTGTTCCTTTATAACTTTATAACACACTGTCCACGTAGGGGAGAGTCCGTGGGTTTGTTCACCAAGGAGGAGGTTACAGTTTCCACCCATACCTCAGCTGTGCATCCCTAACCCCAAGCTCCACTAAATAGGACTCCTTCCAGAATCCCCCCCCCCCAGATGTCTCTGTGTGAGGAAATGGGATCACAGTGGCCTGAGACTTGTCGCTCTCCCAGAGATGTGGGGGGAAGTCTGATTGTTTCTTGATTTTGTTTATTCTGAACCATGAACTTTTGGCTTTACTGAATGTAATGAAAGAGGTCCTCATAACGTCCCCTGTGAAGTGACAAGGAGGTCAGGGCTGACAACAGATGCCCCTGGCCTGGCAAGTGAGTCTGTGATAGCCTCTCATGGCAAGGGCACGAGAGGGACTGGCGTGCAGGACGAGACAAGTTTTCGGAACGCCATGGGGAAGCTGCACACACATCGGCCCGTCTGAGAAGCTTCAAGGAGGAAGAGAAAAAGTTAGAAGAGAAGGAGGTTCAGGTCAAACTCGATCCAGAGTGGGCGTGTGTTTGTGGGGCAGGAAATGAACCTAGCAGAGGTACGGGTTGTGCAGCAGCCTCGGAGGGGGCTGTAGTGTGGGACAGATGTGCAGACTGAAGCCAGAGGCAGGTCCTGCGGAAGGAGCTTAGTCTTGTCTGCCTTCAGGGGAGGCCTGGGAGAGGGAAATGAGTGAAACCACGGTTAATTTGAAATTTGAAAGAAGAGGCTGCGGCCCGTGAGGGTAAAGGCTCTTGCAGCCAAGCCTGATGACCTGAGTTCAGTCCCCGAGACTCCCATGATGGAAGAGAGAACTGTCTCCTGCAAGGCAAGCTGCCGTCTGACCACCCATGTACGTCTTGGTGCACACACGTGCATGCATGTATATGTGCACATACACGCAAATGTAATACGATATATTTTTTTTTTGGTTTGTTTTTTGAGACAAGGTCTCTCTCTGTAGTCCTAACTGTCCCGTAAGTCACCATGTAGTCCAGCCCAGCCTTGGATTCGCAGAGATGTGCCTGCCTCTGCCTCCCAAGTGATGGGAATAAAGGCATGTGCCTCTATGCCTGACAATAAGATTACCTTTTAAACGGAGGGGCCGGAGAGATGGCTTAGTAGCTAAGAGTGCTCACTGCTCTTTCAGAGGACTGGGGTTTGTTTGGTTCCCAGCACCCATGTCTTGTGGCTCACAGCCACCTGTAACTCTAGTTCCAGGGGATCTGACACCCCCTTCTAGCTTCCATGGGCACCTGTACATATATGTCATATTTCACACAGATGCGTCACATAAGCATAAATATAAGTCTTTAAACAAAGGAAGAGGCAAAATGATGCGCAGCACAGACTGATGTCCCCAGAGCTGCCCTGCCTCTGCTGGAGTAACCGGGGCCTGTGTGGAAGCCGATTACACCCCAGGCTTCCTGAAGTTGAGTGCCGCTGACCACCCCAGCTGGGTATGAGGTCCTGTGGGACGTGGTTTCTCAAAGACCAGGTGGGTAAGGATTCGGCGGTGACAAACAGAAACAAACACAGAGGCAGTTTGAATCTGAGTGTATTTTGCAGCTCTCAAACAAGGGTTTTTATACAAGAAGAATAGGTATTACAATTCTTAAAAGATGCGTTCAGTTAAGCAGTCACAAAGAACAATTATCATAATCACCTGGCACGGGAAGGCACAAAATCAATCAGGTATCACATTTCCTAGACGGTGGGTTCAAAGAATCAATTACAAACAGAACATCGTAATCACCAAACAGAACAAGATGCAAAAAATTACTTATAGTTAATGGGTGACTCCAAGGTCCAGATCAAGTTTCTCAAAGTTCAATTTAAAACTATACGTAAGCAATGCTTTCTACACCGCAGTGTCAAAGCCAACCTCATCTACACATGCACAGCCATACAAATTCGTGTATTGTTGGGAGGATATTTTATCAAAGTATTATTTTGTAACTATGTAAATGATTATGAAGCAAAGCGTTGAATCTCTTAGAAAAGAGGACATGGCCAGAAACCCCAATTCAAGGGGGTGGCTTCTTCTCGGCCCAGGCTATCAGGAACATCTTGTAAATATTAAAAGGAAACAGAAGCAGACAGACTGCCATGAGAACTACGGCTCAATACTTTCTCTCCAGCTAGAGAATTCCACAACCGGTTCCAGGAGACCTCCTCCCTTTGGAGTCTAACGCCTCAGTCTGTGGACCCTGTCACACAGAATCTACTGGGGTTGGTGTGGCAGTTGGGCACATTCCCAAGCTGGGTGCACTGTTGTTCATGGAGATGATGAGCAGTTTCCAGGAGGTGAAGATTTTACCCGTGTTTTAGTCCAACTTCTTGATATATATATATATATATATATATATATATATATATATATATACACACACACATATACACACATACTTAGGGTTATGTTGATATATATGTATATCATGGGTTATGGATACACACACACACACACTTAGGGTTATGTTGATATATAGGGTTATGGATATATACATACACACACACATATTATTATAGTTTCTTAGGGCCAAAGCCCTGGTAAGCTCAGTTCACCTATTCATCCTCAGCATGCCAACTAATAAGGCAAGAAATGGCAAAGATCAGAGAAAGGAGACTCACCCAGTGTGCTCAGACTGGGGAGAGGAACGATTGAGAAGTTCAGTCACTTCGAGTTCATCTTTGGACTCCTGACACGAGGCTTAGAGTTACCGAGAGCCCACGGCATTCCTAAGCAGTTCTAGAGAAGATGCAGTTGTGCCTATCACTGGCTTGGCATTCTTTCCCAGAACTCTCTCCCTCTGGCTGACACCAGGGTTTCACACCCCTCCCCGCCAGCATGAGGTTCCTGGGGAGACTCCAAGTATTTGGAGACTATCATCTCCATAACCTGATAGTCAAAGAAAGGGGCACAAGTGTGTCGGGGGCACAAGTGTGTCGTGAGAATGCCTTCACTTTTGCCCGGGCAGTCACACCTTGAGTGCGGTAGAGGGCAGACATGTCATGGCCTGGGACCGCCATGAAGCCAATGTCCTGCGAGGGTCTGCATCCCAGTTCATAGACAGTCACGTCCTTGCTGTGTTTTCAAGTAGAGGAAAGGGGCAAGGGGACTTTGGGGTCTCTTTTAGAAGGGTGCTCACCCCCCCTTTTTTCTCGCTAGATTCTTGCCAACTTGACACAAGCTAGAATTATCTAAAAGAAAGAAATCTTAGTTGAGAGAAATGCCTCTGTAGGATCCAGCTGTAGGCATTTTCCTAATAAGTGATCCATGGAGGAGGGCCCTGACCATTGTGGGAGGTGCCATTTGTAAGCTGGTGATCCTTGGGTTCTGTATGAAAACTGGTTGAGCAAGTCAGTAAGCAGCATCCCCACCCCCCCAATGCCTTTGCATCCGCTCTCGCTTCCTGGTTCCTGCCCTGTTGGTGTTCCTATCCTGACTTCCTTCCATGATGAACAGTGATGTGGAAGTGTAAGCCAAGTCAACCCTTTCCTTCCCACCTTGTTTCTTACTTTTTGCTTGTTAACTTGGGGATTTTGTTTCTTTGAGACTAATCCTAATGAATATTTATTTGCTTTGGCCATGGCGTTTCATACAGCAGTGGTAACTCTAACTAGGACACCCTTCCTAAGGCTCCCATTCCGGGTGTCCCCAGGCTCCTCTCCTAACTAACCCGTCACACTGGCGGAAGGGTTTTAGCAGGCACTCTGAGAGGACACATTCAGTCCTCTGCCTGCCTTTCTTCCTGCTGTTTGAGTTGCACTGACAGCTGCAGGTGGGCCAGCTATCTAGCTATTTTAGACTGAGATGCGTCTTTGAGAATGGAGGTCAGGAAGGGTCCCGTGGTGAGATAACAAAAGCCAGAATGTCTGAGATCATCAATGTCTGCAGCTCTAGGTCACCTAGTTCCTTATTTACACTGGAGAGAAACTGAGGCGTTTTCAATTTATGAATTTTGTTATTTTCAGCCTAATCCTAACAAATATTTAAGGCACTCTCAGGGTAGGCTTTGACTTGAGGACCCAGTCTTGAAGGGAGGGGCCCTTCACACTGGCATGGCTTGGCTCTTCTGCTGACAGAGCCGGGAACTTCAAATATCACGGTTAAGGAGCACAGGAGCAGTGTCCCCCTCCTCAGTCCTCAGAGATTGCCTGGGGCTAGAATGACGGTAACCCCGAGTTATACCACTCCTGATTCCTCCAGCAATGCCTGTGTCGCCCAGACTGTCCTGAAACTTCAAGTTCTCACACTTACTCAACGTTCTCATAACCGTTTGCCTTTACAAAGGACACCCACTCTTTGTAGTAACACTGCCACCCCCCAAATGAGTGTCTTAGTAACCTTTGGAGATGTAACTTGAAAGCCACCAAAATCCTATATGCCTATGCTAAAGTGTCCAGCACGACTGTCCCCTCAGATACCCGTACCCACGCTTGGATACATCTGATATTTCCTGGGTGCCCCTGAAGGACCCCAACTTCATTGGGGTCACAGTTAAAACTGTGGTTTTAACTTTAACCACAGTTATAACGCTCTGCAAAGGTTTTCAGATAGCAAGCTTCATTAAAGGCCTCCGGAGTCAGGGCCTCCAGAGTGCTGAACAAATAACAGGCTTAATTCAGGACCTCCAGAATGCTAAAGCAAAGACACCTGAGATTAGAGCGAGGACAGCCTTATCTGACAGCAGGACAGGAGATTTATGAACTGACATGAGTAGGAACAAAGACTTCAAGGGAGGAAGAGAGGATTGCGAGGCCTGAGTCACGTACAGAGCGAGCCTCTCACGAGTCAGGGGCTGTGCAAATCAGACATCTAGTCGCCAGCCAAGCTAGGAAGGCAGGAAGAGATAAGAAAAACAGGTAGGACAACCCCCTCTTTGGTATCCAGGTGGGTCTGGACAACCCCCTCCTTGGTATTTAGGTAAAAGGTCAGGAGTGTGCCACTCAGCTTAGCCTTATTTAAATTGACCAATGAAATGAAAGCTTTTCTGCTTCTGTACCCGCGCTTTTGCTCCCCTATAAGAACCCCTCATCCCCAACCTGCAGCGCGCAAGTCATCCGAGAGACTTGTCGCCCAGGTACCTGTGTATCCACCAATAAACCTCCTGCTGTTTGCATCCGGCTGCGTGTTTTCGACTGATCTTTGGGGCACGGGGCCTCTCCCGAGGGAAGACACCCTGCGGGAGTCTTTCACCCCCTTTCTCCCTTGTGCTTCAAGTCTATGTTGTAATCTCTTCATGAACTGAGGGTCTACTTCAGACTTCTCCGTAGTGAAGGCAAAAATCCTGGATTTGCCTGTGTGCTGAGAGGGGAGGAAACTCTTCTGCCTGCGGGTGACAGTGTGGAGCTTGGCTGCTGTCCCTGGGGTTGCTGACGAGATCAGTCAAGTCAGCATGGAGGGCTGGGAGAATGAGCAAGAGACATAAGGTGTAGGAAGCTTGCTGAGGGAGGCGCTTTCAAATCTACGCCTGAAGGACACGTGAAAGGATGCGATTTTGTACCAGGCTGTGCTGTTTGCCGGGCCTAGACAGTATCTCACGACAGATGTGACTGTTTGCTGACGCCTGTCCGGAAGATCTGGGTCAAAGGTTACTTGGGCACAGAAGGACATTTTCTGTAGGAAGTGGAGCGTAGAAAGACCCAGTATCGAAATTCACATCATGGACTGGGTTTTTAATCCTAGCACCTGGGAAGCAGAGGCAGAGGCAGGCAGATTTCTGTGAATTTCAGCCCAGTCTGGTCTACAGAGTGAGTTCCAGGACAGCCAGAGCTACACAGAGAGACCCTATCTCATAAATTAAAACAAAAAACAAACAAACTAAAAAAAGAACCAACAAGCCAACAACCAAAACCAAAACAAAAAATTGACATCATGGAGCCAGACTCTGTCATCCATTTTGTAGGCTAACACTGTGGTGCAACAGAACATATATGAACAATGACATGGGCCACGCCTTCCACTGTGTGCTGTTTTTAGTTATTAAACACACTGATACGTATTCATATTACGTTTTCTGAAATAAAATGCTAACATTAAGGTGACTCTATTAATTCTCATGCTTGGACTGGATATTTAGAATCCTTAACTAACCAGTGTGTTCTCAATTTTTTTATTACATGTATGTATATATGTAACACACCACTAGGGATCAGTTCTCTCCTACCATATGGGTCCCATGACTGAATTTAGGAAGGTGTCTTTACCCACAGAGTCATCTCAGCGGCCCCCTTGCCAGTACTTGGGATTGAGCTTAATTCCTCATGCACGTTAGTGCTCTATGACCAAGATACGTTCAGCGTCCATCTATCTCATGTGTTCTATGCACTGATAGTGTAACAGAGTTCCAGACCTTAGCACAACTGAGGCCATGATGGAGTCATCCAGGCCCCAGAACCTGGAATGTAGGTGGCACCTCCTGCCAAAATGAGAACAAAGACCTAAGTCACCCAAGTCCATAGTTCTGGGCAAGTCCCAGTGCACCAATGTCCTTTGCCTTGAGGCTTCTGCAGTTCTGCTTCTGGCTAACTGTTCTTGCTAACTGAGGCGTGTCAAGGCAGGATGTGGTTTTTGTGTTTAAAAGCTCACTCTGAGAAGGGCCCAGGACTAGTCTAGGGTCCTGAACACCCTGTGTAGTTGCCGGCCAGCTGATAAAGACTTTCTGTTGCCTTGAATCTGTGTCCAAGTTGTTTTCTGTGGTGGGTACCTCATAACACTAGGGTTTTCACTCGGGAGGCAGAGGCAGGCGGATTTCTGTGAGTTCGAGACCAGCCTGGTCTACAAGAGCTAATTCTAGGTTAGGCTCCAAAGTTACAGAGAAACCCTGTCTTGAAAAACCAAAACAAACAACAACAGCAAAAACAAACAAAAAAACCACTAGGGTTTTGACTGAGAAGTGGTTTAAGTTTTTGAAATTTCAGTTAATGAAATAAATATGCTAGGCCTATTGGAAATCAGACAACACATTAAAGAGGCTGTGTAAACAAAACAATTTTACATATACAATTCTAGGGAGAGGGACACGGCACAGGACAATGACACAAGTGGTTGGAGTGATGATTTGGGACACGACAGCAGTTTTGAAAGTCTCCCGGTTCCCAGAAATGTCTGTCCTCTCTCCCTTCCCACATTCATCTCCTTGGAGGGGGACACACAGACAGGCTTATCTAATGGACCATTTGGGGCTTGCCTCCTTTTCTGGCCATGGACTCAGTCACATAGTGAGGACACCTGTAACTCCAAGCTTTAGAGTTCTGAGACAAGATGGGGAGAGGGACTGGTGAGGAGAGGGGTTTAGGCAGGCCTCCTGTTTCTCTGTGATTCTGATGAGGCCTAAGCCCATCTCAAACCTAAAGTGGGCCACGACAATTTCTGCCTTACAGGCAGTAAGCAGAATTTACGTTAAAAGGTGGAACAGGACAGACAGAAAGGAAGTTACCAGCTCTCTGATCCCACTGAATTCAAGCAGCATTCCCAGCTGCTAATTTGCACGCTGGATCACCCTTCCCTGGAACCTGGGACACACATAAGGCCTTGCCGTGTTGCTATTAAGTAATCATCAGTGAAAATGTCCCAAATGGCTTCTCCATTTCACGCGTCTCCCAGTAAAGATTTCATCACAGTGGGTTTTCCCCCAGGAGTGGTTGACAGGGGCTGTAGTCACCATCCACAGCCTGTTTTCAGGAGCGGTTCCCTTTGTCGTTTTGCACAGAACCCATCCATGACAGAAATGCTCCTCAAAGCTCAGAACGCCGTGGGAGAATTGTACCTTGAAATCGGGATGACTCAGAAAGGGCTCTCGTATTTTCAGAAAGCATGGTCAAATCTGCTGCGGTTTACGCTCAGTGACTTAAAAAGCAGCCAGGAACTGTTGAAGCAGAAAGGTAGGCGGCACCTTCAGAGGCCACTCCACTCTTGCAGTTCAGAGAGCAACCCCAGGGGCCTTCTCTCCCCTGGAAGGGGGAAGGACCAGGTGTTTTTTTTTTTTTTTAAAAAAACAAACACACAAACAAACAAACAAACAAACAACCTATCCACTGCCAACCATGGTGGTGCGTATCTCTAACCCCAGCACTTCGGAGGTTGAGGCAGAACCCCTGTGAAAAGGTGAACATGGTGGTGGCACATGCTTGTCACCCCACTGCTGAGGAAATAAAGGCAGGTGAATCCCTGAAGGCTCTCTGGCCAGCTGGCCTCACCTGCTCGTGAGTCCCAGGCCATGGAGAGACCCTGTCACAGAGAACAAACACAGAAGTTGTGGGTGGCACCTGAGGAATGAAACTTAAAGCTGTCCTCTGGCTTCTCATGCGCGCGCTCTCTCTCTCTCTCTCTCTCTCTCTCTCTCTCTCTCTCTCTCTCTCTCTCTCCACTCATGTGCACCTATGTCACCTCCTCCCCACACACAACACAACAACCCGAAGATCCAATCTTCAGGCTCAAGCTGCTGTCTTCGCTCCTTGGCCCTTTGGCTGCCACATGCATCCAGATGCTTTGCCTGGAAACAAACCCTATCCAGTGTAGGTCAGGGGTCGGTTTGTCCAGAAAAGCCCTGGTTCTTGGCATGATGAAGGAATGATATCACACGCTAGGCCTGTTGAAACTTTGACTCTTCTGTAGCTAAAACCTTAAGTATTATATTCTTTTATCCCCTGTAGTCAAAGTGATGAACAACCTGGCAAAATCAGCATCTGAGGAATTCTTAAAAGAAAACCACATTTTGGAATACGCTACCGAAATCTCCAAGTTCGTGACTGATAACCCCCGCGAACAAGCTACCATGAGATATACTGAAGGCATTCTCATGTAAGTGTGATTTTTTTTCTTAGTTTTTCTTGCTGTATGTATTAGCTCCTATTCTTTTTATTAATATGCACAGGCATGCAGCTCAGTTGGTAGAGTGCTTCCCTTGCATGCATGAAGTCCCATGTTCGATTCCCAGAACAACATAAATTGGGCACAATGATGCATGTCTGTAATCCTTGCCCTTGGGAGGCAGAGACAAGCAGATGAGAATTCAGGTCGTCCTCAGCTTTATAGAAAGTTCAAAGCCAGTCTAGGCTAACACGAAACCCTACCTCAACATATGTATTTATGTAGACCTGTACCTGTTCCCATATCTTCCACCTAACTCACTTGGTCAAATGTTGGGCATTGGTGTGTTCATCTCCCAGCATAGTGGGTCTCAGCCATGGATGGTCTGGGACTCTTCTCAAGGCACTTTTGGCAATATCTGGACACATTTTTTGGCTAACATGACCAGCAGGAGGATTTTTATTGCCATCTAGAAGCAGAGGCCAGGGACGCTGCCTACAATGTGTAAGGCAGGCCCACAACAAGAAATTACCCTCCCCAAATATCTATAGTATAACAAGTCTTTTTCTGTCCCACCAGCTCCCAAATAATGACATGGGGACTTCTTATTAATTATGAAAGCTTGGCCTATAGCTTAGGCTTGTTTCTAACTAGTTCTTATAACTTAAATTAACCCATTCATATTAATTCATGTTCTGCCACATGACTTGTGACTGTTACCTCTCCTTCTGCACATCCTGCTTGCTCTGCATCTCCTGGCATCTTCACCTATCTCTTCCCAGAGTCCTCTCTGTCCCAAGAACTCCTGCCTATACCTCCTGCCTAGTTACTGGCCATTTAGTTTTTTTTAATACACCAATCACAGCAATACCTCTTCACATGTATACTAACATCCCACAACATTTCTCCCCTTTTGTCTAAATAAAAAGAAAGGTTTTAACTCTAACATAGTAAAATTATAAATAAGAACAATTATTAAGCAAATATTACATTCACAATGTCTAGTCCATTTGTATTGACAAATTCAGAGAAAGAACTCTATTATCTATCCTCTCTTAGTCCAAAGTTTTATACCTAACCCATTTTCTATCATAACATGTATTACCATCCTAAAAAATACCTTTGTAGACTTCAAAAAAAATCTTAGACAAACAACTTAAGCTTTTATGTTTCTCAACCTTATAAAATTTACATCTCTTGTATAAGTTTCTTTTTTTTGAATTTGGTAACAAGGAGAACTATCTCATCTTCAACTCCATCAGAGATCTGAGAAGCATATAAAACTACCTGAGTAAACAGGAAGTACAGAGCAAGCAACTTCCAAAACTATAGAAACAACAGAGACATCTGGCTGCCTGGACAGTCACCCAAGGTTCCTTAGTAATGTTGTGGAATCCATCTTTGACCTATGGACCTAAAGTATCTGACAGACATTTCTGTGAAGTAGGAATTTTGAAGGACGTCATACCTTGTCATGACAAAGTTCAGCCACTGCCATCTTTTGCATCCTGCTGGTTCAGTTTGGACAGCATACAGTCAGCAGTCGAGGCAAGGGCAGTTTCTCTGCCCAGTGGCTAACTTTGCACACATGCACACACATGCACGCACACACACAGGCACATATGCACACACACATCACTTCTGAGGGCTTTTGAGGTTCTTGATTCCCCTCCTGTTGTACATCTCTTTCTGAACAGACATCTCTCTATTTGTGAAAGCATTTATGAGAAATGTTGCTGGTCCAGGGAATGTGGGCCATTTACTGTAAGCATTCTCCATGCCTGCTAAAGCTGGTAAGGCCTGTGTTTCATTCTCAGGTTGACTACAGGAAACGTGCCTCTTGCAAAACTGAAGTTTCAAGAGTGTTTAAATATCAGAAGACGTCTATTTGGCGATAAAAACATACTAGTTGGAGAAATTATGGAATTATTAGCAGATCTGCTGTTTTTTGTACTGGGAGATAACGAAAAGTAAGTTTCTAGGGACTATTTCAAAGAGTGTGTCCTTCTCCCTTTCCCCCAGGGTCTGGGATGTGCTCTGACCTCTCAGGGGCATCCTGTCTCTTTGTCTCTAGTGGGGATGTGCCCTCCCTGAGGGCTATGTCCTGCTATGTGTCAGGGCACCTGTCACAAGGCATTCTGGAAACTCTAGGCCCAGAGAGTGGGGCCTTGGCAGCAGGAGAGGACACAGGGGCCCAGTGCGCTCACCGTGAGTGCTCCCCAGTGTCCCCGACAGGGCTTGTGAGTGGGTGTGCTTCCCCAGGGCTTCTGCACAGGTCTAGGCCCTGGCTGCTGTCTGTGAGACCCTATCCCACTGTTCTGTGGGTCTGTGTGGTCCAGGCCAGAGCCAGCTGTGCCCCGGGTCATGCTCGCCTGCTGTCCCCAATTCCAGCAGCCTTTGAGATGTGGCTCCATCCTCAGCTCCACACATACCGTGGTGTAGAAGAGGGTAGTAGAGATCCTCACGGCACCCCGATGTGAACATGTACAGTTCTCGCTGTTTCTCCTGGCAGCGGGCTGGTCAACTGCAGACTTCCTGGGCCCCAGCCTTGCCATTCCGTAGCAGAGCCAGCCTTCTGAACATCCAGGGATGCTCTGCTCAGTTGTGAAGTCACCAAGTCTTGGGTTTGGAGCTCCTCTCTCCTCCCCTCCTTGTGTCCTGGCGTCCTTTGCCACCTCAGTCTTTGGCTTTCTAAGACCATTTCCCCTTCTCTCCCAGCAGCGGATGAATGCCCAATGGTTACTGGATGTAAACGATGGCATGGCTGCTCCTAGGTACGGTTGAAGAGAAGGTTTTATTGTAGATATGAGGGAGAGAACAGCCACAGGCATCTGGAAGGGTCCAGCCTGAACATGGCCAGCAGACTGAACCCCAGGCCAAGAGAGAAGAGAGGGCAAGAGGGGGGACCAGGAGCCAAAAACAAGGGACCAAGAAAGAAGCCAAGAGGGCACATAGGATATATAGGGAAGAGGAGCTGGGAAGGGAAGCTCAGGAGCTGGAGAGGTTTAGGGTAGGGACTGAGGTGAGATGCTGAGGAGCCAGGACTCTTGTAACAGGTACTTGCAATGCTGGGAGATGTTGGGAGAATCTGGCAGTCAGCGCCCACTTTGATATGTTAATGGGTACCTCAGTTAGCCAGCCATTTGTCCTGGGTTTCTCTGAGGCCTAACAGTAATCTCTAGTACCTGGGTATAAACCAGCCCCTGCCCTTTCTAGCTGACATTTAAATGGGAAGACGAATCCATATAAGGGGGGGTCTCCAGGGGTGGTGTGGGCTGTGTCTCCCTGCTAGGCTCAGACATCGTCTCTGTTGCCGAGTAACTGTGCAGTCGGACAGGAGTTCCCTGTCTTGGGATCTCATCCACTTGCCGTTTGGTGAGGTAAGCAGAGGAATATCTCAGAGGGCTTCACACTGGTCTAACTGCCTCCCTGTCTCGCTGCTTCAGTGCGGCCTCCAGCGTCTACCCAGGCTGCAGTCATTGTGATCTGACCATCTTCTTGGAGGTCTTCCAACATTACAGTCCGAAGCCCTGGGCTGGGGTGTAGCTCATGTCCAAGGGGGTGCAGATGAGCATGTGTGCGGCCATCTTTCTATGGCCGTGACCGTGGCAACGTATGAAAGAGAATCTTCAGCAGGGCTTGGGGTTCCAGTGGGTAGAGTCCATGGTGAGCAAAAGCATGGCAGCGGGAAGAGTTGACAGCTCACATCTCCATCCAAAAGTAGGAGAATGGCTCCAGCCTTTGAAACCTCAAAGCCCTCCCTCAGTGACGCACCTCCTCCAGGAAGGCCACACCTCCTAATCCTTCTCAAACAGTTCCACCAACTGGGGACCAAGTATTCAAACATATGAACCTATGGGGGCCGTTCTCATTCAAACCACCACAGAGGTCCTCGCTTTGATACCCAGCACTGCAATATGATTATTATGATTATTAGTAATCATCATCATCATAATAATAATGGCGAGGATGAGGCTAAGTTGGGAGAATGCGTGCCTAACGTGCACTGAGGTTTTGGTTCAATCCCTACCAGATCTCTGCTCTGTGGAATGCATGGTACATGCCTACAATCCCAGAGCCCAGGAGGGGAGTCAGGTGTTCAAGATCATCCTTGACTATACATGAAGTATTGATGTCGTTCTGAGACTGTGTCTAAAAAGGCCCACACTGTTACATACATGGATCTGGCTTCTTTTCCCACTCTCTCTAACTGTGGGAGGCTGATGGTCACTTTCACTCTTCCCTGCTCCTCCATCCTAAGGTCAGCATTTGGAGAATGTTTGTTGAATGAATCTGTGTCCTGTTTCTTCAGTGTAAAACTTTAACTGAATTTCTGTTTTCCAGATCACAAAGGAAGCAAGTAACCGAATACTATAAACAAGTAATAAAAATCAAGGAGAACTCAGACCCCGTGGCCACCTGCAAGCTTGTCAGGAAGCAGCTGAGCTTAAGCCTCAGCGACACCTTGTGTAAACTGGGTAATTGCTCCCATCTGTTCAGGAAATGGCGGGGTTTCCCCGAGTCATCTGCATGATTGCTTGTTTTAAAAAACGGCTTCATTGAAGCAATCTCTGCTCTATCTACTTGCTTCTTTACAACAAATTTTAAAATTATATTTATTTACTTAGTGTGTTGTGTGTGTGTGTGTGTGTGTGACAGCATGCATGTAGAGGTCAGAGGAAAATTTTAAGAATGAGTTCTCCCCTTCTACATGTGTCTTCAGAGGACTGAATTCAGGTTGGCAGACTGGCAACAAGTGCCTTTACTCACCTTCTTAGTTACTTTTCTGTTGCTGCAAAGAGACCAAGGCAACCTACCAAAGAGAGCATTTGATCAGAGGCTTGCTTCCAGTCTGTGACCATCGCGGTGGGGAGCACGGCCCCAGACAGGCAAGCAGGGCACTGGAATTGCATCTAAGAGCTTATATCTGATTCTTGGTTGGAGACAGAGAGAGACTGGGCCTGGTGTGGGCTTTGGAAACCTCAGAGCTCACCTCCAGTGACACATCTGATTCTACCAGGTAGTTCTAACAACTGGGAACCGAGCCTTCAAACATGAGCCTGTGGCAGCCATTCTCGTTCAAACTACCGCAGCCACCAAGCCATCTTACTGGTCAGGCTCCTTCGGCTTTTGTTGTAGTCTATGTACCTTCCGTTCACAAATCTTTTAACATTCGTTTCCAGCCAGGGGTGGTGGCGCACCCCTACAGTCCCAGCATTCTCAAGAAGGGAACAGGAGAATTGAGAGTTCACAGTGTGAGCACTACCTGTCGCAACCAACTAACAAGCAAGTGAGACCCAGGGCTAGAGTTGTAGTCCTTTCTTTGCCTTCATGAGAATCCAGCTTTCATCTCTAACCTGGCAAAGAAAGAGATGGTTTTCAATGCCATTTTTCATGCTTTGTTTAAAAAAGCAGTAAAAAAAATGATTGTACCATCTAGGTCACTTGCTGAAGAGAAAAAAAAAAGCTCAAAATATCTATATGAACAGCAAAAGAATATTTTCATGGGTAGATTTGTGTGTGTGTGTGTGTGTGTGTGTGTGTGTGTGAACAGTTTCAGTGGATGGATTTAGGGATGTGCGTGTGTGTGTGTGTGTGTATGAGGACACAGTTTCATAGATGGATTTAGGTGTCTCTGTGTGTGTGAACACACAGTTTTATGGATGATTTAGGTGTGTGTGTATGTGTGTGTGTGTATGTGCATAAACACAGTTTCATGGATGGATTCAGGGGTGTGTGTGTGAACACACAGTTTCAGTGGATGGACTTAGGAGTGTGTGTACTTGAACACAGTTTCAGTAGATGGATTTTAGGTGTGTGTGTATGTGTGTTTGTGTGTAAACACACAATCTTATGGATGGATTTAGGGTGTGTGTATGTGTGTGTGTGTGTTTGTATGTAAACACACAATCTTATGAATGGATTTAGGGTGTGTGTATGTATGTGTGTGTTTGTGTGTAAACACAAAGTTTTATGGATGGATTTAGAGGTGTGTGTGCATGAACAAACAGGTGCAGTGGATAGATTTAGGGGTGTTTGTGTGTGTGCATGAACAGTTTTTTTACTTATTTTTTGATAAAGCCTTCAAGGCTGAGATTTGTGAAGTATCTTTTTTAAAACCAAAAAACTACAGATGCAAAACATAGAGAAAATGTTTGGAAAAGGAGTTGGAATGTCCTGTCTCATCTCTCCACACAGTCTGTTCTGTGACACTTTGGGTCTCTAGCTTATGGTGGAAGTAAATGACATCCATTTACTTCAGAAAGTCAGCATCTGTAATAGCATCAAGGGCAAGTCTTTGACTCCTGAAATAAGTCTATACAAGATGACTCAAATTTGCGCCTTTTTCGTGTAGACGGAAATTTCTGTCCTGCCTGGTCCTGCAGCCGTTCAGTCTCAAAGAAACACACAGAGGCTTATATTAATTATAAACTGTTTGGTCTATTAGCTCAGGCTCATTATTAACTAGCTCATACATCTTAAAGTAACCTGTAATTCTTGTCTCTGTTTAGCCATGTGACTTGGTGCCTTTTCTCAGTGACGTATTCTCATCTTGTTTCCTCTGCATCTGGTTGGTGACTGTATCTCTCTGCCTTTTTTTCCCGCCAGAATTCTCCTAATCTGGTTGCCCTGCCTATACTTCCTATTTGGCTACTATCCAATCAGCATTTTATTAAACCAATACGAGTGGCAAATCTTTACAGTGTACAAGAGCGTTATCCCACAGCAATTTTTAGTGTGGTGTAATCCAGTTTCCTTTTCTTTTTTTTTCAGCAATTAAAGAAAGGCTTTTATTAGGGGTGAAGGAACATATAGCAGGCACTTAGGGGCATATGACAAAGTGGAGGGGGTGGTACTCAGGAAGCTGACGCTCAGCCTCTTTTTTTAAAGGCTGGACTTTTTAATGTCTCAGAGGGGTCTTCGTCCCTAATTTAGGGTTGTTTGGCTTGAAGAAAGACAGGCTGGCTGACTGGACCACAACTGTTGTGTAACATGTCTGATCTGGCCTGAACTTGTGTGGCCAGTTCCTCACAAACCCTATTGGTAGGAGAACAGGGCAATAAGGATTTTTAAAAAAAATCTACCAGGCTTTTGTCTTAGGTGAGGAGAGGAAGGAACCAGGCATCTTGGAATGCTACCATCCTCTACCTAATCTTGCCTCCTTTCCTGTCTCTCCCCCTTGGTGAGTCTAACTCCTACTTCCTCCTCCCTCCTCGGGAGACACCCTAAATGCCATTAAGAGTTTTAGGGCACAGAATGCTCCAACTGCTTTGAACTGACAGAAGGAGTGAGGGAGGGGCAGCAGTTAGAGTGCCTCAGAGGAGGGGCCGTCACAAAACTGAACGAAGGGCAAAGATCCAGGAAAAAAGGTAGCTCTGTGGCGACAGCAGGCACCCTTGGAGTGTGCTGTGCAGATAAGGTAGCGTCTGTACCACAGAAGAGCGGTACTTTTAGCTGTGCTGTAACTCCTACTGGGTGTAGGAAACAGCCGGAGCAGCTGTAACTCCTACTGGGTGTAGGAAACAGCCGGAGCAGCTGTAACTCCTACTGGGTGTAGGAAACAGCCGGAGCAGTTTTGTCCTCACGAGAGGAAGAGGATAGACAAGAAACTGTCCAAAGAACTCTCGGCAGCTTTGTCAGGGGTGTCACAAGACCGATGGTTTGGCCTAAGAGCTTGAGACCCTTTTCATTAGCCAGTGTCAGTTTAGAAGCTGACCATTGGGTCCCCCGATTGAACGCTGTGGGGAGCTAATGAAAAAACGAAGCTAGCGAGGAAAAGCCTTCACTATGGTTTAACGTAAGTCCTGTTTAGTAAGGTGAAGTGCAGGTGTGCTGATGTCTCTGCCCAGGTCCCAGCTGTGTGCCCAGTGGAGAGAACAGGGTGTTGACAATTTAAAAGAGAAATATAATCTCATTGGGTCTTTTTTTTTTATTATAGGATTGTCCAATTTTTTTTCCAAAAAAAAATTGTCTTTTTTTTTATTATAGGATTGTCCCTAGTGTCCTAGGGAAGAATTCCCTGCCCATCTTATATGACTTAATCCTTGTCGTTTTTCTCTAAACTTTCCTACACATTTTATATTCTCTTAATATAAATAAGCTTTACTTACTATTTAACATAGTTCTTTATTGCCCAAAATTAATTATTTGCTTTTTTTCTTTCGTTTGCTTTTCAAGACAGTCCTATACTGAGTCTATAGGTAAGGCTGACCTCGAACTCACAGAGATCCGCCTGCCTCTGCCTCCTGAGTGCTGGGATTAAAGGTGTGCACCACCGCCTCCCACCCCGTTTGTTGTTGCTGTTATTACTATTACTGTCTGTACATTTTTCTAACAAGAAGATTGGTTTCTCTATCACCATTGCATTTTTCAAACAACCCCACAAAGGAGGGAGGAAATACCTTAGCTAATTCTGATTTCCCTTCTCTCTTTAGAAAAGCAAGTGCAGGGACTGACTGGAAGCATACATAACTTACTAGAAGCTCCGGGTCTCATCCCCAACCCTGCATAACCTCAGAGTGGTGGAGCACACCTGTAGCCTGAAGTCAAGGCCACCCTCAGTTCCTTAGTTGAGGTCAGCCTGGACTCAGTGAGACCCTGCCTAAAAAAATGAAAAGGAAAAGCAAGTACGGTTACTACAGGGATTTTCCTGCTAATTACTTCTTATATTCTTTAAAAAAAGATTTTAAAGTTGATTTTATGCATAGAAGTGCTCTCTATTTGCATGTGCAACTTCATGCCAGAAGAGGGCACCAGATCCCACTACAGATGGCTGTGAGCCACCATGTGGTTGCTGGGAGTTGAACTCAGGACCTCTGGAAGAGCAGGCAGTGCTCTTAACTGCCGACCCATCTCTCCAGCCCTACTTCTTATATTTCAATTGTTCAGTTATTGTTAATAATTCATTCAACAAATATTTACTGTGCCCTTTACCTGTCAATCTCTGTTTTGGTTGCTGGGGAGACGGCAGTGTACAAGACAGATGGAGACCAGCTGCGCCTTCAGCTGAGCTCACCTTATTGGAAAAGGCCGTTATATAACTAAGTACACAGTTGTTTAACTTAAAATTTTGCAGCGCAACTTGGAGACCCTAGCTGGCACAATGCTGTAGTACTATGTAGTAATATGGAACACCGTAAACACAGTCAGGAAAGTATTATTCTGGGAAAATCCAAGCGTGCCAGGGCATCATGGGGAATCATGAGTCCTCTGATGGATGGGCCAGGCAGGGGATGCACCTCAGGAAGTGTGGCTGGAACAGAAGATGCAGGATGGGAAGTTGCTCAGTAAGGAAGGTCCGGGAGTGGAACAGAGTATTTGAGGCCAGACGGAACTGAAAAGGTCCCTCTGGCTGGTGTGCAGGAGCAATGCGGGAGGGGCTTGAGTCTGACAGGTTGTTCCTCTGAAGCCAGGGCAAGGATCTGTGATCTTACCATCAGAACCACTGGAAGTGAGGGCAGTGAGTGTTAGGACGAGTCATCCCCTGGCAAGGCTTTCACCAAAATCTAACATAACAGCCCTGAATTACGCTTTGGGTCCGAACCACCACAGAGCTCAAGGGCCCGTTCCCATCACTCTTGCCCCTCTGTGTGCAATTTTGACTTCTCAGACTGAGAATTCTCAGGAGCAGGGGACTTGGCATTTATCCTGTCAGCATGCTCGCTGTATTGAGGGGTCATAGATAAAGCAAGGGCTGCCGGGTGTTTCACACAGTGTGCCCTGGATTATTCCCTTGAGACGATGGTGCTGCTCCCAGCTAACAATATTGAAGGAAACAAGTCAAATCATTGTTCCCCCCACTGAAAGCAATCATCCTCAGTTGACCTTCTGGAGTCTATGTTAGTTTGTATATTAACAATGGTAATTGCTAGCTTGAGTGTTTTGCCATCTTATTACAATAGGTAAACAAGTTGAATACAGGTTAATCTTCAGTAGGGTATGAAAAGGTGGCTCCCAGTAAGTTTTGATAATTAAGATTTACTTTATAAACACGTTTTTTTTTTTTGCATGTCACATCAGCAGGCAGTGGTGGGTTCTTCATCTTCCACCTCCAGATCACTTGCACAAGGCACTTACTACTAAACTGAATCTCTTTTGTTCATTACTTCTTCACAGCTCCAGCTTCAAGTGTAAGCCTTAGCATAATAAAGCCGTAGACCCCAGAGATGTCAGCAGGCTTGCCAACTCGGGAGGCCCTCTGTGAACTCTGTTCCCAGCCCCTTCTGGCAGGAACACTTCGATCAACGCTGTAAATGCGCTATTGAGAAAGCATTGCAGTGGGAGAAAAGAACAGAAATGAGCCCTTCAATTCCCATTGTGCCAGCCGAGCGCTCTGCACGGAGAGGTTTATTTTGGATGAAGAATGACAGATGAACACAATGCTACCTCCTCCTCACTGGCTTCTCTTTAAAAGGAAATGTCAGCCATCTTGGTCAGTGAGTGACTCCCAGTAGGGAGAGTCAGTCTCTTTCCTTCATCCAATTTCAGAATTTTCACCTCAGACAGAACCCTCTGCCGACAGAAGTTGATCCTTTGATCCAAAAGTTAGGAACCCAGACGAACCTTAATTTTTAGTTTTAACCTAGATAGAAGTACTCACTCTTCCCGAAATCTCTAAAGGCTGTGTACGATCTCTCTCCACTTTTAAGAGTGGACCCTTGGATTGGAAGTGGATCTCATCTTTTGGCTCACAAATTCCAGTTGGGGTTTCTAAAGCGTGAGAGCAAGCGTGGTGTAGCTGCTGTGCCAGATCCTCTGAGGCCACCCCCTGATGTCCTGTCTTTTATGATTGCCTTGCCTGTCATCCTCGGGAATGGTGAGTTGTGTTAGCAACTCACGGGATTGCAGCTTGCTAAAGCATTTGGTCTAGTTTTCACAGGAAGCAATTAGTTTATCTGTTACTTGGTACTTAATCAAATGACTCAGTTAGAGTCATGAACCAGGCTGACTCTGGAGCATGCTAGCACCCAGCTGTTGGGGAGCAGAAGTGTGCCTGTGGAGAAGTGCTGCTAGCTGCAGGCACTTAGTGTGTTGTGGGTGATGGACAGCAGGTAGAGGAAGTGAGGGACCCTGGTAAGAGTCTCCTCCCAGATGGACCACACAGATGGGCCCCTTTCTGGGGATATTACCCTTTTTTGTATGTATTTATTGGCCTGGTGGCAGTTGCCTGTCAATACCAGCACTTGGGAGGCAGAGGTAGGCAGATCTCTGTGAATTTGAGGCCAGCCTGGTCTACATTTCCAGGGCTACACAGAAAAACTCTGTCTCAAAAAAACAAGGAAAAAGCATCACTGATGTATTTGTGAGTGAGTGTGCCTATGCTTTGGGCCCGTAGGGGTCAGGGGACGGCTGGCAGGGGTCAGTTCTCTCCTCCATTGTCTTGGTCTTGGGGATCGGACTCAGGTGATCAAGTGTGGTAGCGAATGTCTTTCCTCAGTGAGCCGTCTCTTGAGCTTGGTGCTGATTATTTTGGATCTCCTAAGGAGGAAGCACGATGAGAGTGCCTCACTGATAAAGGTACCAAGCCACATGGCTAACAGACAAGAATTATTGGCTAATTTCAGATATAAGAAAGTTAATAAGAAGCCTGAGCTAATAGACCAACCAGTTTATGATTAATGCAGGCCTCTGTGTGTTTCTTTGGGACTGAACAGCTGCGGGACCGGGTGGGACAGAGACCTCTGTCAACACTTGGACTAACAGACTGATGTGCCTTGTATTGGGCATAGGCTCCTGGTCGATGCTCGTGGATGTGAGGACATCCCCAGCAGTCCCTTTATCACATGTCCAGATCTGTGTCCTACTGGCACCAGCTTCACAATGCAGGTGTAATCAAGAAAGCGTGTTGGGCACATTTTCTAATGTAATCCATATCACTTGACCCGGGAGAAACACATTGGTAAGATTCGTCTTCACAGAACTAATGAGGCTGCAGTGTGTGTGTTTGTAAAATCTAGAGCTATCTAGATCTACAACTGTCAAAGGCTCAGTGAAGGTGTGTGTGTGTCTGCCTACATGTATACGCGTGTGCGTGTGTGTGTGTGTGTGTGTGTGTGTGTGTGTGTGTGATGAGAATGGAATGCAGGGCCTGGTGCATGCTGGGCAAACACTCTACACTGAGTTGCTTTCCAGACTCTCCTGAGGGCTCGAGTTGCACTGACTGTCTCTTTAACTTAAGGCATTGACCTGGTCCCATCTTCCCTTTTCTTCTCTTCCCCTCTTCCTGTCTCTTCCTCCTCTCATGGTAGCAACATGAATTTCTAAAGAGTGGAAGTCAGCCTCTGTCCTTCCTTTCCTGGCCCCATGTCCTTTCCTATTGTTTCTTCACACAAGACACAAGTGAAATGCTTTTGACAGGGTGTGACGACAGACGGCCTTCTCATGCCGCCTTTGCAAATGCTCTTCCGTCTCTTGTAAATGTGTAAAGATGGTAATTAAAAACTCTAATGTCCCCTTTTCCCTCGTCCACCCAGCAGGCCAGCTGTTGTCAGGTGACTTCTGTCATCGTGCCATGATGGAGGCAGTCGGCTATTTGTATCGGTCACTTGACTTAAGGGCAACTCACCTGGGGTCTTCCCACACTTCAGCCCAGGGAATACTGCAGTGAGTTCCTGTTGCATGTCTCAAAAAGAAGCCGACTTTCTGATTGTTTGTGTTAATCCACAGCCACGTGACACGTTTTGATCTTTTGCAGCCTCCTAAGGGAAATCCAGACGTTCCGAGGCAGGAGGTGTTGGCCTCAAGGCAAGAGCCAGCTGTGCCCTGATGGTACCAGGAACGGCTCTTTATTCTGGGAAAACTTGTTTAAATTAAACTTCCGCAGCGCTCAGAGCTCTGACACGGTGAACACCGCCATGTTTATGAACATAAGTAAGTTGCAGAGAGCTAAAAGCACAGAGCCGGCACCACCTCCGGTTTCAGATAAACCCAAATGTGCTCATGGCAAAGGAAAGAAGACCTTGACTCCAATTCTCAGTGCCTCTGCTGGGGAAAAGACCCAAAATGCTCAAATATGGAATGATCCAAGAAAGCAAATTCCAAGGAAAAAGAAAGACTATCCCACGAAGATGTTATTTCCGGCTGAAAAGAATAGCTTAGTCAGACTTTCAAGGCAAAGGATTTTTTCTGCTAAATGTGAGAATGGAGTCAGCCTTATGACTGCAATTTACCGCCAACCCCCGAGAGCACCTCTTAGTGCAAAGAGCCCTTGGGATTCCATATCTGAGCTTGTATCAGAAAAATGGCTTTTTCACAGTCCACAGTACACCTTCACTCCCCAGAAGCCTGCTTTCCCAAGACGATCCCTAATAGCAGCAAAATGGTTGAAGACCTCAAATGACACCGACAAACAATAAAAATCATCTGGGCTCTTTTGTATTTACATTTTCCTCAATTCTCTTGAAGTTCTATATGTGCGTTTGTGGCACATATGTGTACATATGTGTAGGCCAGAGGTCAATGCCGGTGTCTTCCTCAATCACTTTCTGCCTTATTTTTTGAGACCAGATCACAGATTCTACTAGCCTGGCTGGTCAGTGAGCTCCAGGGATCCTACTGTCTCTGCTTTTCCTGTGGAGGTCATAGGAACAGGCTGTCACACCTGGCTTTTTATGGCGGTGTTGAACCTCCAACTCAGGTCCTGGTGTGCGCACAGCAAGCTCTCACTAACTCAGGTCCTGCTGTGCACACAGCAAGCTCTAACTAACTCAGGTCCTGCTGTGCACACAGCAAGCTAACTCTTAACTAACTCAGGTCCTGCTGTGCACACAGCAAGCTAACTCTTAACTAACTCAGGTCCTGGTGTGTGCACAACAAGCTCTTTACAGACCAAGCTACCTCCTTAGACATCTGTTTTGGATTCTTTAATCAAATATTTTCTTTTAAATACTTAGAAGTGGTCATTATCCATGTCTGGGGATTCCGTTTTCTTAGTCCCTTATAACGTTATGTCTGATTTTAGTTAAAAAGAGCAGGTTCTAAGTGATTCAGATTTCTATGGGAAATAGAACAATCTTGACTCCATAGTCCTATATTCTAACACACACACACACACACACACATTACATATGCAGTCTTGCCAATTCTAACTTTATTTTTACATTTCTATGGTTTATCTATTGTGAATTTAAATTTTTTTCATCTAAGCAAAATTGATTATTGTTATCACCAAAACTTATTAATACAATAAGAAAAAAAAGAAATTGAAATGCTCTCAAGTCATAAAGCTTTAAGTATCAGAGCCCTTGGATTTGATACTATATCTATTTGAGCATTTTACTATCCTCCATCTTATCAGTGATTCGTCAAACATTAACCTGTAATAGCTAAGGATTACTTTCTAGCGACCCTCATCCCTACCGCCCAACAACATCACTCCTAGGAAACTCACGTAAGAGGGGACTCAGCTATGTGGCTTTAGGCGAGTAACTTTACCTCTGCTGTGTCTCAATTTCACTATTTTATAAAATGAGAGACATGATGCTTATCTTTGAAGATAGCTGAGAAAACTGTAGAGATAAATTACCCTGGAAGCATCCCATTGATGACTTTTTATTATCAGCCAGGAACTAGCTTAAGGGTCATCTTCCACCATGAACCATCTGACTCTCCCAGTCGACGCTTTAGGAATCACGAATGTGCCCCACCTATTTTTCATATGCCAGTTCGTCCCTCTGATTTACCTCCTGCTCAATGGTCACCATGGGGGTAGTTTGGGAATTCCTAGGGCCCAGTGCTTTTCAGACAGGTCTCCGGTGAACGGCAGTCAATCCTGCAGGAGCCACGTCTGACTCAGTGCACACAGAAATGGCGCCTGGTGGGGCGGCTGCTGTTTATTGGCTTTTAGTGGGAGCTACAAGGCATGGAACAAGTGCAGTTAAGCAGGTGAGCTGAGCAGGCACCAGGCGTGTTGTGAGCGTGGGCAGGAGCCTGATAATCATGACCAGAGGACATCTTGGAGGTGGGAATCCGGCTTTCCAGAGACCGTGCACCGAAAGGGAAATTTGAATGTGCTTTATACTTGGAATTTTCAGGGGTGGGATCTTGCAGGCGATTTTAGACTTTGTGTGGGACCTCGGCGGGTTTGGATGGGCTTCAGGACGTCTCAGACAGGTACCCGAGATCCAGAAGACCTGCAGATGCCGTTGATACGGAGTGAGGTCACCTTCCAGAGGCTGGGACCCAGGCAGGAGTGCCTAGTGAGGGGTGCCTATCAGTGCAACCAGAAAAGCCACCGAAGGCAAGAGGAAGGAAGCGCGGAGTCCTGCGGGCGGCGATAGGGTCGGAGACGAATCATCCTAGTCCATGAGATCTCAAGTACCACTGCCCTGCCACCCCCACACCTCGCGGGGTCAGGAAGTGACCGCATCAGACCGGGAGCCGAGCCCAGGCATCTAAGGCCCCGCCCACCCCGTTTCTCCAAGATTTCGCCCCTGACTCCGCCTCTGACTCAATCAAGAATGGTCCCTCTCAGTCCCGGCCTCCCTCCGTCCAGTCCGGCCCCGCCCCTGACTCAGCCTCAGGCCCCACCCACCCCGCGGCTCCAAGCCCAGCCCCTGACTCCGCCTCAGTTAGACCCCGCCCACGCCTCAGGCCCCGCCTCCAACTCCGCCTAGGTCCCGCCCCTCAGAGGCTGGTTCCTGGGCCCGGAGGCTGCTCCCACAGAAGGAGGCGTCGCGGACTCGCGTCCGGTAATCTTCCCGAAGCTGGCCGTCCGTGCCGCTGGCAGTTCGGAGGCGGCATGGCCACAGTGGCCGCAGTGGCCCGCGGGGCCGGGGCGAGGGCGGCGGCGGCGGGGCTGCGGGGCGGCGGCGGGGCTGCAGCTCGGGGACGGCCGCGCGCGGGCTGCGCTCGGCGCCTGTGCACCGCCCCGGCGGCCGTGGACATGAAACGCTACCTGTGGGCGCGCTACCACGAGGCGAAGAGGAGCACGGACGGTGAGTGTGTGCGAGCCCCAGCCTGCACCGCTCGCTCGGGGACCCTCGGGCCCCGCACCCTACCGCTGCTGCGCGGCTCCCGCGGAGACGGAGTCCAGAACTTGGCAACTCTTGTTTCTCTGTCTTTCCCCTGCCCGGAAAGCTGTTTCATACCTGGGGATTGCTCAGCCAGGAGTGGGCCTCGGAAGTGCTCTGGGCCGCCGCGAGAGTTCCAAGGGCGTCAGTCGGAAGATGTTATCCCAAACACCGTTAGGTGTTGTCATTCAACCTGGGAATGGTAGTGGCAGCCCAGCCAGCTGCCACGCTGTCCTAGACAGGCTCCAGCGCAGGCGGCTGAGTCAGGAGGCTGAGCCGGTTTCCTTGGTGCAGCGGGATGGAGTAGGGTGAAACGTTCTGTTTGAAGTGGTTGTGGGGGGTCTGGTTATCCACGGCCCTCTGCGAGGGGGAGAGGGTACTTGTGGCCGAGAGAGCCGAGAAGGAGCTCCCGTAGGAAGCGGGGAGGAATGGAGAGAGGAACCAGACTATTCTAGTGTCAGGCATTGATAGCGTCCCTAATCTCCCGCAGCCTCCGGAGGAGTAGGTCCCGTCCATTGTGTAGATGGCAAAGGAGAAACTTGAGTGCCAGAAAGGGACCTGACCGAAGACTGGTTTCGACCCAGAGTCGGGAATCTATTGTCCCGTCTGTTGCTTTGTGTTTCTTCCCAGCTGGCGATCGTTTGGAACCTGGAGTAAAGGGGCAGTGAGCCGTAGACACCGAAGCTATCAGAGGAGACTCAGGATGTAACACTGATTCTTTTGCGGGGAGGCGGTTGAGGAGGATGGCCCCGGGAGGGTTGGCGAAGGTACATTTTGTAGGATTTCTAAGATCCGTTTGCATCTTTTGGCTAGAGGTCAGTTCAAGCGAAACAAAATCCACTTGGAATAAATTTCCAGTGTGTCAGCGATGTAGACTTCTATGGAAGAGTGGCTTATTGTTTCTGGTTTTCCTTTGCCAAGAGTTGAATTTCGAAGCTATTATGTGGTGTGGCCGAAAGAAGATTTGCTTTGGAGTGGTTAGGATTTACAGATCTTAAGATAGAGAAATAGAGAAGATCATTTTTTGGCCAGGCAAGTTCTTTGAGATGGACTTTAAAGCCCCCTGCATTATCCTCCCAGGTGGGAGCCACTATTCCTGGCAAGTTTGTTCTTTTCTCCTTGCCTCCCACTCTTCTTCCTTTAGGATGCTCAGCAGAGAGTAGCCACTGTAGGGGGTGGAGGAGGTGATTTAGCACCCCTCAACCCCATCCCCCACCTAGTTTCCTGCTTAGGGCAGTGCTATGCCTGGCCTTGACCAACTTACCTGCCCTCTCAGCTTCAGTTTCTCTTGGTAAAATGAAGCCACAAGCTTAATGATGCTCCCAGTGTTATAGGTGTGTAGGTACTGCAGGTACACGGTGCACACACAGGTCCCCTTACAACGGGTAAACACACGGTGTGCAGGTTCCCTCACTGTGGGTACACCATGGTCTGCAAGTCCCCTCACTGAGGGTACACGGTGCACAGGTCTCCTCACTGTGTGTACACGGTGCGCAGGTCCCCTCACTGCGGGTGCACTGTGGTCTGCAAGTCCCCCCACTGAGGATACACGGTGTGCAGGTCTCCTCACTGTGCGCAGGTCCCCTCACTGTGGATACACGGTACGCAGGTCCCCTCACTGCGGGCACACGGTGTGCAGGTCCCTTCTCGGTGCCCACAGCACATTCACAAATAGTTCCTCTGTTGCCCCTGAAAACTCAGGGACTTTTAAGTTTGGCTCTGACTTCTTTGTCTCCTTTGGGTACTCAGCTTCCCTACCCTCCTCCAGCTGGTATCCATGACCTTTCAGTGAGCATGTGTTCAGTACCCAGCAGCCGTCTTTAAGGTTATTGATTCTTAGGTTCCTGAGTCTGGGCGGTGGGGTCCAGCATCTGTTCACCCGCCTGCCTGTGCCAAGCTGTGGACCAGGCACACATGGATGTGGAGTCTGGTAGAGGGAGGGATAAGTGACAGCCACTGACAGGGCAGATGAGGACTGATGGGATGCAAGAGCCCCTCCCCCTCCTCATTATCCCCCCCCCCCACTCAGGAGAGAGCTTTACCTTTCCACTTCCTGATTCTGACAAAAGAATTTCATTTTCTAGTCACTTAATCCCTTTCTATAATCCAAACAGTTCCTTCAGGTACGATCACTTCAGATGCCTGCCTGGCAAGGGCTGTGGCTTTAGGCTTTGTTTTTAATGCCTTCTTCCCCAGTCTTTTCTTTCCATTCTAATTGAAGTCTGTTAAAAAACAAAACATTTTCGGGTGTACAGAGAAACCGATAGTTCCTATAAAGCCGGCGGTTGTTTTCCATTCTGAGCCCTTTTTGTCTCTTCCCCTCTCCTTCCCTTCTTCCTTTTTCTGTGCCTAACACCCCCTTTCTGTCCTGGGGTCCCATCCAGGATTGCACATTACACTTAGTTGTGTCGTTAGGCTCCGTTGACTCACACAGTTTATCAGATTTCCTTTTTTTTTTTTTGGTGACAGTTTCCAGGACTGGTCACATTGCAAAGCATCCCGTTGGAATTTATTCCTGTTTTTTAATTTTTACTGAAGACGTTTAATCTAGTGATGCTTTCTTTGTCCCTTTGGATACTCCTCATCGTTACCCCTGTACTAGCTTTGCATTTCATCTGGAAGTCAGCTCGGAAAGTTTTTTTGGAATGTCACATCATAAGCCTAAGACTCTAGATGCTGGTCTTCAGCAGGATGCAGAGGGGGCGGCTTTACCCCTGGGAACACTTGGTTAAGTCTGGAGATCATTTTATTTCTCTCACTGGGGGTAGGGGCAGTGCCGCCTGCCTATGGTGGGTAGCGACCAGCACAATATTTTCATAATAAAGAGCTTTGTGGCTTTGAGCATCAGTGGTTCTGGGCTCAAGGTCCCTGGACTAGAGTTCTGAGAAAACACTGTTGTGACTGTCCTGCCAAGGTCTGGATGTATTTGTGTGAGGTCTGTTCCTGTTGTTTGTGTATTGTATTTCGGTGGAAGTCTAGACTTCTCAGTGTGTTCAGGTAATTGGCTTGTTTTCTTGTCTCCAGAACAGGGGCGGTCTTTCCTCAGAGATGCAGCTCCAGCTTTGGGTTTGGATAACTTGTGGGTTTGTTGTTATTTTCCTCCCTCCCTTCCTAAGGCATTAATCAGAGAGCTGGGCTGGTTAGAATACTTGCCCCTTGGCGAGGCTGTAGTGGAAGAAGATAAACAGGCAGCAAAGCTGGGGATTACTGTGAAGTGATAGAAGCTATATTCAGAGACACAAAAAGGCTTATTCACAGTTCTGGGTTGGAAGAATTTGATAATCCATCAGAAATTAGGTATTTGTGGGGACTGGGGAGCCAGTTCAGTGGAGAGTTTCTGCACAAGCATGGGGCCCTGAGTTCTAATCCCCAGAACCCACAGAAGCTGGGCATGGTGGCACCTCACTGTACCACCAGCTAGCAGGGGAGACAGACAGGAGGGTTTCTGGGGTTTGCTGGCCAGACAGGTGTGCAGGAAAAAGCCCAAACAGAAAACCCAGAGAGCTCCAGGTTCAATGAGTGACCGTGTCTGAAGGCAGTAAGGCAGAACAGGACACTTGATGTCCTCCTCTGGCCTCTGCACAAGTGCACATGGGGCATGTACCCACAGACACGTGCACACAGACATATACAGAACACATGTGCACACACACAATTTCGGTACTTAGCAGGGACTACTGATGCAAGCAGAACAGGTCCAAAATAAACAGAAGACACAGAGATAATTCTCACCATATATAAGGTGCTATATTATAACTAATGATGCACACACATTCCCCCAGGAGATGCTGCAGGTGAATAACTTACCAGACTAACATCTTGTTAGTTTAGACTAGCATCTCTAGAACTGTGTCTGACAATCTTTGGAGAAATACAGCTGTTAAAATGGAGAAAAAAAAAATCCACACACCAGTTTGTTTTTTTTTTTTATAGCCGGGCTTTTCAGTTCTAGCTTTAGAAGCACACCAGAGCCTTTAAAAGCCACGAGTTTCCAGGAGAAAAGATGTTGATATTCTGCTTCCTGACTAAATTTGATCTTGAAGCCCCAGTTTTGCATTAGTAGCTCCATTTTGGGGGCTCTGTACTTTGGAATCTCTAGTAATACAATTAGTAAGACTGCATTTACAGATCCTGGATGATGCTCCATTGTCCAGCCAGAAATGTGCTTTCTTTACGCAGTTAGGAATGGCAGACGATGGAGTCAGGAGCCCGTAGGAATCTGGAGACTCCTCGTACTCTTGTCCTTGGATAAACAGGCACGTTTGCACTCCTAAATCACACTTCCTTGGCATTGTACAGACGATCCAGGAGACCAATGAGATCACACGCCCCACATCCCAACGCTGGTTTGGTTTTCTGTTATTCTTAACACATGGAAAGACTCACACCGTGGATGAGAGCTGGTGGCAGAGCTTGGCACAGGGACCGGTCTAGACTGAGCTTGTACCTAGCTGGGCTATGGATGCTAGATCCAGCCCAGGGCTTCGTTCATGTTATGGAAGCATTCTGCCAAGTGGACTGCAGTTCCAGACCAGGAATGTCTGCAGACAAGCTTCTCGGTGCCACCAAGGTCGAGAAGTGCTGATTTGTTTGTTTGTTTGTTAGCCTGGACCACGCTGGCCTCGAACTCACAGAGCTCCCCCTGCCTCTGCCTCCCAAGTGTTGGAATTGAAGGCGTGCACCACCACCACCTGAAATATCGATTTTTAAAGTTTAATTCTTTTGTCCTCCAAGGCTGTTAGCAGAATTACCAGTTAGTCTTCCGTAGTATTTTATCTTCTCTACACTTCTCAGGATGTATTCCTTTGTGAAAGAAGCAAATTCACTCCAGATGGTTTTTTTTTTTCTGGGTCTCTTGTAGCCTAGGCCAGCCTTGAACTCTCTGTAGAGTCGAGAATGACCTTTGAACTCCTTATTTTCCTGTCTCCTGTAAATGCTTGGGATTAACTTTGTGTATTCTAGGCAAGCACTCTCAACTGAGTCCCATTCCCAGCCCTAATTCTATGTAGATCATTCAGCTACTGTCAGTGATTTCAGAGTCTTGACTCTTAGAAGCAAAAGCCAGGTGGCAGACGTATCCTTAAATGGAAGATATGGCCCAGCAGTTAAAGAGCTTGCTTTGTAAGCGTGTGGACAGGGTTTGGGTCCCCAAAACACACTGTAAAGTCTGGGTGTGTAGCAAGACTTACAATTCCAAGAAAATGGAGGTGGGGTTCTTAAAGCCTTATGGCATAAGCTGTCCTCAATCTCACGATCCTCCCTCCTTATCCTAAGTGTTGGGATTACAGGCTTTTCCCACCACGGTAGACTCAGATTACAGACAGATACTAATTAAAGGTGATTTTTTTAAACACAGTCATGCTGTAGATTACCTGGCTGTCCCTGAGTCTGAAGTCAAGAGTGATAGACCAAAGTAAGGGGAGGTACTGGTTAGGGGTGAGGCTGGAGAGCATGGGGTGGGGGAGGGTGTGTGAGGCTGGAGGGCACAGGGTGTGGGGTGTGGGAGGCTGAACAGGACGGCATGGGTGTGTGTATTAAGTTAACTACCGTGGTGTGGCACAGCCGGTGCAGACATGGGGTGTGTGTGGGTATAGTTGGTTGAGACTTTATAGAAAGCTTTTTTGAGGCTTTATAGGAAAACTTTCTAGTTAGCGAGTTGGCCCTTAACTTTAGGTAATTTTTTTTTTTTTTTTAGTTTTATTATTGGTATGTGCATGTGTGCCATTGCATGCCCGTGAAGGTCAAAGGATGACTTTTGGGAATTGGTTCTTTCCTTCTACGTTTATGTGGGTTCTGGGTGGTTGAACTCAGGGTGTCTGGCCCATGCAATGATTGCCCTTACCTGCTGAGCCATCTCACTGGCCTGGCTCACCCTTTGTAAATTTACTGTGCTTTTGAGGAACTGCTTCATGCTAAGTGAATTGACTAAATGTTGATGTAATGCCCGCATATAGGGCTGATGCTGTGGATGGGTTGGAGGAGCACTCGCCCAGCATGGACAAAGCCTTGGGCTTGGTACCCAGATCCTAGAAAAGCAGGTGTGGGGTGCACACTTGGGATCCCAGCACTCTGATCAGAAGAGTGTGGAATGCCCTAGATGGTGGTTATAGATGGTTGTGAGCCTCCTTGTAGGTGTTAGGAATTGGACCCCGGTCCTCTGGATGAGTAGCAAGTTGTTCTTAACTGCTGAGCCATCTCTCCGGCCTCCCTTTTGTTTTTATTTATTTGAATACTATACGTGAGCTGCTCATTTAATAGCAGAGGATATCACTTTTACCCATTTTAGGACTCATTGATCTTTAAGCGTGTTTTTAAAAAATTCATTTTTATTTTATATGTGTGCATTCGTTTGCCTGCCTGTATGTGTGTGCACTACGTGTATGCCTGGTGCTGGCTGAGGTCACAGGAAGGCTCAGATTCCCCAGAATTGGAGTTTAGATGGCTGTGAGCTGCCATGTGGGTACCGGGAATCAAGTCCTGTTCTTCTGCAAGAGCAGTCTATTCCCTGACCATGGAGCAACCTCTCCAGCCCCTTAGCGACTGGTGACCATCATTTGCGAGGTAGAGAGGTAGTTAAGGTAGATGTAGCTAAGGTAGCTACCTCCTAACTTTTTGCTTCCAGAACTTTTTGTAAACTTAAAATTCCTTCAGACAAAAGTTTTTTCAGGGGTTCCGTATGTAGTTGGCATGTTTGAGGCTTTGGGTTGAGTACCTTGTGCCAATACCTTCTCCCTCCCTGCAAACAAAACAAAACCTACAAAACTTCTTAAAGATTCTGGAAGCTTCCTTTATATGGAGTTTTCCTTATAGACATATTGAAATTAAAATGGAGAGGTTTAAAAAAAATGTACCTAGTGATTTGTTTAATGTGACAATAAATTGCTACCTGTTAACATAAGTGGCTTTTCACTTTTTGGTTTTTCGGGACAGGGTTTCTCTGTGTAGCCCTGACTGTCCTGACACTCACTCTCTAGACCAGGCTGGCCTCTGTTGTTGATAGATTTTCTTTTACTCTTAGCCTGTAAAGCACAGCATCCGTTCTGCACTCTACGGTACTATGCCTCTAGCGCCCGTGCCACTGCAGGTTGGTACGCGAGCCAATTATGTTGGAGACTTAAAAACACGCGCGCAGAGACAGACAGAGAGAGACATGGACACGGATCATCCTTGATACAAGAATGCCAACTTTATTGTGCTGCAGGGAAGCTTCTACAGGGATCCTCAACTGATAACCACGCCCCAGCTCTCAGGATCTTTCAGCTGCAGGCCTCACCAGAACCCACTCCCCTGCCATCAGGGTCTCGTGCTCAGAGCAGCTGCAGGTGTTTTGCTCAGTTCACTCCAGCAGGCAGAGCGTCTGAGGCAGGCAAAGAAAGTCAAGGGGCCAGGGGTCTTTATCCCCCAACATCGCCTCACACATTGGAGTGCTAAAATGTTGTTGGTTGTTTTACTCTTTTGGCTTTTTTGGAGGTCCAGCCATCCAGCTCCCAAATAAATCACACACGGAGGCTTAGCCTTACCTATCAATGCCCAGCCTTAGCTTGGCTTGTTTCTAGTCAGCTTTTCTTAAACTATCCCCTATCTTTTGCCTCTGGGCTTTTATCTTTATCCTATGTAACTTTTTAAAGTCTTACTCTCTGGCTTGCTGTGTAACTGGGTGGCTGGTCCCTGGAGTCTTCCTCCCAGATTTCTCCTTCTGTTTACTTTCTCTACCTGCCAGCCCTGCCTATCTTTTCTCCTGCCTTGTTGCAGGGAAAATTGTCTGTATTCTGTCAATCATGTTTTAAATAAACGCTGATTGGCCAGGCAGGAAGTATAGGTGGGTCAGCTAGCAGGAAGTAGAGGCAGGGCGATGAGAACAGGAGTAGTATTCTGGGAAGAAGGAAGCTCTTTCCAGAGTCCCTCCCAGATCACCAAAGAAGCAGCATGTGACCTACCCTGCTGAAAAAGGTACCAAGCCATGTGGTTAACATATACTAGAATAATGGGCTGGTGTACATTATAAGAGCCAATACGTAGCCTGAGCTAATGGGCCAATCAGTTATAACTAATGCAGAATCTCTGTATGATTTTCTTTGGGGGCTTACCGGCTGTTGGAACTGGGCAGGAGAGAAACCCCAACAAGCAGGCTCTCATGTTACACTGCCTGGCCATTGGCTGTTCAGCTGTTTAACTGACCATCAGGTGTTTCAGAGAGGCAAAAAAAAAATCAAAGCTTCACAGAGTTAAACAAATGCAACGTAAAAGACGGCAACACATCTTTGCACCATTAAAACAAATGTTCCACAGCATAAACAAATGTAATGCATCTTAAAATAATATTCTACAACAGGCCTCCAACTCAGAGATCCTCCTGCCTCCTGAGTGTTGGGATTAAAGGTATGCGCCACCACCACCTGGCCTGGCGTCTTTGTATAGAAAGTAATTTTCCAGAATAAAAAAGTTTAGGATATCAGCATAGCTTCATATTTGCAAGTTTCTGTGATGTGTAGATGCATACAAGAGTTCTGGATTCTCCGGTTGCTTCTGCATTTAGCCTGATGTAGTGCAGACATCACACAGCCGCTGGGAAATGCCACCATATGCCGAGGCTGGAGAGTGAAGGCAACAGCCAGCCTCTGGCCTTGGCTCTTGTCCCCAGTTGTCTGCACGCTGCAGGGCTTACATCTGTACTCTCACAGCTTTGGGGCAGATTCCCCAGGCTAAAGCCAAGCTGGTAGCAAGGCTGCCTTCTCCTCTTCTGGCTCAGGGACGAATATATCCCTGCCCTTTTAGCTTCTGAAAGCTTCTGGTATTCTACCCCACCCCTCCTCCACCTTTTGGGTTTGTGAGACAGGGTTTCTTTTTGTAGCCCTGGCTGTCCTGGAAGTCGCTCTGTAGACCAGACTGGCCTTGAACTCAGAGATCTGCCTGCCTCTGCCTCCCGAGTGCTGGGATCAAAGGTGTGTGCCATCACTGCCCAGGAATTCTGGTGTTCTTTGTAGTCCCTTTCATTTTGAAAATCGGTAAAGGCTGATCGAAGCCTCCTCCTTGCACCTCATTGCCTGACTCCAGCCTGGCTTCCATTTCCTCTTACAGGAATCCTGCAATTACAGTAGGGCCCACCTGGGTAGCCAAGGATGCTCTTTGAAGTGCAGCCCTGCCTTCTCCTTTCTTTGAGTCACTGGGATCGTGGTGGATGACTTTAATTAGCCGTTGTTTTGTCTGCTACAATTTAGTGTTATGAGAAGTTTTCGAGGCAGGGCAGAAAGATGAAAACCCTTGGGCGTGTGAAGTCCCTCAACTCAGGTGTTTGATGCCTTCTGCCAGCAGCAATATAGCTCCAGCACAGCTGGAGACCTTTCACCTTGTCTCCAAACCTGCAACTCTCTAGAGAACTTACCAGAAATGGCATTGGCAGTAAAAACACCTCCTGAACCCTTTGCACAGTTGCACTGGCTCCTCAGCTTTCCTCCTCAGCTCCCGGGTCCATCCAGGGCTTCTCCAGAGCCACTTCAGTGCGAGAGATAAGGTTCCTCATATCAGCTGGGATATTTTCAAGCATACCTGTTTAGTGGGTTTTCTCGCAACGACTCTGGCTTTTTTTTGCAGGACTGTCTGACCATCTTAAAGGGCCAGGCTACCCACTGTGCAATCGACTGGACAGGAAGGGGGTGTTGCACGTAGTGAGCATAAACTGTTGGTGCACTAAGGCTCCCGGAAAATGTTGCCGAATGTTGCAAAGACTTCTGTACTTCTGCAGGCTCCTTCCATGAGTGTGCAGGCTCCTGTGACTGCTTAGCACATGGCACTGGCGGTTCGCTCTGCCCCTCTCGGGTCTGTGAGAGCTGATTCTTAGGTCCATGGACACCGCCCAAGAGCTACATTTATCTGCCCCAGCTCTGGCAAGTTGCTGGGCTAAGCTATGACACTATCAGTAGCAGTGGCACTGGCTGGTATGACCTCTCCGTCTATTGGAGAACCAAATATATCTGACTTGGCTCCCAAATAATGACAGAGGCTTCTTATTAATTATGAATGCTTGGCCTTAGCTTAGACTTGTTCCCACCCAGCTCTTAAAACTTAAATTAACCCATTTACATTAATCTACGTTCTGTCATATACATATGGATATACATATAAAACTGTATATCCAACTTGTTCTGCATCCCAAGCACCTCATATTCTTCCCCGAGTTCCTTTCTCTCCCGGGATGTCCTGCCTACCTCTCCTGCCTAGCTATTTGTCACTCAGTTCTTTATTAAACCAATCAGAAGGTGCCTGGGCAGAGATACATCTTCACAGTGTACAAAAAGATCATCCCACAACAGAGCAGGAAAAAGAACGGATAGAAGTTTATAAAGAACCTACTGTGTTGGCATTTGCGCACAGTTAGTGGTTTGCTAACCCGACTCTGGCCCTGCTCCTTTATCTTGGTTGTTCTTGGGTCCTCTGCAGATTGGGGATTTACTTCTTGGTCCGCCCATGTTCACGGAGACCGTGACGGTGAGGTTCCTTGGTGTGTGACCTAGGAAAGGTCCTGATGTTCAGTCCTTTTCTGTCTCCCCTGTACCCTAGCGACAAGCCTGCCATGCCTTTTCATCTTTGGGTGTCTTTGGCTCTGTTTTCTTCTAAGAAGCTCTGCCGCTTGAAGCTAAGTATTTTTTACTCTTGAACGTTAAGTTTACTTTTTATTAAATGACTTACCTTAAGATTAAGTTGTCATCAAACCATTATATTTAATCTTATTTCAATGGTTTTATTTCTGGAATTTGAGGAAGTGTGATAGATTTCTACGGAGCAGTGGGAATTACAGACATTACAGAGTAATAAGGAACAGTTTTAACTTTCGGTGGGAGCAGTATAAATGTCATGTGCATTAGCAATCTTTTCAGATGAGTAATTCTATTTGTCATGGGTTGCTTGTCCCTGGAGATGATGCAAAATCCTGGTGAAAAGTAAAATTTTCTCTTTAGATTAATAGAATATAAGTAACGTCTGCATTGCCCCGCCCCACAGCCAGCCGTTGGTGTCCCTTGTCAGTGTGGTGTATGCTGATTTCCTCCACCCACAACCCGTGCTTTATAGCTAATAACTCTTGTCTCATTCCCTGTCTAGTGCTGACACACAGGAGTTCTGTTGATGCTAAAAACCCCGTAAGGTTCGCAAGTAGGAAAACCAGGTTATAAAAAAAACACTGCTTATTGGGTGACCTCATTTGCAGAACACTCCAGAGATGAATGTAGAAATCTGACCGCAAAATTCAGCAGGGGCAGAGGGAGGGAGAGCTACGGCCTCCGGGGTTGAGGGGGTGCTCTTATCTCTTTGACTTCCATGCTGGATACGCAGCCGATCACATACTGTTTGCACCTCAGTAAAGCTATGAAGTCAAAGCAGAGATCTAGAAAGGCTTCTGGCCTGGTCTGCTCCTTCTGAGGCAAGTACCCTTGCCAAGAGGTGGGTGGGACCGTGAGTCAGGTGTCTTGCCTTGGATCAGCAACTGCAGCTGCTGGGGCTGCTGCCTGGAAGGAGCTGGAATTTGTGTGCATGACCCTGGTCGAAGTGAAGCATCATTTCTTAGAAGGGTTGAGATGCACTAGCAAGGTTAGTGAAAGAAACAGCCCACCCTCTACTGTATGCTTGTTGGCTGATTTTTGTCTGTTGTAATCTAACCTAAGGATGATAGTTTGAATGTAATTGCGCTCCCCTGCCCCCCCATCCCAAAGGGAGTAGCACTATTAGGAGGGTAGCCTTGCTGAAGTAGGTGTGGCCTTGTTGAAGTAGGTGTGGCCTCGTTGAAGTGGCTGTGACCTCGTTGAAGTAGGTGTGACCTTATTAGAGGAAGTGTGTCACTGTTGGAGGCGGGCTTTGAGGTCTTTTTTGCTCCAGCTTTGCTTGGTGTGACACAGAGACCACTTCCCGTTGCCCTTTGATCAAGATGTAGCCAGCACCCTGTCTGCCTGCACACTGCCATGCTCCCCGCCATGATGATAATGGACTGAACCTCTGAAACTGAGTCACCCCAATTAAATGTTGCCGTGGTCATGGTGTCTCTTCACAGCAATGGAAACCCTAACTAAGACACTGAGTGTTCTCAGGGTACACAGAGATGTAGGCCAGACTGAGCTTTCAATAGGTTAAATGTATTAAATGCTCCTGGCCCTCTAGGAGGGCCAATCCTGAGGGTTGATCCCACACCTTGTTATAAACCTTATAAGTGGTTTGAAGATATCCTACCAGTGAGCCACTCTTCTGACTGGCCAAATGCATTCAACTATGATATTTTTAACTTATCTTGGGCTATAGGATGTTCTCCTTTTATAAGCCAAGGAACATCTATCATAAATCTTTGGTTGACTTATGAATATAGAAATATACTGTGGGCCAGACTTGGTGACTCATGCCTTTAATCCCAGCACTCTGTGAGTTTGAGGCCAGCCTGGTACGTACTAGTGAGGTCCAGTTCAGTCAGGGCTACATGGACAGACATTGTCTCAAACAATTAAAGCCCAAAATAAAAAACAAAATCTTTGAAATAATTGTGCATTAATTCCTTTAAAATACTATGACCAAGGCAACTTACAGGAAAAAGAGTTTATTTTGACTTAGAGGGATAAGAATGCATCTTAAAGGGGAGGCGTGGCCGAGGCAACAGGAACAGGAAGCCAAGAGATCGCATCTCAACCACAAGCACAGAGCAGAGAAAGAGACTGGAGGCCTTGAATCTCAGTGACTGACCTCCTCCAGCAAGTCCACGATCCTAAACCTCTTCAACTAATGCCACCGACCGGGAACGAAGTGTGCAAATATATGAGCCCATGGGGGACACTCCATTCAAGCCCCGGCACACTGCCTACCACAGAGTATGATGGGCCCTGAACCACCCCTGTTTCCCTGCTCTGTAGATGGGCATAGGAGCGAGAGCCCTGAAGTAAGTGTGGTCCATGGCCTTGACTTTACACAGTGGCTCCTACGGAGTGTTGAGTGCGTGTGCCCACTAGGAGAACTTGGTCCTTTGGGCTCCGTGGCCCAAAGTCCACAGAGAGCCAGGTGGTATATTGGGAAAGTAAGAGACTCCGTCCACTTTTTGTAACTGGTAAAATTCACTAGCAAAAAAAGGTCCTGTTTCTTCTGCAAGGCTTTTTAAGTTTATATATTCTTTTTCTTTGCCCCCCTCCCTGCCCCAGAAAGAGCTTAAATCTGGCATATGACAATAATATAATAATAATAATAATAATAATAATAATAATAATAATAATAATAAAGCATAACTAAATAACTTTGTTTTATGTGTGGTGCTAAGGTCAGATCTCAATGCCAGGTAAACACCGAGCCAGTGAGTTAAAGTCTTGCCCTTTGACATTTGAGACAGGCTCTCTCTCTGGATCTCTTGATCCTTCTGTCTTAGAAGAATTCCCAGTGCTGGAATTACAAACATGCAGTACCATGCCTGGCATAACTAAATAATTTGTATAAGTTTATTCATAAAGTGGAATCATAACATTCCATCAAGAAAACGTCATTGTCATGTTTCTGGGCTTGTGGCCCCTGCTCACTTGAACTTGAGAGTTGTTCACTGGGCTCCAGCTCCTGTTTGGTCATGTCTTCCTAATAACGTGCTTTGGGCTCCTGAGCTCAGTGTCTGAGATGAGCCTGTCTCCCCAGTTGGTGCCTTATTAGAATCACTGTAACAATATCTTCACGTGTGCATCTTTATCCACATCTCTGAGTATTTCCCTAGAAGAGATTTCCTGGAAAGTGAGAGTGTGGGTCAAAGGGTACGGCATTCTTGGTGCTGATGGCTGGCTATCTTCCAGAGTTTGCCAGGCACCAATTTCTGTGCTGAAACCAGTTCCTGAAGCCAGTTCCTAGTCCCCAGCACCAACACCAGCACTGTCTCTGCCTTCATTGTTACCGAAAGCCAGAGTACTTCCAGACAGCACTAGGAATAAGAGCATCCTAGACCAGTGGCCTTCAACCTTCCTAATGCTGCAACCCTTTAATGCAGTTCCTCATGTTGTGGTGACCCCCAATCATAGAATTACTTTCATTGTTATTTCATAACTGTAATTTTGCAACTGTTATGAATCATAATGTGTGTATCTGATATGCAGAATATCTGAAATGCGACCCCTGGGAAATGGTTGTTTGACTTCCCAAAGGAGTTACAGTCCACAGGTTGAGAACCACTGCCCTAGATGAGAGGAAAATGATGTTTTATTTTTATTATTTTCTTTTTGCTAAAGACTACCTGTTTACCATTGAAAAACGTGTATGAGAACCAACACAATAGACCATGTGCGTCTGCCCGTCAGAGAGCGCAGCTGTTAACTGTGCCCAGATGTTTTCATTTACCTTTTTAAAGATGGGATGGTTGAACGTTTGTCGATTAGCTCTTTAATGTCTTTTCTGGGGATTTTAAAATTTATTAAGGACATTTCTGTTTATTTTTTTTTTTTGTCTAATATGCCCCTAGTTTGTAAATCTGTCGATACTTTGCTTTTCAACATAGTCTTTGGACTTTAAAAAATTTGATACTTGGGAAGTTCTGTACTATTCATAAATTTTCATATCTTTTAATATTTAAATTTTTTAAACTCTGTTTCACATGGCGTATGGTTTGCAACATTCTGTGTGAGAACAACTTTCTCAGCATTCTCTCCATGTAGCACACATAGAAAGGCAGATTTTGAGCTAGAGAGATGGCTCAGAGGTTAGGAGCACTGGCTGCTCTTCTGGAGGACCTGGGTTCAGTTCCTAGCCCAATCGTCTATAATGAGATCTGGTGCCGCCTTATGGCATGCAGGCATACATAATATATATATATTAAAAAGAAAGGCAGACTTTGACACAGTCTTAACAGTGTGTGGTGGAGTCACAGACCACAGGCACCTAGCCTGCTGATGTTGGTATGGGAAGGAAGTTTAAGATTGGAGAGGTGGGGATACCTTTAATGCAGAGCTAAAGTTTAAGCATTTAATGTAGTAAAAACTTTGAGCAGCCGAATATCCTTGAAAAGCAATTAAAAACTTAAGCTGACTTAGTTTAAGCAAAAAAGAAAAAAGAAAAAATATTTTTGAGGAGGAGCTGAGTTACAGTGCTTTCCAGGTGCACAAGATTCCTGGCACCATGAAGATAAAATGGATCAAGAGAAGACATTTTATGGGCTGTGTCATGAAAATGTCACAAGACTGTGGTCCTGGCATTGAAGTGATGTCACTGGGTGCTCCCCCTGCTTCTCACCTTGACAGCTTCTTGGTAGGGATCCCTTGCTCCTCCAGATTTATGTTTCCTTAGGCCCAGACTCGGAAGAATAAACAAAACAAAACAATGGTTCTTCTTCGAAATTTCTGAGCAGACCCAGAAATGCCCCTGCCCACCTGGGGCAAATACATGACAGTTGTCAGATGGATGTCCTGTGCCTACTCTGAACTCCTCACTGTCCTGGGCCGCTCATGTATGTTCCCCCTGGAGTCCGAACCCCTGTGTGCTCAGTGGGTCAAGTTTCTCAGAGTGGGCGGTCCTGAAAGAACGGGAGGCCTGGTCAGCTGTTCTTACGGACATCTTGTCTAGTGTTCATTTTTCATTGATGCCGAGCCCTTAGGTCAGCCCACTCCCATGTGGTTTCTTAGCCTTCCAGCTTCTGTGTCTTGAGGCATCACTGTCACATCTGCCCCACGCTGCATCGGAAGTGATGGGTACCACTTGTGCCTTCTCAGGAACTGGTGGGCAGAGTTGGCCAGAACCAGGAATGGAAGAGAAAGGGAGGGAATTAGTACTCTGCCCCCTCCAGCCCCAGTGCTTGGAAAGAGGGCCCGACTGGACAGGCGCAGGTTGGAGACGGTGAAACCACACTGGCTGAGCAAAAAGAGCCGGAGCCCACAGCATTGCTTAGCCCGGCTGTCACAGGACTCTCATTTGTCAGCTCACCTTCCAGTACATTCCTGCTTGGTCCATGGGACACTGCCAGGAGGAAGTAACTTGCTTGCTTATTTCTGTCTGTCTGTCTGCCTGTCTGTCTCCTCACTCCCATTTTGTGTATGCTTATGTGGCTGTTTGAGACATGTGTATGCTTATGTGGCTGTTTGAGACATGTATGTGTGTGCTTGCCCGAGGAGACCCCAGGTCAGCGTCCAGAGATATTCCTTGATCTCTTTCCACCTTAAATGTTGAGGCAGTGTCTCTCCCTGAAGCCAGAACATGTTGGTCCAGATAGACTAGCCATGACTTTTCAGGATTCCCTTCTCTTTCTGTCTGCGCACCATGCTGGGGTTCCAAACACACACACCATCGCTTCCAGCTTTTTACGTAAGTACTGGGGAGTCAGCTTCCTGCTTGCATGGCAAGTACTTTGACTGACTGGGACATCTCCCCAATACCCACTTGGTCAACCTTTTCAACTCTCTCAGCCACTGCCACGTGGTTGAGTGACAGTTACCGCTCCTTTCAGATATGTGAGGAAATCCCTTGATACAACCCAGGCTGTAGATTTCTACTCGACACACACTCCATATTTACTCAGTGACAGCAATAGCTTTGCCTGAACATGTTTTATTAATGGAGAGTCATTTAGCGTTTGTGAATATAAAGGGGGGCAAGCAAGGTTGGCTAAAGTTGACTTCCCAAGCTCAGATCTTTACGGAGTTTAAAACAGTTGCTTAAATAGAGGGAAGATATTGGACTTTACCTAAATTTTGCCTTCATTCATTTTCTTTTCCTGTCAGCAGTAAAAATAGAATTTAGTCAAGGAATGCTATTCTGAAGGGGTCTTTAAAAAGCAAGTCAGTCTGGGCCATGGTGGCGCAGTCTTTAATCCTAGTACTCAGGAGACAGAGGCAGGTGGATCTCTGTGAGTTCGAGGTCTGGTCTTGTCCTGTCTTCCAGGACAGACTCCAAAGCTACAGAGAAACCCTGTCTTCAAAACAAAACAAAACAAAACAAACAAACAAACAAATCAGAAGAACGGCAAAACTGCTAAGAAAACAGTATGGAAGTTTGTCAGTACACCATGGGACTCAAACTTACAGAGATCCGCTTTGCCTCTGCCTCCCAAGTGCTTGGACTAAAACCACCCTCCGCCGCCGCCACCACCTGGCTTCTGTTTCTACTTTTGCAGAGTTAGTTCCATGACTAAGAGGGCCATTGTGTTTGTGACATCATGTTTTTGGAGACTTATAGAGGAGCTGAGATCCCTTTAGTTCCTGATGCTTCACCTTGTGCCTGTGCTGAAGACAGCATGTGCCACAGCCAGGTGTTGAGTGGCGGCACTTGTGCCGTGTCCAGCCCTGGGGAGCCTTGGGCAGCTCTCTTCCGAGCTGACCTGTGGGAATTTCCCCCTGCACTACGGCACCATTTCAGGTTGTGAAAAAGCAGATGGGCTTCCTTGCCAGGGCTTTTTATAAATATAAGCCTTGATTAAAGCCGGCTGTTGGAGCCTCCCACTCAAAGGTCATTTGTGAAAGGGGAGCTTTCGGTTCCTTCATAAGCAAACCTGCTTTACCTACGTCATCTGGATGAGCCTATCACACTCAGAAAATAGCAGCGCCCAGGGCGGCCCTGGTCACATAGCAGGATCTTTGGTATTAGATGCTGCCCTCCTGGCGGGAGCACTTGTGAACTGTCGCCTCCGGTTTCCTTCCAACTTTATTTGCTCTCCTTAGACCCCGGCCACATTTGTGGATGAAAGAGCCACTCACCACCTCAATCACCCTGAAACCCAAGGCAATTGATTGCCCTGTTGATTTTCATGAGTGACACTAATGAAAATGTGTTGTTTGTGGGGAAGCCATGTGCGAAATGCAGCGTGAGCAAAATTGTGCACTCATTGTCACTGGCCTGGAAACTGTGGGGTGTAAAGACTTGGGGGTTACCATCTGGCACTGTTTGTAGGTCTGTTTCTAACTTCTGCTAGGTTTCCCAAGGGTTCTAGCTCCCAGGGCTGTAGCTGGGATTCTGCCCTAGTGGGGGGTCTGGTCCCCTGACTGGAGCCATTGCTAGGTAAGGTAAGCACCTCTTGATTACCTGGGTGGTCCCCGGTAGATACTGTGCTGCTGTTCATAGAAATAAAAATAGTGGGTGCTTTATTTAGTTATGTCTTTGTTTTTAAAAATATTGACTTTGAGGGGCTGGCAGGAGCAGACACACCCCTGCAGAGTCAGAGATAACTCTAGGAGTAAGTTCTCTCCTTTTGCCACGTGGGTTCCAGGGATCACACGCAAGTCTTCAGGGCTTTTGGCAAGGGTTCCTATCTGCTGAGCCACCTGGCCAGGCCCCCTGTTTATTTTAGAAGAACATGCACTGTCACCATTGCAGCCAGATCCCCGTGATCTGGGGGCAGGGAGTTAAAAACCCAGATTCTGGAGCCAGACTTCTCAGGTTAAATGCTTGTCTTATTGTTGGGTGGTTGTGTGCCCTTCAGGAAATTATGGGTTCTCTGTACCTCGATCGTACCCACGTAAAATGGAGATAATGCAGCATGCATGCCATGGGATAGCTAAAAGGATTAAATGGAGCAAGTCTTTGGGGTTGCATTCAGGACATGACGACAAGCGCTTATTAACTACTGGCTGCCGGCTGAGGTGCAGTGGCATGAACTCATGATCCCAGCTGTTTCGGAGGCTCCAGCTAGAAGACCACTTGAGCCTGGGGCTTTGGGACCAGCCTGTGTGACTTAGTGAGTCAACAGCTGTTATGATAGGCTTGTCCTGAGTCATGGAATCCAGACAGGCTGAATTTGGTGTGATTGTGTGGTGCCCTGTAAGCTGGTTCAAGCAGAGTCTGACCCATAAGATGGTAGAAAGTGTACTCGCATACCCTCTTAGCAGTATAGGACGGTCTGTGCTTGTCCCAAGGTTAGTTCTGGAGCCCACTGTCCAGTAACTGCTAGTGGCTACCTGGATCAGTGTGTGTCCTTTCTGTCTCTTATAACACACTGCGCAGTGTCTGGTCCTCAGTGCCCCTGAAGATCCCCAGGGAGCCCCGGAGCCCGGGATCTCACTGGTCGGTTGATTTCCCCAGCGCCATCAGACCACAGAGCTATTGCCTGCTGCACCGCAGCGTCTCAGTGCATCTGACAACCTTGACATGCTTGACATGCGTTCTGTCTCCTGTCATTTGGGGTGGGAATGAAAGCAATCACATTCCCCATTACACGCTGTGAAAGCCACCAACATGGCTGCAGGATGCCGTCTTCAGACTTCTACGGTGTCTGGAAATGAGGTCACGAGGGTGGAAGCCCGGTGTGGACACGGCGTTTGGTTTGGCACTGCTGACCGCCGTTCTCCTGCCTCCTGAATCTACTCTTGTTAAACACCGTAGGTGGTAGTAATCCATGGCTAAAGGTGAATTATATCCTAGGGGGATAAAAATAGGAAGGTATCCCAACATAATGCAGAAATAAAGTCACAGACATTCTCTCTTTCCTCTTAAGATTATTTTTTTCCGTGCTGGGGACCAAATGGCCTTGTGCGTGCTGAGCAAACACTCTGCCGCTGGTCCACAGCCCCGGCCTCGCAGCTTGGAGTCTGTTTGAACTCATGACATTGTGAGGTAGAAAGAACCTTCGAAATCCCTTCGAGGAAGAGTAAAAGTGATGTAATAGCAGTCCCTCAGGTGGAGAGACCTGCCACAGAAAGACTGCAGAACTGCTTTTGTGTCCAGTGGACCCCGAGGGTATGTGGGGTGATCCCACCTCTGATAAGCCAGCTGAAGTCACATGCTTGCCACAAAGGTGTTATTATTAATAGAAAGAAATTAAACGAGTCAAGTGTTGCGTCGGTTATACCCATGTAATGCATATATCGAGGTTTTATATAGCAGCATAAGGTCATATTCTCAGAGTCTGCCATACTGTGAGCTTGTGATTGAATATGAACTACGGAGACTGCCATACAGGCTGTGTGTGCAGTAAGGTCAGCCTTATAGGATATAGGATATATATGAAAAACCATTGGTAGGCAGTACATTGAATGCTAGTTTTCTCTTCTTTCTTCCTTCCTTTTTTCCTTCCTTCCTTCCTTCCTTCCTTCCTTCCTTCCTTCCTTTCTTTCTTTCTTTCTTTCTTTCTTTCTTTCTTTCTTTCTTTCTGTCTTCCTCCCTCCTTCCTTCCTTTCCTCCCTCCCTCTCTCCCCCTCTCTCTGTCTCTGTTTCTCCCTCCCTCCCTTCTTCCTCCTCTCTTTCTTTCTCTTTCTTTCTTTCTTTCTTTCTTTCTTTCTTTCTTTCTTTCTTTCTTTCTTTCTTTCTGATAGTGAGGTGTATTTAAATTCCATGATGTATACTTATAAAATCTGTAACCAGCATACATTAAAAAAAAAAGCTAATCTCTTGGGACATTGAAGCACATGCTCTTTCTCGGTGACAGTTTCATCGAGATGTGATGTAGATATCTCTGAACTCACATGAACACTCCCAGAACCCCCACCCATGGGTTTTGGTATATTCATAAAAGGCCTTCTGCCATGGCCATTATCACAATCAAGTTGAGAATATTTTCACCACTGGAAAGAAATTCTGCACCCAGCAACAGTCCCTTCCTCACCCATGTGACACAGCCACTAATCTGCCCTCTGTGCCCACGGACCTACCTTTCCCCTGCTCCTTCTCCCCTTCTCTGAAGCGCTCTCCTGATGAGCTATGTCCCCGGCCTTGGATCTGCCTGTTCTGGACATCGCATGAGTGTGTAAACTGCTCCTTTGGTTTAGAAACCCTTCAGCCTCTTACCTCTGCCGTGAGATAACGGATTCTTTCCTGCTCCTAGAATTGGTTCCTTCCATCATGAACAACTTGCTGAACCCAGATGCCATTTTCTCCAACAACGAGATGAGCCTCTCAGACATCGAGATATACGGCTTTGATTATGATTACACCCTGGTGTTCTACTCCAAGCACCTCCACACGCTCATCTTCAACGCTGCACGGGACCTGCTCATCAATGAACACAGGGTAAGGCCACAGAGACCTTCCTGTCCTCTTTCCCTTTGACCCCTTTGATGTCTGATGGGTAAACAGCCCCGTGTGGTCACGTCAGACCCTGCACTTGTTCAGAAGTCCTGTAGTTAGTGGCTGCAGGGAGAATGGACGGTTTCTGGTCCATTCCAGTTTTCCAAGTGGCTCTTACTCCTCTAGAACCTGGCTGTACATATGTGTGCCCACGTGTGTGCGCATGCATGTATGAGTGCTCGTGAGTGTGCAAGTGTGTGTACAGGTAGGAGTCAGAGAATAGCCTTGTGTGTCATCCTCAGAGTGTTGCCCATCTCTCTTAAGACAGGACCTCTGATTGGCCAGGAGTTCACTAATTAGGCTAGACTGTCGGTCAGCAAGCTCCACCCCCCCAGTTCTGGAATCAGAAGCATGCTCTTTGAACCCCTATACTACCCCAGAAATGTGGCTGTGACTTCTGTCTCCAGCCAGAGCCTGTCTCCCCAGGGCTTTGCTGTGATTCGAGAGTTCCCTGTGTGCTGAGCGTTCTGCCTTTGGTGGTGGTCACTGTTCAGCTCTTCTGCCCATCCATTCCTTCTTCCCTCCCCATGTTTCATCTCTGGCTTTTATGAGCCACGGCCCGCTGGGGATGCAGGAGGGGTAATGGGGTGACACGGACATTGTTCCAGAGGGAGTCAGTGGTGGAGCCATCTGATAGACCTCCTGAGGACACCAGAGCAGCGGGTTAAGGAGGCACAGCCAACAGTGGGAGTAGCTTTTTCAGGGAGCTGGGGGAAACAGCCAAAGGGGTGTGATTTTGGTCTGGCTGGCCAGCAGAGGTGGCCTGGGGTGCAGTGAGTAACCTGGAAACTGAGGTTGTGCAATCTGCAGTTTGTCCCCTCTCAGAGGTGACAAAGTGTGACCAGTGTGGAGAAACCATCCCCCGGTACTAGATACTTGATTGGAGGGGCCAAAGTTCCCTTTATCTGGGTCCTGGCGTTGGGCACAGTCTCTCTGTACTTTTGTTTCCCAGGGGATTCATGTGGTTACGCTGTCCTGATTCATGATGTAGAAATGGCAAAAATGCCCTAGTCTTGTCGCTAAGCGCAAGCGGCAGCTTTCTTCTGTTTTTACACTTCTTGTCAGCCACATTTCTCCGTCTGTTCTCCTCCAAGGGGAAGAGGCCCTGAGGAGCCAGGTAGCTCTGTCCCTGCTTCCCACCCTCCACCTGCCACTGCCCTTAGCAGGCACTAGGAGATGGCTCCACATGGCTGCTGCCTTTGTGCTGGCCCACTGTGGTGTGCTCCGAGCTTGCTGCCACCTGGAACATGGGATCCTGTCCTAGCTTCCTATCGGTACCGTACCCCACTTCTGGCCCAATGCTGAGAGCTCGTGGTCTCCAGCTGAGTGCTTGGTAGCCACCTCCATGGTCCAGATCCATCTATCCACTGTATCTCTGGACTTGTTTTCCTGTAGGAAACAGGTTTAAGAACAGCGCCTCCCTTGGGGTGTTGCTGTGGTCATTAAGTATGAGCTGTGTTACAGACGTTTGGTGTCTAGAAGACACCCAGCATGAACTAGGGCAGTGTCACTGTTTCTCTCCACAGCCCGCCTGCTTCCGTTCTCTGCCTTAGAGACCACAGGAGCAGGACCCACTATAGATCTGAGCTCAGGTCCGTCCGGTCGGGGACTTCCTCTCTACCTCTCCATGTTGCCCTTCGGAGCTCTCATGCATTTCTGCCTTGGGGTTTTTGTTGTGGTTGACGTGAAAATTAAAAGACTCACGAAAGCCGTAACTTGTGAGAATAAAACTTGTATGAAATATGGGAGCTGGACTGAGCTAGTCGGTGAAGTAGTAGGTGGGATCATGCTTGAAAAGCCACCAGATTGGAGATGATTGAAATCCCATTATAACTATTTGTTGCTTTGATAAAAGAATCATTATAATACTAATTATATCAGGCATATTAATAGAGCCAGTGATGCAGATGCAGATTTTTCTCTTGCTCTGGTTTTAAACAAGTCCTTCTTCCCAGAAGCATTGAGTTAGTTCTGTGCCGTTCTTGCTGCCAAAACCTCCTAAGCTCAGGGCTGGGAAGACATCTGCCTTTGGAATACACGAGGGTAGAACAGTGAGTTTGAAATTTAGCCTCCTGTCAGGAAGCAAATATAAAATGTTCAGCTCCTTTAGAAAATACCTTTAAATTTTCTTTTAAAACAAGAATAACTTTTCATGATGATAGAAATAAAAAATTGAGTAATAACTCTACACTTTCATTTCATATGTCCACTAATGAGCAGCGGGGGTGTTAAGAGGGCTCCTGTCGTCTCCCAATGTCTCACATACACATTTGTCGGTGCCTCCTTGTGTGTGTATATGTGTGTGGTGTGCGAGCTTGCTCTCATGTGCTCATATGTACACATATACACTGTGAGATAGTCTGAGTTGTTCTTTGGAATTCTGTCCACCTTAATTTTATATTTTTAGACAGGGTCTATCTTGGTCACTGTTCTTTTGCTGTAAAGAGACATCATCACGACCCAGGAAGCATTTAATGGGGACTTGTTTACAGTCTCAGAGGCTTAGTCCATTATCACGGCAGGAAGCAGATAGCTATGGTGCTGAAGTAGGAGCTGAGAGCTTTACAGCCTGATCGGCAGGCAGGCAGACAGACAGACAGACACGCTGGGCCTGGCATGGACTTTTGAAGCCTCAAAGCCCACCCCAATGCCACACCTCCTCCAACAAGACCACACCTCCTAATCCTTCCCAAACAGTTCCACTAATTGGTGATTAAGCTCTCAAGTATATGAGCCTGTGGGGGCCATTCCCATGCAGACCACCACAGGTCACCATCTGGCCTCAAGCCTGCTGTGTGGCCTCGAACTTCTCATCTTCCTGCCTCCACGTCCCAAGTGCTGGAATTACAGGTGTGTGCCATCACACCTAGTTATGGGTGCTGGGACTGAGCTCAGGCAAGCTCTCTTCTCACTGAGCTGCACCCCCCAGGCTTTCCATCTTATTTTTCTTTAGGATTGGGTCTCTCGCTGGTCCTGCGCTTCCCTATTAGGTCAGGTTGGCTGGGCAGTGAGCCCCAGGAATCCACCTGTCGGGAGTATAGGCATGTACCACTATGTCTGGCTTCTTATATTTATTATTTTATTTTACTTATTCTTAAGTTCTGTGCATGTGCATATATGTGTGTATATATGTGTGCACATGTGCGTAAAAGCTGGAGGTCAATGCTGGGTGTCTTCAATACTTTCTGCCATAGTTTTTGAGACTGGGTCTCTCTGAGTCTGGAGCTTACTGGCTTAGTTAGGCTGACTGGGGTTCAGTCCCCAGCACCCCCTGTCTCTGTACCCCCAGAGCTGGGGTTGCAGATGAGGATCTGAGTGTCGGGATCCTACTGCAAACCCTCATGCTTGAGAAGCAAGCACTTGGTGAAGCGAGCTACCTCATCAGCCTGCCACATGTGGGTTCTGGGATTCAAACTCAGGTCCTCCAGCTGGCAAGGCAAGTGTGTAACTCACTAAGCCAGGGCCATCTTCCCAGCCTCCATCTTGTTTATTTAATGTAGCCTATGCCTTTAATCCCAGCACTCAGGAGGCAGAGGCAGGCAACCCTCTGTGAGTTTGAGGAGGCAGGTCTGATCTACAAAGAGAGTTCCAGAACAGCTAAGCTGTTATGCAGAGAATCCCTGTCTTGAAAAGCAACAACAACAACAACAAAAAACCCAAATTCAAAAATTGTATTTTTATCTATTTGGTAGGTGTGTGTGTGTGTGCACGTGCGCACACGTGCGCACATGTGCATGCACAGAGGTCAGACAGCTTTTGGAAGTCAATGCTCTCTTTCCTCCACATGGTCTTGGGAGTTGAGCTCAGGTCATCAGGCTTGGCAGCAGGTACCCTTACCTGCTGAGCCATCTCTCTGATCTCCTCTTCTTGTTAAGGGGCACCGGCTGTCACCTGCTTGCTCAGATCCAAAACCCAGCATCCTCTGACTCCTCCCACTTTAAGAGTGTTTAAGGCTTAGCACATAGAAAAGTCATGGAATAATACCGAATTCTGTCTGTACCCCATTCTGTAACATCCTGTTCCTGCTGGACCTTGTCACGTGGAAGATTTGATACTAACATTGACCACTCTCTGGTGTCTTCCTGTTGCTGAGCACCCACGGGATCCCACAGTTCGGGCGTGCACTGCTGAGGCGCTCTGCAGAGTGCGTCTCTGCTGGGTTGTTTTGTTGGTTTCCTCATGGTGGATGGAGACGGATCCTGGGTTTTGAGGGGAAGAGGTCAGAGGCCAAGGGTGGTTGTCATCACTGCAGGAGACATTTCACTGAGTGTTGACTTTGATCAGCTGAGGAGGGTGAATGTTTAGGCACCTTCTCCTCTTAGGGTGCTGTCCTCTAGGGCGGAAGTTACTCGGTGTCTGTGAGTGCTTGTGTGATTTGACGCCATGTCTGTGTCCCCCCACCCCCCGCCCTTGACACAGGGTTTCCCTGTGTAGCCCAGGCTGTCCAGGAACTCACTCTGTAGACCAGGCTGGCCTCAGACTCAGAGCTCTACCTGCCTGGCGTGAAAGGTGTGTTGCATCTCTGCCCGGCTCCCACATGCTTCTTAGCTCTCCTGAAGCCACTGGTCTAGTGTGAGTCATCACCTCCCAAAGCCCAGCTTCCTTCCTCTCTTCATTCCCTTAAGTTTGTCCTTCACTTGATCGCTTATCTGTACGCGTGCGTCTCTGGGTGTTCACGGCGGCTGGACAAGGACGTCGCATCCCTTGGAGATAAAGGGTTGGAGCCATTGGACGTGGGTGCTGGGAACTGACTGAACCAGAGTCATCTATCACCCCAGTTTCCCGCTTCTTAATTTTTGTTTATTTTAAAATAAATACACATAAGAGCAACATACACTTCCCTGAGCTATCTGTCTCTCCATTCCCGAAGATGAGTTTTCACTAGGCCTGCCTGGGCTACCTCCTCGCTTGCCCCCAGACAACACAGGCCTTGCTGCTCTTCCCTGCTAACTGTCTGGCCCTCACCCTGGGCATGGGTCATTGCGAGGCGTGTTCTCTGTGAGCGTGCGCTTCTTTGTGGCACGGCTCCCAGGATAGAGTAGAACTTCCTGAGGACAGACACTGCCAGTTGTGTTCTCCACAGCCTTCTCAGCCCCTGACACAGTGCTTGACACCACGCAGGTGCTCAGCAAGTGTTTGCTGTACAGGGGCGTGTGCTCTGCAGGTGGACGAGCGCATCGTTTGGGGCCAGCGCGCCATGGAGGCTGTGCTGTCTTTGCTCTCTGTTTCGTGAGGTTTGAAAGAGCTCTGTTTCCAGTGAGACTCATAATCCAGGCCACGCAAAATGCCAGACTAAAAGCTTTGAAAAACCAGAATGTTTACAGGCGTTCTGAAACTCCCAGTGGCACTGTAGAAATGATTAGCCGTTCAGAGAGCTGCTGTTAGCTACAGAGGTGGAACACAGCCAGGCTCCAGGGCAGTAGGAATTGCCCATGGGTACCCAAGTGCCCATGAGGGATGCCTGAGTCCTCTGCTGCATTGAGATATTAATGTCACCAGGGCTGTCCTGTACAGGGCAACTTTGGACCTTATCAGAATACTCACGTTCTTCCTGAAGCCATTGTCCTGCGGAGGCTTTTCTGTCTGTCTTCGAGGCCATTGACTATTCTGTTACTATGGAAATGCGCTGTCTAGCCCGCTCATTGAGCTTCTGTGTTGGTAGCTGCTGCTGTAACAGGGGAGCGATAAGCTTCCAGGAGAGGGGCTGTCCTGGTTGGCTTTATCACCTTGACACAGCTGAAGTTATCAGGGAAGAGGAAACTCGTTAGAGAGAATGCCTCTGTCAGGTAGCCTGAAGGAAAGTCTGTAGAGCATTTTCTTGATTTTTGGTTGATGCTGGAGGGCCCAGCTTATTGATTTGAGCTCCACCTTTGGGCATGTGGTCCTGGGTGCTATAACAAAAGAGACTGAGCAAGCTATGGGGAGCAGGCCAGTAAGCAGCACTCCTCATGGCCTTTGCTCTGTTTCTGCCTGAACTCCTCCCTGACTTCCCTCAGCAATGGAGCACGGCCTGAGAGTTACAAGAACCCTTTCCTCTCCACGTTGCTTTTGGTCATGGTGTTTTATGTAGCAAGAGAAACCCCAGCTAAGACAGGGTGCTGGGCTGATTCAGAATAGATTAAGTGGGTTAGGGCGGACCTGGAGATGACACAGATCCAGGTTCCAGTGCTGGCTCAGTCACTGTGCTTCTGTGTGACCCCGGACAAACGCCTTGGCGCCGATCCTCAGAGCGCCGAGCCATAAGCAGGCAGGAGGTGCCGTCTCCCTCACGATGGGCAGTGAGGTTAGTGCAGCTTAGCCAAGAGATGCTCACTTTAATCACATCTTCCTGACCCCACCCCAGGCTGGTGGAGCTTCAGAGGCTCTGCAGTTTTGGCCTTCAGTCACCGAGCAGAGTCACATCCCCGTGGCTGGGTTAGTGTGGGCTTTGGCAAGTATCTCAATAAATATGCAGAACTGTACATGGTGTTCAGAAGTCTGAGAACACCCACGAGGAGAAATATCAGGTTGGGGATTTCTTGGCAGGCACACAGGTGTAAGATAAATGAGCCCAAATGTGACTTTCAAGTCACTGCTGGTGCAGGCTGACTTGAAACTTGCTGGGCCCCTTCAGGCAGGTGGTGCCTGGCGGTTCCAGGAAGCCGGCAGCCGTGTGGCTTGGCAGGCTCACTGGGGTGATGCCTGTCTTGCTTTTATTTCTGCAAAATGGACGTGGCAGCACCTACAGGCAGCAGAAGCCCTGTGGCTTCTGTAAGGGTGCTCTCAGGCCTGGATTCTCATGCAGTGTAGAGGAGGGAGGACTGGCATTTTTGTATAATGTGAGCAAGAGTATGTAACTAGGGAAGACCAGAGACCCGGCTGTCTCCAAAGGCTCCGTGTGTTCTCAGAACAGTAGAAGTGGATGGGGGCCACAGGCTGAGAAAGTCCCCTGGGACAGCAGCTGTGGGGTTCTCCGGCCCCACAGTCAGGTGAGAACAGTAACAATAGTAAACTGTATGGCGGCTTCCCCCGAAAAGACCTCATTTGGATGCCAGGGAAACCCGGTCATGGTAATGTGAAGTTGACAGAAGTAAGGAAGGGAGGGTTTACTTCGACTTACGGTTTGAGGGCACAGTCCATCGTGGCAGAGAAACCTTGAAGCAGGACAAAGAGGACCTGTTTAATATTAATTGTAAATGCTCGGTTGATAGCTCAGGCTTGTTACTAGCTAACTCTTATACTTAAATTAACCCGTATTTCCTATCTATGCTTTGCCATGTGACTTGGTACTTTTTCTTAGTACTCCGTGCCCATCTGAGTCTGCTCGCCACTCCAGACTCCGCCCTCCTTCCTCCCAGCGTCCTCCTAGTCTGGCTCTCCTGCCTGACCTTATCCTGTCCAGCTATTGTCCAGTCAGCTTCTTTATTAAACCAGTCACAGCGACATACATTCACACAGTGTAAAGGAACAGTGCACATGCCCAGTTCGCTTAATCTTTATCCAGCACCATGGGATGGTGCTGCCCTCCTCTAGGGTGGTCTCAGCTCCTTGTTAGCCCAATCTAGAAGGCCCTCGGATGTGCCCAGAGGTTCATCTCCATGAAGATACCAGAACCCGTGAGGCTGACGGTTAGGGTTGGCCTTGCAGGGCTCCACACGATGGTGTGCGAGTGGGATCGAGGGTCTGATCTCAGCCTGGACCAATGGAGCCCAGAGCAGGATGGAGATACAGAGGGCCAAGCTGTGGTCTGTCCCTATGGGCATTGCGTTCTCACCCAAGTGTTAATGACTCCCAGGCCATCATACAGGGCCTATCTGTGCTGTCCTGAACTTACTGCCCTGCCCTCCTTTCCTTTCCTGTTTTTATTTTATTTTATTTTATTTTTTTTTTAAAGCCAGGGGCTGAGGTAGCCCAAGCTAGCCTTGAACTGCGTGTGTAGCTGAGAATAACTTTGAGCTCCTGACCCTGCTGCCCCACTAAGTGCTTCGATCCCAGGACTGTATCCCCACGCGTGCCCTCCTCTTTCATATTTCGCTCATCACGTGTCTCTGCCCCTCAGTACCCTGCGGAGATCAGGAAGTACGAGTATGACCCAAACTTCGCCATCCGTGGGCTCCATTACGACGTCCAGCGGGTGAGTCTGATCTCCTGGTTTTCTGCAGTTGTGTAAGCAGAGTGCTGCTTATTAAAAACCCCTAGTGCTTTCCATGGTAGATGGGTTGGAATGCAGTTCTTCGGGGCTGCAGGATGAAATTCAAATATATTTGATAGAGCCGATCGGAAGAGGGAGGCGTTAGGAAGGCGTGCGTCTCAGGTGCCGGTTGGAAGTGCGAGTTAAAGCTGATAGGAGGGGAGCCAGCTGCCGTACCTTATTCCTTTTTCTTTCCTCATTGTCATTTCCTTCAGACGCACCTTAGTTAATGAGCAAGGCTTTTAGAAACCATGCATGCAGTGTTTCTCTACCTGTGAGTCCCGACCCCTTTGGGGATTGAACAACCCTTTCGCAGGGGTCGCCTAGGACCACAGCAAAACACAGATATCTACATCACAACTCATAACAGTAGCAACATTACAGTTATGAAGTAACAATGAAAATAAATTTATGGTTGGTGGCCTCCACAACATGAAGAACTGTATTAAAGGTTGAGAACCCTCCTAATGCTCGTGGTAGGGAAACGCAATATTGACAGGATTTATAACGACCCTTTTTCTGCTCATCTTGTATGCAAAATTGTCATTCACACGTGTGCACGTTTCTGTCTTTAAAGGCAGTGTTGATGAAGATCGATGCTTTTCATTACATCCAGATGGGAACCGTCTACAGGTAAGAGGAAGTGGCCTCTCACTCCTGGGTGTAACCCAGGCTCTGTTAACCGACCAGGGATGAGGGAAGTGGCCACGTGTAACTTGTTCAGGAATACAGGCCGAGGCCTGGCTCATGTTTGTCTGTAGGGATGCCCTCAGGAGCCGAGGGTGGGTGAGAAGCCACACGGGTGTGGGTTATGGAGCATCTCATTCTCTCTGTGACGATTAGGGAGCCTGATATTGACTCTTTTTCTTCTTTTTTAGGACTCATAGAAGCACTTTGTTTAGGTAGAAGAAATCTCTGACTTAAAATGAAGGGTTTTGGCTGTCGATGTTTTCTTATTGGGGAGGGGTTCTGGGAGTGGTCGGTCTGGTCTTAGTGTGTGTCTTATTCTTTAAAAGACACGCATGCTATAGTTTAGACTGTTGTCTCATAAACTCTGTCAGAGTAAAGCAGGCCTGCAGGTAGACTCGAGCACCAGTGAAGGCGCAGGGCCAGCGGCCCTGTCCCCCCCCACCCCAGCACGGTAGGCTCTTCAGAACTGTAGGTCCTTCAGTGTGTGTATGTATCCACGCTTGTGCATAGAATTCCTAGACAGTGTGGTCATGTTTGTTGATTTGTTAGGTATGGACACTGCCCAGCTGTGGCAGGTGATGGTTTGGCTTTCGATCACTCTGTGCCCGTCTGCTCCGGTCATGGTCTCCTGCCCTCGTTAGACGTTGTTACAGTAGTCTTCCTTGTGTGGATTCATAGGCAGAAACATGTACCTTGATTTCCTTCCTTGTTCAGGGTTTGCTTTTTTTCCCTTAAACTTAGTAACTTTGAGCCTGTCCTGGTCCTTGCTCTGTAGCCCAGTCTGGCCTTGACCTCACAGAGACCCACCTGACTCTGCCTCCTGAGTGCTGGGAGTAAAGGCGTACACCACCACTGCCTGGCTTATTTGCTTCATTTCTGACCCACATATCTCTGCTTTTTCAAAATGTCATGTGCCAAACATGGTTATTTTCCAATAATTAAAATGTTTTTTTCTTTTTTAAAAAATGGCCTCTGCCATCTTGTTCTCCAGTGTGGCTGCTTATCTCCGGACAGGCTTTGTGAGGGCACAGGCAACTCTGTGGAGTTGGTTCCAGGGATCAGACCCAGATCAGTTGTCCAAGAAGCCACTAGTGTTCTGAAAATCCTCACCAGATGGTCCCTTTTGTCCCCACATCTGTATGTCCTTCCTGGCTCACGCACAGCGTCCCTTCTCTCCTGGCCCTCACGGTGTCCCCCAGTGTTGTTCGTCCACAAAGATATCAATCTCAACAGCCCCCGTCTCAGACCCTGAAGACTGCCTATGCTTGTAGACTGAAGCTGAAGCCTTCATTTTAGGTTTTTAATTCAACCGACTACCAGTTCTCGGCTGCGTCTACACGGGTTCTTAAGTGCCTGGATTTGTTAAGACTTAGTCGCAAGTAGCTGAAAACTAACACAGATGCGTTGCTGTGTTCTCAACCGCAGCTGCAGGTCCGGAGAGTGGAGGAGCTTCCTGTCCTTCACATGGGGGGGCCCTGTGCCTGATGTGATGTCAGGTGATGGGAGTGGGTGAGCTGGGCGTGGCCTGCCTCATGCGCCTTTCCCCACTCCTTGGCTTCCCATTCCTGCCCCCATCTACAGCCCACTGCCTGTCCTGTTTCACCCTCCCAGCCTGAAGTGGTCCTGCTCCTTTCCAGGTCCTTCCCATCCTGTCCTGACCCCCATCCACCCACTCCTGTTAACCCTTTTGTGTGTCCCCGGCCATTGTGTAAGGGCTAGACATCAGGGCTCAGGAGGGGGAACCAGGTGATGTGTTTAAGAAGGGACACTCGGGTGTAAGTTCCAGCAAACTCTCTGCCACCAGAACAGAGTGAGTCTCCAGGGTGCGGTGTCCTGTGCCTGTCTTGGGGCTCACACTGACTTCCTCACGTGAACCCCAGCTCTGCGGCCCCACCTCATGGGTCTCAGCAAGGCCCTGGGAGCCTTGGTGTCTCTGTAAACTGGCCAGCTCCAGCCTGATTGTGTGTGTGGTGTGAGGCTGGTTGTGAAGTGGAGGTGTGCTTGAAATGCAGCAGGACAGGCAGGCAAACATGCCGCACCTCAGTCCCTCAACCAGTTGAGAACCATGATGGGAAGAAAGCAGCGGCTCCAGTCTTGCTCAGTTCTGAGCTCTGCCACAGGTTACACCCTTGGGCTTGACTTTCAGCCGGTGTTGACTTCTCAAGGGCAAGGCCGGTGTGTGTGTGGAGTGTGTGTGTGTGTGTGTGTGTGTGTGTGTGTGTGTGTGAGAGAGAGAGAGAGAGAGAGAGAGAGAGAGAGAGAGAGAGAGCAACCCTTACCTCATTGGATCCCCTCCTGATTTTTGCTTGCTGGGTGTGTGTGTGTGTGTGTGTGTGTGTGTGTGTGTGTGTGTGTGTGTGTGTGACTGACTAACCCTCATCTCATCAGATCCCCTCTTGGTTTTGCCTGCTTTCTTTCCTTGTAAGGTTCTGTCGGTGGCTGTTCTCCAAGGCCAGTCCAGAACGATCTCGTTTGTTACAAGGTCTTATCTGATTGCTGGGGCACAGCTCGTTTTGTTTTGTTTTGTTTTTTGTTCTCAAAGGCCAGGAGCTGTGACAGGTCAGTCAGGCGAAATGTCAGTGAGTGCACTTGGTGCCTTTAACCCTCCTGTGCGGAGTGGAGACATCACACGTCAAAGCACAGACTGCACCATGTGCGCCTCTTAAGATTGGGTTGTTGGCACTTCTGCTGATTGACTTGCCCCTGTGGAAGGCAGCGAGGCCCTCTGCGGTTTCCTAATTACCGGTTCTGTTTCTCAAGTGCTCACCCCTGGAGAAGGGCGGAAGAGCAGCCTTCTGAGATGGCCAGCTTTGGGTGAGCGGGTGACGTTTCCCCTGGATATGCGGGAGCTGGACTGATTCGCAAGTTCCAGGTCAGGCAGAGAGTGGATGTGCGCAGAGGGGAACGGGCGCTCAGAGTCACCTGGTGCTCCTCTCCCAAGCTCCTGCCGCAGGGCATGCCTGTAATCCGCTCGGCCTCTTGAATGACTTTTTCCACCTCAGCACGCAGTGTTGGGGACAGTTGTGGAGGAATAAGGACTTAGAGACAGAAGCAAGCTTTCTCTGCTCAGATGTGTGAAAAATCGCCACCTGAAGCAAGTCCTTGGGAAGCGTGGCATCGCCGTGGGTTGAAAGCCATGGAGAGCGGATTTAACCCTGATGCGATGCTCTCTACCCGGATAACTTGGAGGGAGGCACATAACCATTCCTGTGGGAAGAGCAGTAACTCCTAGGACAGTTGACAGGTAGCTAGGTGCCCAGGTGAAATCCCTCTCGGCGTGTTGGAGATGTCATGTAGGATTAATTATTGCTGTAAATCTGGTTCTTGTTTCCGACAGAAGCCTGGCAGTAGCATCCTGTCTGTTGCTCGTAGCTGCTGTGTCCTGTGTCATATTTTGCCTCCAGCAGGTCTCCAGCCATAATGGAAAAACCCCATCAGTATGCGGAAGTCGGACATTGTTCTCTCTAGTCGAACCCTGTAACAACACCACCTGTATTTTTTCAGAGGCCTCAGTGTTGTCCCTGATGAGGAAGTCATCGACATGTATGAGGGATCCCATGTGCCCTTGGAGCAGATGAGTGACTTTTATGGAAAGGTAAGGATAGCTGCTGGGTTGTCAGAAGCAGCCGCCTTTCCCTTTGATCGGCAGTTTTACGGCTGAAGAAACATCTTAGGGAGGAAGGACTTAGCTAGGCTTCTGGATTCGGAGGTCACGGCTCTGATGCTCCCAGGTCTGCAGTGAGGCAGAGCATCATTAAGAAGGGTGGGGTGGAGGAAAGGGGGAAGCAGAAAGAGGGAGAAAAATAAGGGTTTGGGGCTGAGCTTCATCTGCTTCCTACAGCTGGGTCCTGCTTCTTACTAGTCAGTCAGCTGTGATTTGGTCATGAGATTAGCCTGCGGATGAAGTTAACAGCCTCTGATCCAGTTGCTTCTCAATAGCACCACCTGGAAAGAGCCAAGCCTAGAGCACAGGTGCTTTGGGGAGGTGCTTGTAGCTAAAGAAACTTAACGTTTGGGCTCGCCTGGCGTTTCTGTGATCCATGGGACCCTGAGATCGGGTCTGGAGAGAGTGTAGAGAGAGTCGCTGTTGGCTCCTGATGATCCCCTCTGGTGGAGGTTCTTTCTGTCTTCTCAGTCACCCCATTTGTCCCCATATCCCTGCAAGCGTGGCTCCACTTTTTGGTGTGAGTCCCTAGGGGTTGCCTAGGAGCAGCCATGCCGTCCTGAGACGAGCTGAAGCATTCTGAGACTGAGTTTGCTCAGCTGTCTTTGCTGGGCATGATCCCAGCTTTTCTCTCCTCCTGGGAGGGAAGAGAAGGGAGAGCAGGAGGGAGAAGGGAGGGCAGCTCTCAGGTACATAGACCTGGTAAGAATCACCTCTGGAGGCCCAGGAACAAGGGAGCACATTAGGTGCTCACCGTTGAAGCTCCCCGTGTACAGGGGGAGCCAGTGCGGATCGCTGGAACCCCCTTGCCTTCGGGCGGCCTCTTGCTGCTTGTCACCACGTGAGATGGGTCTGCATTGCTCAGCCTGCCTTCCACCCGCAGAGTTCTCACGGGAACACCATGAAGCAGTTCATGGATATCTTCTCACTGCCCGAGATGACCCTGCTGTCGTGCGTGAACGAGCACTTCCTGAAGAACAACATTGACTATGAACCCGTGCACCTGTACAAAGATGTCAAGGTGAGGGCAGAGGGCAGGAGTTCAGGTAGTACTTCTCTGGGCTCACCAGTCTCTGTGATTGACTGTGGCCGTCATAAAGGGACAGGGCTACTTCAGAATAACCAGGACAGCATGCTCTAACACAGATGGTGCCTGCCAGGACCTGGACTTTGAATCCCCTGAGCCTGGCTCCTCTTCAGACAGAAGAGGTCACTGTCCATGCCCCGTGCTTCAGCTGTGAGCGGCCGTCACCCAGAGGGAACCCTTTTAAATCTTTTCAAATGCCAGATCATACAGTGTGCTGTGGTGTACACTTTGGTGTACTCCGTGTCCCATGAGGATGTCTGGGGTGAGGGGAGCGGGAGGGACTGGGTAACAGGCACCTTCTCCTCATATCCACAAAGGCTCCACACGACTCCCCGAGGCCTGCAGAAGCCGTTTCACAATCCCGCTGGAGGGCAGCAGACAGATACAAATGCTCAGACTCATGTGTACACGTTCTATAAGTTTGTGTTCACAGTTACGTGTTTATAGAATTATATGTATTAATCTGTGTCAGTTTCTCAATAACTGAAAATATGTTCATATATTATTTGACAGATAATGATAGAGTACGTTTACATATTTAAAATATAATCTAGTTTTCTTTAAAACATTTTATTTATTTATTTTTATTATATTTCAGTTTCTTAGTAAATGAACATTTGGTATCTGCCTGTCAAGATTACTCGGGGCCTGAGTAACATATGTAAAGCAGCATGATAGCTTGCACATAGTAATGTTCCAAACAATATTAATTTCATGGAAATGTGATTATTAAAAACAGATACATGTGTGCACATGTGTGTGTTTGTGTTGTGTTCTGAAACAATAATTCCATTTCATTTATCTACTATGTGTTCTTATAGCCACAGTTGCTTTTTGGGACAGGATCTCACTATGTAGCCCTGGCTGTCCTGGAACTTGTTATGTAGATCAGGCTGGCTTCGAACTCACAGAGACCAGCTTAGTATCTGCCTCCCTAGTGCCAGGATTAAAGGCATATGCCATCATGCCTGGCTTTAACAATAAATAATAAATTATATGTGTGTGTATATATATACATGCATATATACACATATATAATTTTTTTCTGTGTATGGGTGTTTTCTCTGCATGTGTGCTGTATACCGTGTGTGTGTCTGGTACCCTAGTTTGTTGCAAGCCATGACATGTGTAGTGACACGTTAGCCATACAGGCCAGGCAGTGGTGTCACACACCTTTAATCCCAGCAGTCACGCTAGTTAGCCACAGAGGCTGGGCAGTAGTGGTGCACGGCTTTAATCCCAGCACTAGAGAGGATTATAAGGTGGGATGAAACAGAGTGAAGATTTCATAGAGGTGAGAGCTCTCTAGTGACTGGCTGCTTTAGCTTCTCTGATCTTCAGGTTGAACCCCAGTATCTGTCTCTGGGTTTCTATTATTTGTGCTACAGACATGGGTGTTAGGAATGAACCCCAGGCCCCTGGGAGAGCAACCAGCGCTCATAACCTTTCTAGTTCCCACACCCAGCATCCACCTTTGATTGTCCTGACATCTGGGTTTTGGAGTTGAAGGACACATTGTAGTTTCTCAGCATTACCTTGATGGGGCTAAGTTTGAATGCTTAGTTTTTAACTCTCCTTTTGTGCATACAGACATGTTCTATTTCAGACTAATTTGTAATAGAGGAACAATGTTATGTGAAGGCTGAGTTTTTGCTACAGGGAATCCTACCACCAATAGCAAATGCCTGTGTAGAGTTTCTGACGTCCTAGGCTCTGATTGGAGCGTTTTCTATTAGCGTATTACCTCATTGTGTTTGGTACCCGGAGGTGTTACTGTCATCATCACTCCCGAGAACCTGAAGGTCCAGGGTCACACAGCTAGTTAATTGCAGGGCCTAGATTTTTAACCCAGGCAGTTTAGCCCGCATTAACCCATCGTCTTCTGGGTTGTGTAGAATCAGAACAGGCTTAGGCTTATACGGAAGGTAACTGAGGTTCAGAGTGTAGCTCAGAGTGGCCCACTCTGACAGAAGCACACTAACCCTGTAAGGCATACACCCCTGCTCATGGAGCCAGAACGTTCCCTGGGTCCTTGAGGAGTCTACAAAGGGCCTGCTGCATAGTCCCCACCCAGCCCCCCACAAGCGGAACCCTTCAGTGACACCTGGCAAGGCCATGCTGGCACAGCCCTGAGCCTACAATGGATTTTTTGTCTTCCTCTTTCTTGCCTTTGCCAGTTGGACCTGCTGCTGCCTGGTGACAGGGACTGGGGCAGCTTCTTGCCCTGCTGGTGGCATCCAGAGAGGAGGTGTCTTGTTGTTTTGCTTTGGAACTGTTTGCTTCTAGAGTTGCAGGCCAGGGACCCCTTCCTGCAGAAGCTGTCTGCCATCGATTGTTCGCCATCCTGCATGTAAACTACTCTTTGTCACGTGGGACTTCATTTAGAATCACACAAATGACCTCTTGAAAGAGAGGCTTTTTGAATTTGCGTCGGCAGCAGCTTCTGCCACCGTGGGAACACAGCTTCCCCTAAGGAGCCACCTGGGCTCAGTGGGCCGGTGCTGTGATGTGCAGCACATGGGGCGGCAGGCTAAGACGGGGTGAACGCTGATGCTGCCCCAGCGGGGCCGACTCCAGCTCCCCTTTCACTGATGACGAATCTGCCTTCTTTGACAGGACTCCATACGGGATGTCCACATCAAGGGAATCATGTACCGGGCCATCGAAGCGGACATTGGTACGTACAAATGGCGCTGGCTGCACTGCTGTGTGGACTTTTAAGCTTCACGCCCTAGGGGCTGGACAGGGACCACAGGCGTCTCCCGGGTGTTGTCTAAGGACTCTGATTCTGGCAGTGAAGGTGTCTCCCCTCTGTTCTAGAGCTTGGTGTCTGGCAGTATCGTTCTAAGAGAGGTGATGGTCTCTGCGCCATACTATCCTCTGTTTCAGTGTGTGTGTGTGTGCGCGCGCGGTCTTTGTTTCCCAAACACCGGGCACTCCCATCCCTCACTCAACCTGCCTTGAGACATTCTTGAGTTTCCCCCCTGTGCCTAGGACACCGCTTAGCCCAGGCACCCACCTTGTAAGCGCCTTCGGAGCGCCTGATTTCATCCTGACTGTGTGAACTTTTCCCTCATCCTTAGAGAAGTACATCTGTTACGCCGAGCAGACCCGTGCGGTGCTGGCTAAGCTGGCTGACCATGGCAAGAAGATGTTCCTCATCACCAACAGCCCCAGCAGCTTCGTGTAAGTTCTGTCCCCTCGCCAGCGGCTGGCTCATGGCTCAGATGCCATCCGTTTCCACAGCTGGGGAGGAGTAGTTTGCAAGCCATTTAAAGCGCTCATCCCTTTGGTGTCAGCTCACCTGGCTGCCTTGTTCCAGAGACAAAGGGATGCGGTACATCGTGGGGAAGGACTGGCGGGACCTCTTCGATGTGGTCATAGTTCAGGCCGAGAAACCCAACTTCTTCAACGATAAGAGGAGGTAAGACCCATCTGTCGGGGGCTTGATGGTATTCTGCGAATACGGGAAGAGGGTGCTTTAGTGAAATGCAGTTACAAGATCCCAAGCATCCGAGGCACGGCTCCTGATTTGTAACCCGTGTAACACCTAGCTTTGGGAAGAGTGGGCGGTCACACAGACAGCATTCTCAGCTCAGCGTGGGTTGCTGTGGTCGTGGGGGTCAGGCTTTAAGAAACTGATAGACTACGATGGAAAACAAGGATTAATACCACACAGCAAAGTAGGTGCCTTGTGACGTATAAGAGCACTTCCAATGCCAGACTGCCTGGTGGCGTCTCCTGAAATAAAGCTAATTGGTGCACCTAAAATTGCAGCTGGATTTTGCAGACTTCTCTGCCATCCAGGACAATTTCAACCATGTCTTATGTAATGCCTCTCCCCCACCCCCCACCTCCGCCCTGCCGCCGGAGTTTTGGGAGGTTACGAGGAGGAGTTGGGGTCAGCACAAGAGCGCTAAAATGTCATTTATCCTGGGGACAGATAGGTGGCCCCCTCTTCTAGAGACCCACATTGTTGAGGATTCTTGTGATAGCATTCTAAGAATAGTTTCTGTCTGTCTAAGGCACTAGTTTGGGAAGGTTTGCACGGCCTTTCCTAGTGACCAGCAGCCTTTGCTGTGGTGGGTCCAAACACCCTAATGTGGTACCTGAAGTTAGTGTGGCAAGTGTACACTCCTTGGGGGATGCTCGGTTCCACAGTGGCTCCTGGAAGAAGAGGCAAGCCCCAAAGCCAAGCAGGGAGAATGAGAATGCAGGCCAGAGTCTTGAGCGGATCAGAAGTGGCACGCTCACCATGTTGCTTCTACGGCCCTCACACAGTTCCTGGATTCCTGGGAAGGCTGGGCCTCCCTTCACCCAGACTTTTCTGACATGTTTGTCCACAGTGCGGGGGTCAGAGCTCCGGCTCTTCCTGGAGGGCCTCACGGCCCAACACCTTCTCCCCCTTGTTCTGGATGTCTGCAATAACAGCCGACACATTCCCGTTCCTTCCGTTATTTATAGAAGCCCAGCCGTTGAGGATGACTCGTTCATTCAGGATATCCTTGTGAGGAGATGTTAAGCAGCCACTAAAGATGACGGATTGGCGAGGATAAGCAGCCAGCTTGTCTCGCTGCTAATGTGTTTAAGGAGTGTGACGTCACACGAGAGATTGCTCACAGGATTAAAGAAAAGACATATAAATAAAAGTGCACAGAGATCTTCATGTTCCTTAGAAAAGGGAGATTCGGTTTCGATACCTACAGGAAGCTTCTATTTCTGTGCACCAAAAGGACCCTGAGTCCCATGGGCTGTGCCCTTGGAGTGAGGGACGGGGCCAGCCGCAATCCCAGCCCCATCATAGCTAGTGCCCCTGCCCTCCACCTGGTGTCTGACCCAGGGTGGCAGCAGTGTCCCTACAAGCTTCCCTAGAGGAACAGATGCCCTCTGCCCTGCCAGATGTTCAGGGAAACCTGGCTAAAAGGGCTTGTGCTTGCCAAGGGCAGTTGGCCCTAGGATTATTTACTTCTTCATTTTTTTCTTATTCTTCATCACCTACTTATGGGTAGTGGGTCTTTGGTGGGGTCTGCATAGTGTGGGATGGGGTGCCCTGGGTCAGAGGGTGCAGTGAGGTTTGGGGTCCAAGAGCTGCTTCATGTTCTCCGTGAGTCCCTGTTTATCATTCCGTGGAGCAGACAGCCTTTGCTGTTGCCACGTGTTCTAGTAACGCTTCCTTTTTCTGTTAGACCTTTCCGGAAGGTGAATGAGAAAGGTGTCTTACTCTGGGATAAAATCCACAAGCTCCAGAAAGGCCAGATCTACAAGCAGGTATCTGTGCCTTCCCTGGCTCTTTCTGTTGCTTTGCTTTGTGTCGGCGGCATGCACAGGACTGCCCATACTGAGGCTGGCCAGGCGCTTGGCACAGTCCATCCCTTGACCAGCTGCTTATAATTAAACGGTAAAACTTAGGCCAGAGTCAATGCAGTTTCCGTATGCTGGCATTCGCCCTAACTCAAAGTTGACCGTTTTTAAAAATAATATTTAAAGCATTACCCTCTATAAAATGTAAAGTGTCGGTAGTAAACCTCGGAGGGCTCTCTCTGAGGGCCATTAATCTTGGTGTATTATTCATCCAGCATTCCTGGTGCGGTTTTAAACCCTTTGACATCCTCCTGCAAGGCTGTCAGGAGACTGGGCTGTGCTGATCATCACTTTTATGTCATTGGAATTGTTTTCTTTACTCAACATTCTTGGTGGGTTTGTAATAGCCTGCTCGATTTACCATTGCGTGTGCTCTCCAGGCCTTGAAAAACGAGTTTTAATTCAGGCATTTTACTTCTAATATGAAGATTTGGATGTGGCTGATAGAACGGCCCGGGAGAGCTCCTATGGAGCAGTGATGCCGCTGGCAGAAGGAATCAGCTGTGGTTGTCACAACAGAATTAAAAGTCGCTTGTCTGGAATGATGGTCCCAGCATGCCTGGGTAGTGTCAAGATCATTGCAAAGAGGCTTATGTGGCCTGAAGTGCTGTCATTGTTTGTGAGACAGTCTCACTATGTAGTCCTGGCTAGCCTGGCATATGTCAGCCAGGCTGGCCTTGAACTCACAGAGATCCACCTGGCTCTGCCTCCTGAGTGCTGGGACCAAAGTCGTGCACCATCTTGTCTGACAGTGACATTTTTTCAGAGTACATTTGGCATCAAAGAAAGGTCTAAACAATTTTCCCTGAGTGTGCTTTTAGCTTTCTATGTTGGTATGCACAACAAATCTTAGGGGTTAAAAACATTTTTTTACAAGTTTTAAAGCATAGGTGTTGTAGACTGGACTGCTGTGTTTCCAACATACAGTGATCTACCTCCCCTTTCTGTTGCAGGGCAATTTGTATGAGTTTTTGAAGCTCACTGGATGGAGAGGATCCAAAGTGCTGTATTTTGGTGACCACATATACAGTGACCTGGCGGTGAGGAGTCTTCTTCCCTCAGTGGGGACTGTCATTTCTTCTGCCTAGTAGGGGTGGAGGTGGGACGCCATCTTTGTTTTCCTTAGACACTAGGAGTGGGGAGGGTCACAGTTTTGAGTGGCTCACTTTGACAAATCAGGAAAGATTGGAGTTGTGAAGAAGATAGCCTTTATTTTTCTCTCTGAAATGATGGAAAGTAGAAATGTGCTCACAGCTTTAATAAGCAAATTCCTTCCATAGAGAGCACTGTGATAAGCATGAAATGCCAGGAACTAAATGTCAGGAACTGTTCTGTCCCTTGTATCAACATATCAAAGCATTCCAAGACTGCACACGAATGCACATAGCCAGCTGGGCTTCTTTCTAGTCAGTCCCTTCTGAGGAGTAGAAGGTGTCGCATAGCCCTTGGGCCGGTCATTTTTTTTTTTTTTTTTAACAAAATCAATACCTTGACCTGTTGTGATATGTAGAATAAAGAAAATATCCCAGTGTGCTTGTATTATCTGACCATTTTAGGCTTGAGGTTCTGTGGTTCCCCATAGCCCAAAGGACCTGGTGCATAGATGTCCCCCAGAGGTCTGGGGGGTGCTGCAGTATTAAATAATGGGCACTCCCCACAGGATTGAGCCCAGGGTCTGGTGCATGCCAGGCAATGCTCTGCACCGATCTCCATTCCCAGTCCTTGCGTGTAGCTCAGGTTGTCCTGGAAACCTTGGCCTAGGCTGGGCAGTGGGGTGCTATGATTCCAGGGCACCCCACTCAGCTCGAATGAGGGCCATTTGGAGCATTTGGAGTAAGCCTTTCCTTATCCCTGACCTCGTAGACCGTGACCCCCCCCCCCAGATCATGGTTAGTGGTTCCATGCCACTCTGACCCCAACTTGCTCCCCAATCTCCGAAGTAGTTGTGAGTCACAGCCATGATTTCCAGAGCAGAAACTTTCTCCGGGTGAAGTGGTCAAAGCCTGGGGCCAAATTGATCTTAAATGAAGTGTAATTCACCGCATCCAACCTGGTTAATAGCTAACGGTTACTATTAAAGAGTGACCGAGCAGCTGCCTCCCTTGTCTGGGAGAGGTGACACACTGTTGCGTTCCGAGCGCACTGATGTGGCATCCTCTGACCTCTGTGACCAGGATCTGACCCTGAAGCATGGCTGGCGCACCGGAGCCATCATCCCTGAGCTGCGGTCCGAGCTCAAAATCATGAACACGGAGCAGTACATTCAGACCATGACCTGGCTGCAGACCTTGACCGGACTTCTGGAGCAGATGCAGGTTGGGAGGTTGCTTTTGTGTTGTTTCTCTCTCTCTCCTTTCCCTTGTAAGTTTCAGGACTGTCTCTGATCCAAAGCATGTCCTGTATTTTCTGTGTAATTGTGAAGCATAAGGTCTAAGCTGTCCTCGGCATACTGTAGCGTTGCTGGTGGTTATTTTGCCCTTTCCCCTTGATGGGACCTTTACAAATGTTCCTGGGAGCCATTTGGAACCGTCGCCGCCTGGTCTTAATGGCTACTTTTGTTTCTCTGTTGGTGGAAATGCGCTCCCCAGTCCCCACTCAGTTACGCTCAGCCCCCCTCCTTGGCTTTAGATTACCAGGGGATTCCCCTGCACTGGCCTCAGTTTCCCCGTCTGTAAAATGAAAGGTCCCTGGGAATCAACATGCCAATCTAGCCACCAAAAGAGTCACAGAGCAAGTTGGGATCCTGAGCCAGCCTCCAGCGGCACTGTGATTAGCTGCTATCCAGAGTTCAGTGGCAGGTCATGCAGCCAGTTTGGGGCAGTTTAGACAAGATGCTTTGTTACAGTCATTTCCTAACCCGAGCTGCTGCCCCTGGCTGTACCTGTGACTGCCTTTGCTCCTCCCACCCCATCTCACGTGCCACCTGTCTCCCTTTGTGCAGCTTGACAGCCTGTGCCTTGTGAATGAGTGAGATGCTTAGGTTGAATGGCACAGATGGCCACTCTTGGCTCACACACCTGCAGCCTCTGGCCATGGCCTGCTGCCCACAGATTCTGCTGCCAAGCCTCGAGCAGAGGCAGGGTAGGCCTGTCCTCTCTCCCGGGGTACACATTCCAGTGCATGGGGCCCCGCACGTCCTCCAGGCCTGGGTTCCTGGAGGCTCTGGAGACCTTGGTGCTTGGCTCTTCTGACCGGGGTTTTGTTTGCTTTCTTTACCGTGTGTGCAGTGAGGTGGTTTTCTAAAAATATTGGATGTCGAATCTGGCCTAATGCTGCCGAGTCTGTGTCACATGATAGTAGCTGTTCCTTATGTGCCCGCTGTCGTGCCAAGGGCTTGCGTAGGGCACAGCCTTCAGTTACAGTTGTCCCGTGTGTAGAGGGACATTTTAGAATAAGGAAGCTGGGTTTTGAGAGGTTAGTGACGTGTCTGCCTGAGTCTGGACTGCCCAGCACCACCCTGAAGTGCTTGCCGCCTTAGTGGTTGTCTGGTGGGGCTAAGACTCTGTGATAGTTTTACTTGGACGCTCTCTGTGTTTCTGTTTTAGTTCCCTTTGGTTATGTGGTCAAAAAATATGAAATGGAAAATTTAGGAAATTAACAATCCGTAAGTTTTAAATAATGTTCACAGTATATTGCTAAAGCTATTTCTTTATCATTAGTCATTAATCTCATTTTGTGCCTAGTTTATAAATTGATTTTTGTTATAGGTATACACATATAGGAAAAACTGTGTGTGTGTGTGTGTGTGTGTATGTGTGTATGTGTATGGTTTGTTAGTGCCCACAATTTTAGGTCATGGGGTCTGGGAACAACCCTCTCTCTGAGGATAAGAAGATGGCTTCTGCCTGACTTTACTCCTTCTGTGACTGAGCATCTGATCAAATGCACGTGTGACCTGCGTGTGCTGGCTGTGGTGACCGCATATGCACGTGTGACCTGCGTGTGCTCTCTGTAGTGACCGCATATGCACGTGTGACCTGTGTGTGCTGGCTATGGTGACCGAATATGCACGTGTGACCTGCGTGTGCTAGCAGTAGTGACTGCATATGCACATGTGACCTGCATGTGCTGGCTGTAGTGACCACATATGCACATGTGACCTGCGTGTGCTGGCTGTGGTGACCGCATATGCATGTGTGATCTGCGTGTGCTGGTGGTAGTGACTGCATATCCATGTGTGACCTGTATGTGCTGGCGGTAGTGACCACATATGCACATGTGATCTGCGTGTGCTGGTGGTAGTGACTGCATATCCATGTGTGACCTGTGTGTGCTGGCTGTAGTGATCGCATATGCACGTGTGACCTGCGTGTGCTGGCTGATTACAGTTGTCTCTGGAACGAGGTTTTCTTTCTTCTCCCTCTGACCTACAGAAAATGCTTGCTAGCTAAGAGAATGATAGCGTTTACATATTCCTGTGACACAGAATGCATCACACAAGACATAGACTAGGGAGGTAAGAAAAGGGAATTGGCATGTCTATTTCTCCCCTGACGCTATAGGAGAGGAGACTGGGACTCGGAGCTAAGGTCGCTTGTCCCTTACAGAGTAGTCTGCAGCGTGAAGCCAGGTAGATGTGGAGTCTGACTTAAGGTTCAGGTCTCACATTCATTTCTTCCTCTCCAAACTCTGGGGTAAGCCTGAGAGCATAGCCTGTCTATGTCCCATGATTCCATGAGCTTAGCAGGAAATCCCTGGTGCTGGCCTTACACTGGCCTCTGTCCAGCTCTTTGGTCTTTACCTGTCTGCTGCATCCCTTCAAGTTCTGATGCACTCAAGAGTTCTGTTGGGTGTGATGTGGGTAACATATCTTTCCTCACCGCCGTACCTGGACCACCACCATCCCAATCTGGAAAGTTCCACTTTTCCCATTGATCGGATGACTTATGCTTCTAGAACCTCCTGTGATAGTTAATTTCAGAATAGGTAGCCATTATTAAGAAATTGTGTCCTGTGAGATTGGGTTAATTTGGGGAGGAGTAGCAGAGTGTCATATGGCGTTAAGTCTGATGAATTAAGCAGAAGAATATAACTTTTGGTTTTGGACAAATGACTATAAAGAGTAATTTCCTTGGTCATGAAGGACATTTCAAATGGCCATGACTACGGTGACAGGTGGGGTCTGAAGACCTCTGCGGGGGCCATTCAGGTCAGATGTGGACTTGGGGCTGGCAGATTTCACTGAGGCCAGCTAGTGGATGTTGTAGGGGTGTGGGCTGTGGGCTGTGTTGTAAGCACCCAGATTTTCTCAGTACAGCCATGGCCGGGGCGGGGGCAGGAGAGGAGACTGCTCATGCCTAAGTGATGGAGAAAGTCTCGGAAGGGTAGCGTGCGTGTGATACAGACATACATACAGGCGAAACACTTGCATACTAAAACTGAAAACTAAAATAAATGGGACCACTAATTAAAAATGTGTCTACAGTACCCCATCAAAGCTCAGAGGTGCTGGCTCAGTACCTGGTGCCTTAGGAGAGCTCAGGTAGGATTTATCAGTGACAGCTGCTTCCTGGCTCTGGACAGATATCAGGCAGGAAATATAAGGCTCAGTTGGAACAGGTTTTGACTGGCTGATGGTTGAGCTGGGCAGTTGTGACAAACAGGAGGGTTGACTCTCAGAGTCTTGTCCTCTGAGTCCCAAGTTTGCCCCACGGCCACGGACTGAGGTAGCAGCCTATGTCCCCTGTGGTCGTGAGTGCCCTGAGGCGGGCTTCGCTGTTGCTATTTAGTGGTGAGAACCTTGGTGAGGTGCCACCTCCTCGCTCGCGGGGAGCCGTTTGTCACTTTCCTTTTGCCATTTGCTCATATTCTGGCTCACCCGAGAATCCGTCACGTCTCCTTTTCGTCGAAGCCAATGTGACATTCGGGATATAAAAATGAAGAGCATCTGAGTCCCGTTGCCTTGCGTAAGCGAAACACTTCAGTGCTAATTTCCCGTGCTGTGGGCTTAGGAGCTATGGATGTACCGCCATGTTTCTTACGGCGTGCATTCACCATAAGTGAGGTAGTTAGTAAAGGCATCAGCTTCACTAAATAAGAACACTCCACATGATTGACTGAGCCCATTCCCACGACACACACATGCCCCTCCTCAGCCGTTGTTTTCATACTCGGGGAGGAGGGACAGAAGACACCATGTAATGTGTGTTTATCATGTAATATATGTGTGTAACGGGCATGGCTCACATATCATATGTGGATATATATGTATTGTGTTATATGTAACCTTTAGGAATGGTTTCATGTCTTCATAATTTTACATCTTAATTTGCTATAATATGTTCTTCTTAGATCTAGTGTTGTATATGTGTGTCTGTGTGCGCATGCACATGCCACCTCATTTGTGTGAGGCCAGAGGACATCTTGCAGGAGTTGGTTCTCTTTCCCCTAGGGACAGAACCAGATCACCGGACTTGGGGGCAGGCGTCTTGATCTGTTGAGCCATCTCCAGCCCTAAGCCAGGCTTCTAATAGCAGAGAACCGAAGCTTCTCTGTGTGTCCAGAAGCCAGGCTTTCACTCGGGAGAGCACGTCACTTCACACAAGCGCCTGCCCATTAGACTTAAGGACTGAGATTCTTTCACGAAAAGTTACCCCTTAAGAAATCCTTACTGCTAGTGGGTTGGTCTGGAAACAGTCGGCTTCTGTCCCTGCAGGTCCACAGAGATGCTGACTCCCAGCTGGTTCTGCAGGAGTGGAAGAAGGAGAGGAAGGAGATGAGGTAAGGGTGTCGTATCCACCCCCTGTGAGTGCCACCCTACCCTTGCTGTGCTCTGTGCATCCGAGGTGACGTCCGGAGGTATCCCGTTCTAGCTCCCAGGTGTGATGGTGACGCGAGGCCCTGAGCTCCATCTGTCCTCTGCCCTTGCCACTGGAAACCCTGGGGGCCATGGCTTTGCTTTTCTTCTTCCTGTGACTAGTGCCAGGTTGTTGGTAGCTGGCGACACATGGCTGTTGGCACTGTGTTGGGGGTGGGTCCTGAACACGGGATCCTCGGGGATCCTCAGCCTGCTGTTTCAGGAGTGTGCTCCTGAAAGCCTTCCTGTCAGAGACGTCATGAGTGTGCCTGAGGGAACGGTTGTCCGTAGGAGCCTTGGTGACACTGTGCTCCTCTATGATGGCTGCTTTCACACTCTCTGCCACGTGTATGTGGGTGCCCTATGCCTGGCATAGCCCGAGATGTGGAAAGGGGTTGTTTCTGGAGCTCTTGTCCCTGAGCAGTGGCGGGGACTTGACAAGGGACGTTGAAGGTTCTGCAGAAGCCACGCCTGTACGGAGTCCCATCCTGCCTCTTCCTCAGCCCGTTGCCTGGCTCGGGCTTATTCTGACTTGATTCTTTTGCTATAAAAATGTGGAGCAGAGGAAAGTAGGAAAGGGGGACAATGGGGTTGACTGCTGGACCCGTCTCTGGAGGTCTGCGGTCTACCACTCACGGGTTACACACTTTCAGGAACCTACAATGGCTCATTAAGGAAGCGCTTCACCTGGCAGGGATCGCCCGTCAGCTCCACACTTGTGCCATCTGCACATATTTTTGTTTTTGTTTTTTCTTCTCTTTATTATTATTTTTATTTAGATTGTTTTCATGTGTAGGAGTGTTTTGCTTACATATATGTCTGTGCACCTCATCCATGCCTTGTGCCGATGGAGGTCAGAAGAGGACGTCACGTCCCCTAGAACTGGAGTTACGGACAGCTGTGGGCTGCCTTGTGGGCACTGAGAATCCTCTGTACAACTAAAAGTGCTCTTAACCACTGAGCCACCTCCCCAGTCCCTCCCCTTACATCTCCATGAGATGTTGCAGGAAAGGTTTAAATGCCATCTGTGTAGCTCATCTGCAGAGACCTGGCTGGGGTTTTAACAGCTGCAGCCATTTATTTGGTCATCACAGCTGTCACTCTCCGATGACAACTGGAGTTGTTCACTATAACTACTGAGTGGTTTTTATGCACAGTTGTGCAAGAGAGACTTCTGTATCTGTAACCTGCAATATGCCGTTCAAACGGCACTAATCCATTTTTCTGGAACATTGACTGAGATGAGATCACACAGAGTCTGGCTGCAGAGGCCTCCCGCCTTGCCTGATGCTGCGGGCTAGGCTGGGAGGGAGCATGCAGGGCACTTCAGGGTCTGTCATGGAAAGTGGTAATTAATATAATAATCCATAACGCTTCCATGAGAAGACCTGAGGGTTTACAGCATTTTATTTCCTTGCTTAGTTCTTGGCCTAGGAACATGCAGAATTATTTATCTCAATACCTCCAGAACCGCTCTGCTGGCGCTGATCAGCACACAGTGTGTGTCTGGAGGAGCATGCGTTCACATTGCAGCCTCAGAGTAGTGTTTTAACTGGTGGAGGTGGGGAATGTGACCAGCTAGCTGAGAGAAGGCCTGAGAGATGGTGTTTTGTGGTTTCTTTGTTTTGTAGGACAGAGTCTCGCTGTGTAGCCTAGGCTGGCTTCCCGACCTGACTTCAGCCCCGGATCCTGGGGCTGAGGTTGCAGGTGTGGGCCCCATACCTGGCTCACACAGTTTCTCTGGGAATTAGGTCATTAGGTCTGCTCTTTGCTAACTGGCTACTTTTTCTTTCCAGTAGCTTTTGTTTTAAATATATTTTTACGCAGGTAGTTAAGAAAAAACACTTTAAAACCTTTCTCTGTTGCTCTGTTTTTATTTCTTGACACTTCAGAGAAATGACCAAAAATTTCTTCAACGCCCAGTTCGGGAGCTTGTTCCGCACAGACCAGAACCCGACCTACTTCCTGAGGCGCCTGTCGAGGTTTGCAGACATCTACATGGCGTCCTTGAGCTGCCTCCTGAACTACGATGTCCACCACACATTCTACCCCAGGAGGACTCCCCTGCAGCACGAGCTCCCCGCATGGTCGGACAGCCCCTCTGCCTTCAAAGCCCCCCTTCTGCAGGAGGCTCAGGCCAAGTAATCCTGTGTCTGTCTGTGGAAAAAGCCAGGAGCGGCCACGGCCTCACAGAAGGCCCAGTGGGCCTGAGAGCTGCTTTCCCAAAGAGTCAGACAACACCTTTTGTATTTTTTTCTACCTTACCACGAATACTGTCCTGTTCAGGTAGAGACAGGAGCTGGCCGCCTGGTTCTGCCCTCCTCCACACACAGCATTGAAGCACGGATGCAGCCTTGTTTACTGTGGAACCAATGCCAAGCTTTTGAGACAAGTGAGCCCTCTTGATGCTGTCTGTGTTCATCAGGTCAAGAGAGGACACGCCGTGGTTCTGTGAGACGTTTCTTGGTTGTTTACAAGCAGAGCCTTGGGGACTGTGAGGGCACGGTGACATCTGCCGCCAGGTCCCCCGTCTTCTGACCCTGGGCTTTTGCAGACTTTGACACATGCTGCTCCAGGAGACCAGAGCCTCCCAGAACGACTTTGTTGAGGAAGAACAAGAAGCATTTGTCCTCAGTGTGAACCTGCTTTGTCTGCCCCTTGCTAAGGGGTGATGGCCAGATTCCCGCCTCCCCCAGGAGTGGGTGAGGGGATGGCAGCTCTAGTTAGAACTGCCTTTCAGTCGGACATCATAAAAGAAAAGAAGCTGAGCCGTGGGGCTCAGTCTGTGGCCAGTGCAAGCCTGTGTGCTAGGGCGCTTGGGACAGGCAGCTCGCTGGTGGAATTTCAAAGTTCATGCTGAGAGCCAAGATCACAGGGGGGCATCTCTTCCTCCCTCCATGCTCTGGAGGAAGGAATCCTTTATTACATCTGCTTTTCAGTGTCTTCGGACGTATTTGATGCTTTGAGAGCCACAGAGATGGCTGCTGTTGCGGGGGGGGGGGGGGGGGGGGGATGACACAGTCCTGTGCTGTGGCCTGATTAGCCTTGCCGGCTGATGTGGCGCTCCCGCGGCCGCCGTAGCTGCTCTTCTTTCCTCTCCCCCTCCTCATCCCCTCCACTTAGGGTTTTGCAATGGAGCCCAGGCTGGCCTTGGACTCAATCCTCCTGCCTCAGTCTCCTGAGTGTTGGGTTACAGGCGTGCAACTGTGGTGTGGCACTTGTTAAATCTAAAGAATGGCACGAATGAAGGAGGCTTGTGGCGAGTGCTCGCTATTTGGCACCTTTACTACAGTACATAGATCGTAACTATCTGCTGATAGACTGCTCACTGGCCTTTCGTAGGGCGCCTGCCCACATACAGAATGGCTGCCCAGCACCCACTGTGATGCCATGTATTACCATGGGGATCTTGGCTGTTTGTTGTGTTGAACACCGTGGCAGAGGTGACCCTCCAGGCCCCCTCCTCCTGTGTCGTGTTCTAAACACTGGGGCTGAGCATTCTGATCTTTTTTTTAAAGATAGGGTGGGCATTTTTCTGTTCACTTGTTCCCCGGCGTTAGACGCTGGGGGTTTTGGCAGCTGGCATCTAATGCCAGCAGGTGACGCTCAGTACTGTCAGGAGCTCCAAAGGATGCGTGCTGCTCCGAATGCCCTAGGGGCATCCCTTTGAGATCCTGACAGTGCTGAGCAGTGCTGAGCATCACCTGCTGACATTAGATGCCAGCTGCCAAACCCCCCTGGTGGCTAACACTGGGGAACAAGAGAAGAGAAAGACGCCCACCCTACTGACTGGCCTGCGCCTTCCCTTCTCAGATGCTGCTCCAGGCAGAACCCCATGTAACAGCTTCCTGCATGAAGCATGTATTTCCATTCTCCTCCCACAGTGCTCCCGTGTCTTCTGTTACGAGCCTGGGCTCCAATGTAGTTCTTGTGTAGTGGAATGATATATTGTGCCTGTGTGGTATCAGGCACGATAAATGCGACGTAGGTTTACTATTTATTTGGAATGTCAGTTTGCTATTTATTCTACATGTTGATTGTATATGTTGTGATAATGAACTTACAGCCAAATAAAAGCTTGAGGTGTATCTCCTGGTTTGTTGGTACACTGTCAGCTGTGTACTTAAGTCAGTCACAAAACATGGTCGGCCCCAGGAGTTGAGGTTATTTTACTAAAGGAAATCAAAGATCAAAAAGTAATCCTAGGGTTGGGACTACAGCTCCCTGGTAGAGTGCTTACCCGGCATGCTTGAGGCCCTGAGTTTGATGCCTAGCACCCCCAAAAAGCAATCTAATGGACCCACAAAAGGGTACTGATAAAGGGTGAAATGTAGATTGTTTCTGGGGTTTGAAGCTGGAGATTTCAGACAGAAACTTGTGTGAGCTCTGTCTCGGGCAGGCAGCAGGGGTGGGGGATGCAGGTGTGGGGGATGCAGGGGTGGGGGTGGTTGGGGGTGCAACATACTGGAGAACAAGAAATGGCGGTTCGTCTGCTTGCTTGTGTTTGTTCCTCCCAGCCTTCCTCTCTGTCCCCCAGAATGGCTCCATCATGCCAACACTGTGCCCTCTAATGGCTAGTACTGGGATGGTACAGAGCCAGCTAGCTGTCAAAGCATACTGAGTCGTGAGCAATTGTCCACAGGGAGAAGGCACCAGCATGTCAGTCTACTGAAATCTTCATCCCAAGTCCATAGATGTGAGTTTGCAGACCCTGGGCTCAGGGAGACAGAGCCTGGGTTCAGCCCGATCCCAGAAGTCGTCAACCTTGTGTCAACCGAGGCTGTTTAGCTGTAAAAGTGACTGGGTTGGTGGTTTTAAAGCCTTTTTTATTCCCCCTCCCAGCTCCCCAGTCTCATGGAAAAAAAAAATAGCACAGTTGGATATAGTAGCTTATGCCCATGGTCCTAGCACTCTGGAGGCTAAAGCAGGAGAATCTGGACTTTAAGGCAACCTGGGTGACACGGGGAGGAGAGGGAAGGAGGAGAAGGGTTGGGATGGGGAAGAGCAGCAGCTGTGGCCACTGTCTTACAACACCGAGGTGCGTTAGCACATGGCAACACTGCGTCCTTTAAGCGTGTTGCTCGGATACCGCACAGCTCAGTTGTGTCAGATGACGGACATGGGTGATTCTGCTTCTGGGCTGGTAGGAAGCATGTCACCATGAGTGCATGTGAGTCTCTGGGAGGGCAGCCATTCATTTCCCTCAGGTATGTGCCTATGAGGGGGAGTTCTGCTTCTGTGGGGATCCTGTTGGACTGTCTGAGGAGCGGTGAGACTCCCACAGTGCCTCTGCATTACGTTTCCACCGGCAAAACATTCCAGATCTTCACACCCTCGCCAATGCTTGTCTTCCGATGGGCAGTTTGGTCATTGCTCTCCTAGCGGGTGTGAAGTGGTCTCTCATCGGCTTAAAGTAGATGCAAGGAAACAAGGCTACAGAATTCATGAGACAAACGTTGGCCAATTGAAAGGCTCTAATTAACCTTAATAAGTAGTTTGCTGTCATAGCTTGACCCCTCCTAGGCACATAGTGACTTTTTATTTTGTTCTATAATATTTATTGAGCACATCCTTGTGGCAGGTACTTCTGGGTACTGGGATACAAAGTTCACGAGGTGAAGCCCTGCCTTAGGCACTTACAGTAACAGGAAAATACCACAGGATCACAGTTAACCTAAAAGATAAGGCAGAACAGAGCAAGGCCATCTGGAATGCCCAGAACAACAGACTCAGAGGAGGTAGAGGTCCCTCTGGATGGTCCTGGGAACGTGGCACCTTGCCCATGGAAACAGCCCTCTATTAACCAGAGAGGTGAGGTATGGTTTCTGACTGTATCATAGTGTGAAACAGTAAATGATCCAAGAGACAGCTAGTGTTGAGAATCCACAGTGGAGCCATGCTGGCTCGGGAGTTCACATGGCACTGGCTGTTGGCTGGCTGCTCACATCAGGACCTCAGTGCCCCCAGGGGGTCGCTGCTCTCCACCTCCTGTTCTTCAGCGTCCTGGAAGACAGAGGGTGTCACTGTTGAGGGCTGTGACACTGGGGTGGGGATGCTCCTCCTGCAGCTGTCCCCTGGGAAACGCTGCCCTGGAGCCGAAAGCATGCCCTGTCTTATGCGTACACATTACAGGAGATTTCTGGTGCACTGGTGCCTCAATGTGGGGTGTGGAAGGGGGTGCTGGTTAGGGCGGCACATGCTGGGGCCGCACATGCTCTGCTGCTTGAAGCTGCCTGTGAGGTCCTCCGCGATGTTGGTTCCTCAGCACCGTAGGGATATTTGCTTCACTAGCAAGGTGCGAGGGTGAGCCAGTGGTGATTAAAATGATAAAAGTTTCCTACGGAAAATACTAAAGCAGGTGACGGCATGAACGCCCCGCTCCCTGCCAGAGAGCCCTGCTAAGCCTCCTGTAGTCATCCACTCTGAGCGGCACCGAGGTTTTGACAAGCAGCACACTACGTTAGCGAGGGTTTCTCAAGGGTGTTTGGGTTGTAGAAAGATGGGACAGGTGCCCCCTCTCCAATATTAAAGTCCGAGGATGTAGCCTGTTGGTGTCCTGGGCTCAGGGGTCCTTTACTGGAACTTTCTGGCCACTCGTTCTGACTGTATCTCGCTCAATCCTGATTCTAGAATGTGGTCCCTTTGCTCCAGGTGACTCTGTCATGCATAAAGCTGATGGTGCCCTAGGAGAAGGCAAACTACGGAGAGGTATGGGGTGCACGGAGCAGCTTAACACCCCACCCGCCACAAGACGATGCCAACAGGAACAAACCCTCACTAGTCAATAAACATAATCCAACAGAGCCCACTGCTAAAATCGGAACACAGTCTTTACGTGGTTAAAAAATAAAACAAGATTTGCGATGGGGTTATTTTTCAACCCATTGCAAAGATAATAATTCAGCCTGCTACCACACACATTACTAGCCACAGGATAGTGACTCATGGTTTACACCTACACCTATCACAGTAAATAATCTTAAAGTAGTTTTGCAAGAAAACCTTGTAGTGTTCAGCGACAACCTATAAAAATTCAACTATACAGCCAGGTGTGGTGGCACAGCCTCTGATCCCAGCCCCTAGGAGCAGAAGGAGGTGAACCTCTGTAAGTTCTGGACAGCCTGTCCTACAGAGTGAGTTCCAGGCTAGCCAAGGATACACAACAAGACCCTGTCTCAATAAGAAAATAGATAAATACTATATGTGTTTGATTTAGTGGGACTTCCAGAGTTTTTGTTTTTTTTTTTTTAAGATAAACTATACTGTGATTTGTGGGAGAAATATATGTTCTAAGCACTGAACTGACAGCAGCCAGCTGGCTTTGGTTAATATTATACAGGGCTGTTAACCCATAGAAGTCAAGATTCAATTGTCGCCTTGATCCAAAGAACATGGTTAGCTTGTGTGGCATGCCTATCAGGCAAGGATGCTCAGCACACTGCTTAAATTCTTAAAATGCCTTCCCCTCACTTCCTAGCCCAGAACTGATGAAAAACGGCAGTCAGGTTACCGCTCCTATTTCTTGTGAATGGGGTGCCCTGGGTAGAGGCAGAGTAGCCCCATCCATGCTCAAGCCTCACTAACTTAGTCCCCTCTTGGAAGACTAGACCAGAACACCACCTGTTGTTAGAGGCCTCCCTAAGTAAGAAGCGGCTCTGCTCAAGAAAGAACTGAGGCAGCTGTGAGCACAACTAAGGGAAGCCCCTCCTACAGGTCCGCTCCCTTCTGCAGTGGCATCTCACCAGGCTGTGAGGTGGGCTAGGCAGTCACCAGTTTGCTCTGAACAGAAAACTGGCCCCAGGCTTGCTGTCTGAGATGCGTTCTAGAAGGGTGGCTCTTCCTGGGGTGCAGACCCACTGCATTCCCTGGGAGGCAGCATTCTGCACCCCGGCATCCTGCACCCCAGCATCCCGTGCCCCCCACCCCCGGCATCCCGCACCCTGGCATCCTGTACCCCAGCATCCCGAGCCCCGGCATCCTGCGCCCCCCACCCCCGGCATCCCACACCCCGGCATCCTGCACCCCAGCATCCCGCTCCCCAGCTGAACCCTTCCCTAGAGAAAAGCTCAGACTCACTGGGAAGGGGTCACAGGAGTCCTCGGGGGGTGCTGATGGTGAGCTCTCATATACAGGGTTTGCGATGTTCTCGGGCTGCTGTTTGCCAAAGGTCAAGACATCGATGTCCTCTTCTGACTGTTAAGAAAGGAATCACAAGGTTGAGAGGCAGGACTTTCCCCGAGGCACTGTCCATCTCAGGAGCCTTTTCAGGGCACTGTTGAGATGATTGACATGTGATAGAAGGCACTGGGCCCACGTGACAGCTTCCGTGTCTGCCCAGGTGTGTCTCTCCCCATGGCTCCCGCTGCTAGGTCTCTCCTGCCATGAGCACCCATGAGCCCGTTACCCTGGAGTCGTGCGGCCATCCCTGAACTTAGATCATATATGTGCTAAAAATGATGGTTTGAATGTTCTCACCCAAACATGCATTTTGAGCTCTTAGGAGGGCAGGGGACTTGGTTCTGCTGTGGTGTTTGGAGGCAGGGCCTGTGGGGTGGTAGTTCTGGGTACAGGGAACAGCAGGGCAAAGCATAGTCCATATGGTGGCTCTAATGGGCTCAGGCCAGGACCTGGCTCCGAGTCCTCTGTAGCAGGAAAGCCCTTACCCGGAAGGCCACGTGACCTCCCACTACCCGGCTTTCAGGTCTGTGAGCTGAACAGCCCTGTCGATTGGAAGTGGTCTAGCTCGTGGTGTTTTGGTTATAGTAAGAGATGTTTTTGAGAGCTGCCTCTGAGCTCCTAGATGGCCAGCTGTCTTCTGGGAGGCGTGGGCTATTACCTGAGGGTACTAAACAGCTTTTCCTGAGTGTGGAAGAGACCGGGGAAGGGTACAGAGGGCAAGACGAAGGCCGCTCCACGGCTGCACTTCTGCCCAGCCCAGTTCTCAGGGTTTGATACGTGTCTTGCGAAGGCTCTTGGTTCAAGACTGGACCCTATTCCTGGGCATTCTTGGGAGTCAGTGGGACCTTTAGGAGGTGGGGCCTAGTGGTATGAAGTTTGGTAATTGAGGGGTGTGCCCATGAAGGGGACCTGGGAAGCCTGGCCCCTCTTCTTCCTCTCTCTTTGCTTCCCAGGCACCATGAGGTGAGTACTCTCCCGTGAGGTGCTGTCTCCCCACAGTCCCAAAAGCTAAGTCACCATGGACTGGGACCATGAGCTAAGCTTTTCTTCCACATAACCTGAGAACAGAAGACTGGCTGACACATAGGGCCACCCCCTGGTCACCTCAGGAGCTTGCTGACGAGGTAGACTCAGTTCTGCAAATAGGATGGAGTGGGATGCGCTGGCTAGAGAGTGAAGCTGTGCGGAGAGGTGCTAGACCCCGATCCCCAACTCTCAGGGCCAGTCCTGATGCCCACACCTATCATGGTGGGCACTCATCTGAGACTCCTCCCAGGAAGCAGGAGCATGGGGGGGTTGGTTATTCTAGTTGCTTATAACCAAATACCAGCTCCCGGGTGAGGACACATTTGAGGTAGCCCAGCCCCTGGAGCTGGCTGCTGGAATGGGCCTGATGGGCTGTGTTCCTCCTGATGGGTGGATGGATGGCAGGTGTGACTGCCACCCGTGGGAGGTGAAGCCTGGTGTAAGTCACCATGACGGCATGGTGCCAAGTGAGGCTGTCCCTGATGTCCTACCACTTCTGCACGCGCCTCCCTGCATTCCAGTTTCCTGAGGTGGCGTGAGGCCCTTGTCAGAAGCCAAGCTGTGCCAGCCCTGACCTTGGACTTCCCAGGCTCCAGAGCCCCAAGCCAATAAATGTGTGCTCTTTGTAAGCCTCACAGTCTTAGACATCCTGGTGTCATGGTTTGTTTTGTGTTTGTGCGTGTGCAGGTGTACAAGGGCCAATGTGTGCTTATGTATGTGGAGGCCAAAGGACAATCTCAGGTATTATCCGTTCTTTAAGACTTGTCCACTCACTGAACCTGGAGCTTGCTACCTCAGCTAGACTGGCTAGTCAGTGAATCTCAGAGACTTTCTGTCTCTCTTTCCAGTGCTGGTTTTACAAGCAGCCACCACTGTGCCTGCTTTTATTATATGGAACCTGAGAGTTGAAATCGGGTCCTCATGGTTACAAAGTAGACGTCTCAGTGGCTGAGTGATCTCTCCAGCTCAGTTTGCTTTTGTTTTCATTGTCTGTTTTTTTTTTCTTAAATTTTATTTTATTATTATTTTTTTTTAACATGATCTCATTGCCTAGCTGGCCATGAAGTCGTGGTGTACCCCTGGCTAGCCCAGAGCTCACGATCCTGCTGTACCTGCCTGCTGAGCACTGGGATTACAGGTGTGTGTGGCCTGTGTGTGCAGAGCAAACAGAGGAGAGGCGCCATCTCTGCTGGCTCAGCTCTCTCTCTTACCTCGAAACGCTGGAAGCCAGTTGTTCTCTGGTTTAGTCGGAAGTAAGAATAGGCGACCAGAGCAATTGCAGCGGCGACCAGGATGACAGCACAGACGACGCCTGTCCCCAGGCCAGTGTGGGCAGGGCTCTGTACACGGAAAGGAAAGAGGTCAGTTCTTAACCTGATTTCCCCAGAGAGTGTGTCTGAGTTTGCCCTATTCTTGCTTGTCCAGGCACCTTGGAGTGATTCATTAAAACAATGCCAAATTAACATGATTCCAGGCCTCACTGCTGCCAGGGCCTATTACTTATAATAACCTAGAGAGATATGGACAGTCATTTCCCCCATTTTTATAGGGGGACTAAGGCAAAGAGATGCTAAGTACTTGCCCAAACCACACAGCTTTCTAGAGGCACAGTGGGCTTTAACACCTATCTGGTTTGGAGCATATATGCACAGCCACCATGCTGTGGAACTTTCTAGTAGCTATCAGCTCACCTCGTGTGCCCCTGAGAAAATGTTAGGATAGTAACAGTAACCACAGCCATCCTTTTGGGAGCTTGTGGGCTGTGCCAGGAGCTGCTCTAAGCACTCAGTGTTTCTTCCTGCAGGCTCCCAGGTCAGAGAACTGCTGTGAACCAGTCTGCACACTGGGTAGATGAGAGAACGGGCTCAGAGATGCTCAGAGATCAGTTTAGGATTTCTCATTCCCTTCCACAGGTTCCCCCGACTCATCTTCCTCTTTTGATCAACAAACTAGTGGGACTGGAAGCTGGCGGGCATGCATGCTGGGGAATGCACATTTGACAGTGGAGCTTCCCGGCTCCTCGCCAGGAGCCTGAATACTCACTGCTGGCACATGGGGGGCTTTCAGAGGCTCAGAGATGACATGAATGAGCCCGTTGGAGGCAATGATGTCCCACTGCAGAATGGCTCTTCCATCCACAAACCTGGTCTCCTAGGGAAACGAGGAGCAGGGAGTGTGAGGCCTGGGTCCTCTTTGCCTCTTCCCCACAGAGGTGGTTCCCACAGGGTTCTGATGCCTCAGGGCCGAAGCTTCAGCCTGGCCTCCCCTGTGTGCCACCCGACAAGCTGCTCCAAGGGCTGCGGAGACCTTTGGGTTTATTCCCCAACCCTCTGTGTGGGAGATGAGCTATCAGAAGGAAATGGCCTGCCCACCATCACTCCAGCAGGGCTCCAGCTCACACTGCACCTCCAGGGGGATTCTGTTAATCCCGGTGTGAGCACACTAGTTTGTGGTGTAGGTGGAACTGAGGCTCCACATCCCACCTGCGGAGTTACCACCTGATAGGTTCAGGTGGCTCGGATGCACACGGATGCTTAAGGGGAACTTGTCTAACGCACTTCCCCTTAGGGCTCATCACATCAGATGCTAGTCTCCACACATCCTGACAGCCCGTGGATCTGAGCTCACGGACACTGTGCTCATCACTGGCACCACCACAACACACGGACGCTCTCATTCCTACTCATCGAATGAGGAAACGGAGCTTAGAGAAGTTGGGTAGAAAAATTCAACGTGGAAGCTCACACGTTAATGCCTGAGACAGAATAACAAATGGACAGAAGGAAAACATCTTCAAAACAGTTTCATTTCTCTGGCTGGGCAATGGTGGCGCATGCCTTTAATCCCAGTGCTCTGGAGGCAGAGGGAGGCAGATCTCTGAGTTTGGGGTCAGCCTGGTCTACAGAGCAAGTTTCAGGTCAGCCAGGGCTGTGCAGAGAAACCCTGTCTCTCTAAAAACCAAAACTCAAAACAAACAAGCAATAAACAAAAATATAACAAAAAACCGTTCAGTTCTTCCGGCCTCATTAACCCATCCCGAGGCCAGTCTGTTGCCAAGGTTCTGGGTGGCCTGTTCGTATGTAATGTCATAGCCACGGTTTGCATTCATACTGCCCCGATCTGTGGATTTAAAGATGACTTTCATATTATAATAGTTGGCAGCTATTGAGTGTCTACTGCATGCCAGGAGCTTTGCATGTGTTTCTCTAGCTCTCACAAGCCCGGAAGGTTTTTCATACTTGGTGGAGCTGGTCCTGCCGGGAGGTGATGAACAGCTGGCCTCCCAGCCTGGTCGTCAGAACGGTGCCATTGACGAGGTCGTCGTAAAAAGAGACGCTGACGTTGGTGAGGTGGTGCTCAATGTCGCGCCCGGACAGGCTCTACGGGGGGGGGGGGGGAACAAAGCAGATGAACAGTGTTAATTCTGAGTGATGGCTGGAGATGGCACGTTTTTCTTAGGGGTCCTTCCTAAGGCTCACATGTAACCAGCACATAGGAAGTCATCTTCACTCTCTACAGCGAGTGGCCTGGAGGGGTTCAGAGCCAGCCTGGAGCCAGACAGAGGTGGTGCTCTCTAGTCCTGTGATTGGGTAGTGCCTGGAGCTCACAGTCTACTGGTTGGCCGCTGGGGCGGGGGTGTTGAACGAGCCCACTTCTCCTCTTTGGACCACATCATGAGAAGATTGGTGTGTTGGACTTGTTGCACCAGGGCCCGATTCCTCTTCCTTCCCCGGATTCTTGCCTCTGGCCCCTTATTTCCCTCCCTGACTTTGGGCTCAGCCTTGTGACCTGTTGGCTGGTGTCTCGTTAGCAGACATGACCAGAGGACTGACTGGCACCAGCAATGGAGGTTTGCATGCAGCACCCTTGCCCCCTGCTGTGACCGGTTTAGTCTGCTTGTTTCTGAGAATCTGCAGGGCAGAGCTGCCAACAGGCCAGCCGGGGCTGCAGGCTGCTGAGATCGGAAGTAACAGCTGCTCCACATCTGTGTGTGCTGATGGGGTACGGTACCCCTCTGTATCTGGGGTAGGGATTGTTGCTTTGCTCTGACAGGGTCCTGTACCGTCACTTCCCCAGTAAATGAGAGACATGCGCTCTCGTGTGCTGGAGTGATCTGTGACACACTGTGGTGTTGATATAACACATCCCGTCTAAAAGTGCAGGCACCACGAACGCCACTCACCTTCTTTTCCATGAGCCTACTGTTCTGTGGCACGAATAGGGTTCCACGGATGGACAGGTCAGTCAGGTGTTTCAGAAATGCCCGGCCTTGGGCTGAGCTGTTGGAATAAGCCAGCACCTCCTGGGGAGCAGAAGGGAAATGGTCAGATGGGCCAGCACTGTGTGGGGAGTTGGGTTGGCTGGGGGAGCTGGGGGGCACAGTGCCTCTGGACTAAAGGCTGGCTTCCTTTACGCTTCTTCTCACTGGCCTTTGGTAGAATATTAGGATGGCTTTTCCTCTTCTCAGAAATCTGCCTCAGACGCTCTGTCCTGCTGCACTCTGTGAGGCACAAGTTCCCACTCCATTCTGAGTGCAGAGGCAGGGCGGTGCTGTATCCCACACATGTGCAAAGACACTGCTGTCTGTCTGGAGCCATGGAGCATGGGCTGATAAACAGCTTGTTAACACACATGAGAAACGCCTGGGAACTTAGTCCACATCCCAGACTGATGAAGACGCAGCCTCCTCACCTCTAAAAGGAGGGATACTGAACCCCGGTCCTTGCTCATCTGTTGTCCAACCATCTGGCACGGTGCATGGGTCTCATGCTCGATGGCAGAGAACCCCAGACTGTTCTAGGACCTCAGCTCAGCTGCTCACCACTGCTGGCAGGGGGCCGCTTACTTGCAGTTAAACCTGACATGCCTAACCCTGAGCCTCACCTGCCCTGAGCCCCCACGCTGTCCTCCAGACTCTGTCATGGGGTTCTTTGAATATCTAACCACTTGGGGTGACTGGGCATTGAGTCAGTTCTGTTCCATATGGCCTCTTTAACCATTTTTATAGCCATTTTCTGTCACCTATGTATGTATGTGTGTATGCTACTGTGTGAGGGACACTAGATGACCCGAGAGTTAATATGTGTATGTGTGTATGCTACTGTGTGAGGTACTCTAGATGGCCCGAGAGTTAGCGTGTGTATGTGTGTGTTACTGTGTGAGGTACACTAGATAGCCGGAGAGTTAGCATGTGTATGTGTATATGCTACTGTGTGAAGTACACTAGATGGCCCGAGAGTTAGCGTGTGTATGTGTGTATGTTACTGTGTGAGGTACACTAGATGGCCCGAGAGTTAGTGGGAGTAATCAATAGTGGAATCAAAGAACCTGTGGTTGCCAGTGGTCATCTTATCAAGGACACAAGAGGATTGCATGGTAAATTGCAACCAATAAAAGTGACATTGCTTGTGAATTTACTGTTAATGAATTCTGATGCTGCGAAAAGACAAAAATGTGTCCATTTGCTTCAGATATAATGTGCTCAAGGGAAAATAGTTACGCTATTTTTTTTGTTTGATCAGTTTCTTAAACTGTGCAAGATGCAAACAGAGGCAATACCTGTGTTGCACTGATGAACCCAGAGGTTTCCACGTGCTCACAGTGTCAAAATATCAAGTCCTTTAAAGGTCACAACCACCCCATGAGGTTGCTATAGGGCCCCCCTCCTCCCATGAGGCCTGTGTTCTTAATCTCAACTGTGGGCTTTGGCTTCTCTCAAGGTCTCACGTCATCATCATTAGCTGTTGCAGGCAAGCCTCCCTGCTGGAGTGGAGCAAAGAGACAGGATACGTACCGCCAGGAAGTCCGTGAGCGAGGACAAGGACGTGAGGACCTGCAGCATGTTCCCACTGCACGAGAAGCCGTCACCCACATAACCCACCTTGCAGGTGCAGTTCACATCTGCAAAGGAGAGGCACAGGGGCCGTGCCCAGTGAGGTGAGGCCTGGGCCACCCTGCTCTCCTGGGGACCGGCTGGCCAGGCAGAGGTGCCCAGGGACAATGACCTTTCATCCGGTAACAGAAGACATCCCACATTTCACTCTTGTTGGGCCTGTTTCCGTAGTCCACTATCCCCACGACGTTTGAACCACACTTCTGAGAGGCGTAGGTTGTGGGGTAGGCAACCCGCCCACTTTCCAGCCAGCCGGCTGAGCAGAGGTGATAGCTGGCCTGCAGAGACAGGGAGATGACTGGGTTAGTTATGACGTCTCGTTGGCTGTGGAATCATCTGGGCAATTCTGACCCCTACCCAGACTGCAAATCATTGCCTGGAATACAGTGGCCACTACTTTTGTTCATCGAGTCACTGGGTGAATGACCGTGACTCTTTCTCTAGGTGTCCAGGACTTTCATGCTCACTATTCTCTTGAGAAGAATTCACCACCAGCCATTCACCCCAGGTCAAATTCCTCTGCTTATTAATGGACAAAACTCTTAACTGATGATGGAGTTATCATCATTATCACCATCACCATCACCGTCATCACCCGTGTGGCTGTAATTGTAAAACTCTTATCAAATGATTAAGATGATTGCGGCAAGAAGTGATAGTGTTCACCCCCAGAACCATAGCTCATCTAACAAAACTCCCGGTACCAGGCATGGAAAAACTTCTTTTCCAGGCAACCATCAGTGGGGTCCAGAAGGCTTCCCAAACAATATGGTGGTTACTCTTGGCTGTCTCCCAGAGCCCGCAGCTGAGACTGTTGCTGAAGACTCTGCACTTTGGACAGAGGACTTGGAAGGCTCCAGCTGGAGCTACTGCAGGCCTCCTTTCTGAGGTCTGGCTCCTACAGTGTTGAAGGCACTATGCGCTATGCGAGCTGCCCAACAGTCCTCCCTGCTGTGAAGCTTACAAACCCAACAACTGGCAAGGTATCTCTGCCCAATTGGACTTTAGCTGCTCACTAGGAGGGAATTCACTGCTTGGTGCTGCAAACTTAGCCAGCTGCCCGTGGCTGCTGAGGCCGTGCGCAATAGAGGAGAGGGCACTACAGCCATTTTCCTAAGCCAGCGTAATCCCTAACTGCATGTTTTTACGCTCAGAGATAAGTGCAGCTCTCGCCCCTGAGTATAGCAGCTTCTTTTTACAGATGGAGCTGATCACAGAGATCTACAACTGGTCAAAAAGCAGACAACACGTGACTGTGGGGTGCCCAGTATCAGCTGATATGTCTGCAACACAACTCCTGTACCAGAAGCTTAGTGGAAAGGTGGGGGGGGGGCAGAAAGACTCTAAAGAGCCAGAGGAGCAGGGAACCCTGAGAGATAAGTGTCTTCCGTATACGACAGGGAACGTACACCAATATGGCTGCCCAAACAAGATACACATGATGGTTAACACCAGTTAACATGACACTGTGAATGAAAGGTTTCCACAAGGCCCCATATCCCTCAATGAAGAGCCACAGGCAGGTAACGGCTTCTGTGAGAGGAAGAATCAGTTTTTTCCAGGGATGAGATCCCTGGTTTCCCAGTCCCATATAGTTGTCCCTAAACAAGTACACATAGGGGCAACACAAAATGGACTCAGAAGAGTGTGCACGTGTGTGTGTGTGTGTGTTTATGTGTGTATTAAAGAAGAGGTCATGAAATTGAGAAGGAGTGGGAAGCATGGGAAGAGTTCTGGTGGGGAGCAAAGGGTGAAAATGATGTAAATATGGTATTTATGTATGAAATTCTCAAAAGATATTTTAAAAAGATGACTGAGGCAAAACAAAACAAGTTGCTCAAAGTCATAGGGTCAGCACCTCGGAGATTCAAATGCACCCAGTTTGTCCCAGATCTCTCAGTAACCTAAAGTTGAACTCCTTCTGCATTCCATACTACCATAGTCCACACACACACTACCATAGTCCTGTACACATGCACATACATTCCCATAGTCCTGTACACACAGACACTACCATAGTCCTGTACACACACACACTACCATAGTCCTGTACACACACACACTACCATAGTCCTGTACACACACACACTACCATAGTCCTGTACACATGCACACTACCATAGTCCTGTACACACGCACACTACCATAGTCCTGTACACACACACACTACCATAGTCCTGTACACATGCACATACATTCCCACAGTCCTGTACACACAGACTACCATAGTACTGTACACACAATACACTACCACAGTCCTATACACATATACTACTGTTAGTCCTACACACACACACACACACACACACACACACACACACACACACACAGTGTCCTGTACAGACACACCAGCACTAAAGGCTTTTGGTCACAATAAGCAAGATTCAGACCCGTCAGAAACCAAATCCTAGCATCAAGGGCTTTGTTCCTTGGGAAGATACGAAGAAAGGTGGTCAGCTCTGGTTGTGATGGAGGCTGAAGGAAGGGTGCTACGATCAGACCTCTGGCCATTTCCTCCCTCCGTGTCTTGTGAGAATCACCCACTGGCAGCTTCCGTGTGCTAGAGGCTGAGAGCAGCCTGAGTGCTGTTCGTCCTGCTGGGGTGGAAGCCTGCAGGTCCCAGCCCTTCCTTTGACTAGTTCCCCAGGACCCTAACCGTTTTGTTGGTTCAAGGATACCCTGCCTAGGCTGTGGTTACTAGCCTTCCTGGCATCCAGCTATGGTGTGAGCAGTTCACTCTGCCTCCTGGAAGGACCACCTCTGGATGACATTGGATATCATATTTAACCTTTCTGAGCCCCAGTTTCTGTGTGTGTGAACAGAAGGACACCAATCCCAGGGATGCGGTAAGAAAGCCAACATGTCACCCAACACGGTACTGGACACGCGGTAGACGCCTGACTTCAGACATGATGGGCTCTCACCATTGCTGTGGGGTCTCCCGTGCTGACCTCCAAGGAGTCAGCCACCCCAGCCACCCCAGCTTTCTCCAGCTTCCCAGGAGGCTGCCGGCTCACCCTCCCGGTTGGCTCTGCTTAAGGAACTGCTTAACTGGGAACCCACCTTCTGGGCATAGGAGAGCTGGTTGTAGGTGGCCATGGTTGCGGCTTCGTTGGCACAGGCCTCTTTGGCTTTGTCAAAGGTCAGTTTGTACTGGCCCAGTGGGGAGCGCAGATGGAATACCCCAACAGTCGTGTCTAGAACAGGAGGGAGATTACGCAGTCAGTCCACTTGGCCAGCAGGGATTCAGGCCAAAGACTTAGAAGGAATTCAAGGTAGATGCCAACTGTAGCTCTGGGAAGTCATTTCTTCCAACTGTAGCTCAGGGTACCCTGGGAAGCCACTTCCCCTTCAAGTTATGTTGAGGTAAGTCAGCTGAAATATTTATTCTTTTTAATCATATAAACAGGGCTGGAGAGATGCACTGGCCACTTTTTCAGAGCAGTGCCCACACAGCTGTGGTGGCATTCCATCTGTATGTTAATAAATAAAGCTTGTCTGCAGATCTGAGAGTAAAACAGCCCCACTGGTCAGCCTTACAGGCCAGGCAGTGGTGACACACACCTTAAACCCCAGTAATCACACTAGTTGCTATAGAAACTGGGGAGTGCATGCTTTTAATCCCAGTGGGGCACACCTTTAATTCCAGCCCTAGAGAGAATTATAAAACGGGAGGAGACAGCTCTCAGACACAGTCTCTCGGATTCCTGGAGGCAGGATTGCCATTTCGGACTGAGGCAGAGGTAAGAGTCAGTGGCTGGTGGTGTTCCTTCTGACTTTTAGAGGTTGAAGCCCAATTTCTCTGAGTTTTTATGAATTGTGCTTCACACAGCAGCTCACAACTGTTTGTAACTCCAGACCCAGGAGATCCAACGCCCTCTTCTGGCTTCTGCAGGCACTGCACACACACTGAACAGTGGCGATCACCTGGGCCATCTCCCCTCACCCAGAACTGCCCTCTCACTGCCCAGTTTTCTCTAGCACACGGCCTCCCCTGCCTTCTCTAGGTTTGACCAGTGCCGGCATATGCCGGGTCTCCACTGTAGTCCCAAGCTCTGGAAAATGTCTCTCAGCTCACCTAGACGGACCTCTTCTCTGTCTGAAAAAACTTGTTTTTCTTTTTATGGTTGTTATTATTGTTGTTGATTTTTGTTTTTGTTTTTTTGAGACAGGTCTCATTATGTAGTCCTGCCTGACCTGGAAGTTTATACAAAGACCAGGCTAACCGCGAACTCACAGAAATCTATCTACCTCTGCCCCCTGAATGCTGGGACTTTTTAAAGGCATGTATTATCATGCCCACCCTCTCTGTTTTAAAAATTGTTTTATATATATACATATATGTATATATATGTATGTATATATATGCACACATATACACATATATATGTATATATATACACATACACACATATAGCATAAAATTTGCTTTTTTTGACCTTTTTTTTTTGGTTTTTCGAAACAGGGTTTCTCTGTGGCTTTGGAACCCGTCCTGGAATTAGCTCTTGTAGACCAGGCTGGTCTTGAACTCACAGAGATCTGCCTGCCTCTGCCTCCCCAGTGATGGAACTAAAGGTGTGCGCCACCACTGCCCGGCTTGAGAATTTTAAGTGTACAACTTTTACCTGTACGCTGTTGGGAAAACATTACTCTTATCCATTCACAGTACATTTCTATAATTCCAGCAAAGTCTCTGTTAACAGCCGCTCCCCACTGTCCCCCCTCTTCCTGGGGGAGCCGGTCTTCTATTCTTCCCCCGATGAATCTACCTGGCTTAGGTTTCTCAGACACCTGACTCATAGGATGGCTGTCTCTTTGTGTCTGGATGGTGTCACTCGATGTAATGCACCAAGGCTAGTTAGCCCATGGTAGCACCTATCAGAATTTGTCATGTGCTATGGTGGGTGTTGCCCATTGCACGGCTCTGCTCCATTTGTTATCCACCCTCAGAAACCCTTGGTGCCTCTACCTTCTAGCTGCTCCGCACGCTGCTGCTGCTGCAGATATGGGCGTGCAAATAGCTAGGATTTCTGAGCCCCTGCTTTCATCTTCATTCTTTCTATTCTTGCTTTTATTACAGCTACAGGGATATAGGGTAAGATTTTGCCTTCCGTTTTCCTATGTTTTCCCCTTATCTTACATTCATTTAAGTTTCCCCATTGTCCTGGTTCTCTTCTTGGAGAAACAGTCTATGTCTTCTGTGTCCCTGAATGTAGAGAACTCCTTTGTCTTACTCTAGGAGGGATTTGAGGCATACCTCAGGGTTTGCTGTAGACAAGTGTTAAATCCATAGTTGCTATTGAGATATGGAAGCAAAACCCCAAACAACAAAAACTCTCTAAGTTGACTTTGCTTGTAAAGGAGAGCCAACCATGCAGGGATCTCCAGTCAATACTGGTAGGACACAGGGCACAGTAGCTTGGGTCCCTTTTGAAATCCCTTAAGTCCGGCTCTCTCTGGCTCTGAACTGGCTTTTGGTGGTTTTCCTGTGGGTTTCAACATGCCCTAGCTGCTGGGCCTCTGCACTGTGGCTTTTCTACTTTCTGCTGTGGGCTTTATTAACCTGCGAGTTTATTCTCCACCACTGGAGCCGTCCTCAGAGGCGCATGTGGTCTGTGCTGGTCACCGTGTGAGGAGCGAGCAGCTGGTAAGTGTTAGGTTGTTGCTGCAGGTGACAGCCTCTTCGTCATAGACCACCCTAAGCTGCGCCTCCCAGATTTGATTCCGGCCAATGGTTCTGAGGGTGCTAAGCATCATAGGAAGGGAAAGCACTGGGAAGGCCTTTGGACCCCTTGAGTTCTAGCCTTCAAGGTCCATTTGTGAGTCGACTCTCCTGCCTCGGGGGGTCTGGATAATGTGTGGACTCTTTAGTTTCTGTTTTATTTCATCTTTCTTTTGTCCCCTGCACACACCCCTCACCCAAGCCTGAAGAGAAAGGTGCATTGGGCAAGCGCCCCAGCCACACTGACCCTGGAAGTGGAGGTCTGCACAGTTAGCATCTGGATGGCACTGTCCGTTGTCCTGTAAGCAGCGGTCCAGCGGTAGCTGTTCGGGCTCACAGTTCACTCCGTCTCCCACATAGTGACTCTTACATTCACACTTGTGCCTGCCCTGAGGAGAGAGGGGGGGAACAGATGAAAAAGCCCCAGGATCCCATCTTCGAGAGGACACCCATCCAGTCCAGAAGCAGTTGGCAAAGAGCATTGTGCTAGGCCCTGTGCCAGTAGAATAAAGGTCGTCTTGCTCTGTGCAGGCTCATGACGAAAGGCCACCATCATTCTTGGCATACATGTTGCTTTCTCCGAGAGCCCCTCCCTTCCGAGCACCCTGCAGGAAGCAACTCTTGACCTTATTCCAACACATGGGCCCCATCTCTGCTCATGGCCTTTCCCTAGTGCCACCCCTTTTCTCTACTTGTGCACACTCCTGGAATGCAGGGATGCTGTCTTTTTTTTTTCCATATCCCTGGCACCTGCTATAGGTCATTGTTGTTGCGTTGTGACCACTGGTCCAGAGAGTGACCTCATCTAACCTTACAAATGCTATGACGTCTCTGTTATTAGGCCCACATTCCCCAAGGACACTGAAGCTTAAGACACATCAAGTAGTCAGACTCCAGCCATACATAGTGGATGCTTAGAGCTAAGTCTCAAAGGCTGCTTGACTCCAAACCTCCGTTTGCAACTGGTAATGGGCATCATGTCCCACCAGTTAAAAAATGGGCACTGACTCAGTTCTGAAAAGACATGGGGCATGTCACCATCATGACGTGGGGCATGTCACCATCATGACGTGAGGGCGTGTCACCATCATGACGTGGGGCATGTCACCATCATGACGTGAGAGCGTGTCACCATCATGACGTGGGGGCATGTCACCATCATGACGTGAGGGCGTGTCACCATCATGACGTGAGAGCGTGTCACCATCATGACATGGGGCATGTCACCATCATGACGTGGGGCATGTCACCATCATGACGTGGGGCATGTCACCATCATGACGTGGGGCATGTCACCATCATGACGTGAGGGTGTGTCACCATCATGACGTGGGGCATGTCACCATCATGACGTGAGAGCGTGTCACCATCATGACGTGGGGCATGTCACCATCATGACGTGGGGTATGTCACCATCATGATGTGGGGCATGTCACCATCATGACGTGAGGGCGTGTCACCATCATGACGTGAGAGCATGTCACCATCATGCCATTCATTACTAACTTTCTGTTCTAATGAGCTTTAGGTCTGGGGTCGGGACAGACTTCCGGGAGAGTTGGGAAGGCAGCATGGAGAGACCCTCTGTAGGTACACAGGTACAAAATTACTAATTGGCTTTAATTTAGTTTGGTTAGTCATTCCAGGGGTCCCATTTGCCGGTGCCGTAGCCTTACTCAAAAGGGCTCTATTCAAAGCAAAACGTTTCAGACACTGTGCAAGCACAGTCTCTTCCAGGATTGCTCATGTATATGCTGAAACATTTTCACCTGGCCAGTGGCTTCAGGTCCGCCACGGCCTGGCCCTAGTAGGCATTCACCTCGGAGTATCTTTCAGCATAAATATGGCTGGATTCAATGTATGACTAGTAAACAATGACGGGTTTATTGCACGGGGGGGGGGGGGGCGGTCTCGCCTAAGACAAGGGGTACGTTTGGACCTAAACACATTCCCGTAGACGGGTTTAGAGATCCTACCCAACGACCGACATGCCTAAGACAGCTGCTAGTCATCATATTTATATATATTTAAGGGGAGACTTGTAGGTACACAAGTTCCCCACTTTTCCCGAGACGCCATGCAGGGCTGTTCTGCTTCCTGGTTCCACTGCATCAGCTTGAGGGTGTAGCATAGAACTGCCCTCTCCTCTTATGTTAATTTCACCTACGGCCCAAGGGTGTAGCTCAGAGAGAACTCTACTGTCATGGTAATTCCACCTGCAAGCAAGGTTCTCGCCCGCAGGCAAGGTTCCCGGGTCAGCTTTTCTCTGAGCCTGAGCACGCCCACCTGGCTTCCTCTTTTCTCTGTTCAGCCGCTCTCCGACCTTGGGTGCGGCCCCCTGACTTTTCTCTTTCCTTGATCCTGATGGGGGGCTGGTGTCCTTTTGCCCCACAGTATATATACCCGACTTATGCTTAATAAAGCTGCCATTTGCCACTTGCTCTTGGCAGATGAGCCGGTCTCTTTGTGTGTGTGTCGTCTGTTCAAACCCCTAGGACATGCGTCCGTTCTCGTGGGCTCGAGTCAGGAAAGCGCGCGCCTGTTTCGAGGTTCGGGTGTCCACAGAAAAGTGCGGAAGCTTACAGATGGCGTCCCTGGGTGGGATCTACCACGAGAAACCCAAAGAGGTAGGGGTTCCCTCCACGATCCGGAATCTGGCCAGTGTTGTGATGTGCGGTTGTGCACGTGTGATAAGGGGGTGAATGAGTTTGATTTTTAGAAGTATGGGTGCCGAAAGGTCTGATCCAGAGCTGAAGGCCAGTGGGCAAATCAGCTGCTAAAATTTGTAATGAGACTAGGTACCAGGATTAAGATGACACTGCACAAGAGACTATTTAGACTATTTTAAAACTCAGTCCCTGACTCTCACAAATTCAGGGAACTTTAATTTTTGCCTAAGAAAACAGGCTGGGTGCAGCTAGCTCCCTGCTAAAATCTGTTCCCAAGGTTACAGGACCCAGCTTAAGCAAGCACGCTAGCAATAGCCGATGGCCATGTAATTGCGGACCTCGGGCTGAGAAAATATTCAAAGGTGTGTCTAACAGTTCTATTAAGAGTTTCTGAGTAACTAAAGGCAAAAGAGCAAAAGAGAGAGAGTTTTGACAAAATAAGAGAGCGCAGCAGCCTTGAGCCCCAAGCCGTAGATGGTGCTGGGTATTACCCGCAGCTAATGAGCTACATGCTAGGCGGAATGTGATCCACCTGCGTGGAGGCCGACAGACCGTACAGGGTCTGTACACAGGACTCCAACAGGCTGTGCAACTGCGGCTGGCAACTCTAGGAGTCCCAGGAAACTGGCGGCCAAGGCGCAAAACGCCGTGGTGGCAAAAGGTGCCTGTCACAAATGGATGGGCTAAGGGCAGGTTTACATCGGAGGCTGTATGTAATGTTATGTGAGGCTCAGAACAGCGCCAACAAAACAAAGGCTGCGCATGCCCATGACTAAGGCTGGGCCAGACACAAATGCCTTTAAGCTGACAGAGGCCACGAGCCTACAGTTTTTTGGCAGACAGTTGCTACCTTTGGGTTAGCTCAGAAAGCGCGCCATAGCTGGGGAGCTGCTTCAGCAGGTTGCCTGTATCCTAGATAACAAAGGCAGACCTATAGCCTGGGACAATGGCAAACAACGTTAAGGCTGCTAGGTCAAGGATTTTCCATCTCAATAGAAAGCTAAGAAATGGGTTAAATCTAGCCGTCAAAGCCACGGGTCTTCATATTGCTTAGTAAATTAAAGGCTTATGTGGTCAAAAAAGGAAAATATACGGTAAAGAGAGATTCTAAGAGGAAGAAAACCTCAAACTGGTTTACAATGTGTTAAAAATATATGCAGGCTAAAAGTTAAAGTTCTTTAGAAAGAGAGTAGTTGGGTGTGGTGGTATACACCTTTAATTCCAATGCCTGGGAGGCAGAGACAGATCTCTGTAAGTTCTAGGTGTTGTAGCACACGCCTTTAATCCCAGCATTGGGGAAGCAGAGACAATGGGACTCTATGAGTTCACGGACAGCCTGGTCTACAGAGTTATTCCAGGACAAGATGTTTTAGGAGCTTATCTACAAAGAATCATAACTTCCCTCTGCTCCTGGAGTTGGATGAGGAAGTTTGAGTGCAGGTGATTATTCCTTGATCCCTGCTGGGGTCAGGTGAGAGTCCCTCCGTGGCTCTCCATTTGGTGCCATGGTAAAAAGCTAGCCCCAGCAGAGCAATAAGCAAGCTGCTGTTTCTCCTCAACTTCATGCTCTATGGATTTCGTTCAACCTGGACACCCTCCGCCGAGACTCGAAGACGAGATCGGAAAGATGAGGATCGTGGACTGGGTCATCCTGTTGTGTGCCCAGGATGCATTGTGGATTGAGATATAATTAAATAAGGGATAATTAAGGAAATGGGGAATACCCCGGGTAAATCAGAGTTAAAGAGGTTGTTATAAGAAACAGTTGTCTGATTTTAAATCTAATGTTTTCCTTTCTAAAGAAAGGTTGCTTACACATTTTTAGAGGGCTCCAGGCTAGGAGCGGGAGAACTGGTTTTCTAAAATTTTTGGAACAATAGCTCAACTATACCAGATTCAAAACAATCTATTTAGGACCTAAAGAGGCATAGCTAAATTTTGAGATGGTATGTTGCCTAATTTTCTAAATTCCAGACTGTGCCAATTTACATTTCCACCAATCATGGAAAGGTTTCTCTTAAATGTAAATTATGAGCAATGGTTGATCTTGGTCATGTCATTTAAAATAAGATAGTCTCAAAAGTTATTTTGATTCACAATTCTCCAATGACTAAAGGTGTCATGCTTAAGGATTTTTCAAAATGTTTTTCAGTCATTTTTAAGTTTGTCCATTGAGAGTTTTCAGTTTAGATCTGTTACATATATTTTATTTCATTAATTGTTCTTTGGAGGACTGTTTCTGGAGTCCTAATGTTTTCTGTATGGATTGATGACTGACAAAGATTTCCACATCTGTAGCCAGATATGTCGATCCTATTAATTATTTCTCAAATGTTGGCGGGAGGCAATGTGCCCCCATAAAGATAACAATTTTAATAATCCTATCCAGTTATGTAAGTGCTCACATACTGGATCAGATAATTATTTTCTGCCCCTGGAAAAGTTCCAGGCAAAACTAATTCTAAGGATGTTTTGGGGTTCGCTATGCAGCCCAATATTTAGGCCGGTTGCAATGGCACAGGCCAATGAAATTTGCTCTTTGGAGCAGAGACCTGTAGGTCTCTAAGTTCAAGACCAGCCGACGTCAATACTGGCTGAGCTAAGTTTTTGTTCTGAGTATTTTTTACTCCCAATGTGTAACATGGTCCAGTTCATGCATTAATTTGGGGTAGAGGAGCTGTTTGTGTGTTTCCACAGGATGCAAAGCAATCCATTTGGGTCCCTGAACGTCTGGTGCGGACCGTGGATTCCTCTATTCAGAGACCTGAGGACAAGGCGAGATCAAGAGACCCCGCGGTCGCGGCAGAGGCGGCGAGAAAGATGGCAGATTCCTGAGAGATGATCCAGCGCCTGCCTTTGCCCCTTTCCCAGCTTCTTATCTTGCTCTGCCTTGATCTGCCTGTTTAGCCAAGGCTGTTCTACCCCCTGAGGGGAAGCAGCTACTTCCCCTACCCTAGATTGCAGCATTGAGTACTACCCTAGATTGCAGCTGCGGGAACCCTGCAGGTCAGACAGAAATACCATGGACATTCAAATTAATTTAAATTCTCGATTGGATGCTTTTGTTGATCTTTACAAACTGGGTGTGGATTTTGACCTCTGCTGGTCGCTGGTTAAGATTTTGCTGCTTTTCTCGGACCCCGGAATACAAAATTGCTAATTGGCTTTAATTTAGTATGGTTAGTCATTCCAGGGGTCCCATTTGCTGGTGCCGTAGCCTTACTCAAAAGGGCTCTATTCAGAGCAAAACGTTTCAGACACTGTGCAAGCACAGTCTCTTCCAGGATTACTCATGTGTATGCTGGAACATTTTCACCTGGCCAATGGCTTTAGGTCCGCCACGGCCTGGCCCTAGTAGGCATTCACCTCGGAGTATCTTTCAGCATAAATATGGCTGGATTCAATGTATGACTAGTAAGCAATGACGGGTTTATTGCACGGGGGGGGCGGTCTCGCCTAAGACAAGGGGTGCGTTTGGACCTGAACACATTCCCGTAGACGGGTTTAGGGACCTAACCCAACGACCGACATGCCTAAGACAGCTGCTAGTCATCATATTTTATATATATTTAAAGGGAGACTTGTAGGTACACAGGTTCCCCATTTTTCCCGAGGTGCTATGCAGGGCTGTTCTGCTTCCTGGTTCCACTGCAGCAGCTTGAGGGTGTAGCATAGAACTGCCCTCTCCTGTTATGTTAATATCACCTACAGCCCAAGGGTGTAGCTCAGAGAGAACTCTTCTGTCATGGTAATTCCACCTGCAAGCAAGGTTCTCGCCCGCAGGCAAGGTTCCCGGGTCAGCTTTTCTCTGAGCCTGAGCACGCCCACCTGGCTTCCTCTTTTCTCTGTTCAGCTGCTGTCCGACCTTGGGTGCGACCCCCTGACTTTTCTCTTTCCTTGATCCTGATGGGGGGCTGGTGTCTTTTTGCCCCACAGTATATATACCCGACTTATGCTTAATAAATCTGCCATTTGCCACTTGCTCTTTGGCAGATGAGCCGGTCTCTTTGTGTGTGTGTGTCGTCTGTTCAAACCCCTAGGACATGCGTCCGTTCTCGTGGGCTCGAGTCAGGAAAGCGCGCGCCTGTTTCGAGGTTCGGGTGTCCACAGAAAAGTGCGGAAGCTTACAACCCTCTATGGCAGCCGTTCTCAGCCTTCCTAACACGGCAACCCTTTAATCCAGTTCCTCATGTTGTGGTGACCCCAACCATAAGGTTATTTCATTGCTACTAATGTTGCTGTTGTTATGAATCATAATGTAAATATTGATTTGCAGGACATCTGAAATGTAACCTGCAGAGGGACTGTGACCCACAGACTGAGAACCTCTGCTCTATAGTCCATCAGCTTCCCTTAGCCTGAGCGTCTCCTCTAGCTGTATGGAAGCTTCTGAGTGACGTTTGTAGTCCTATTAACTAAACAACAGACTTTAAGGGAACTTCACTGAATTTGACGCTAATGTCCTCTTCTGCTGAGGGTACAAAATTGCACCAACACTGACTTTTACTAGAAGGAGACCAAGGCGGGAAGACAGTGTAGCAGAGGCCAGGTAGCTGAGGACACCAGGGCCCAGATGTCCCCAGGGAAGTGCGACTCACTCACTGGGCCAGTCATCCTGCAGGTGGCGTGCTCGTGACATCCACCGTTGATGCCGTCCGCACAGGGGTCTATCTCTGTGCAGCTGTGGCCGTCTCCCTGGTAGCCCTTCTTGCAGCTGCAGGAGACTTGTGTGCCCTGCTGAGAGCACTTGGCAGCCTTTGCACAGCCCCCGTTGTTCTGTTTGCAGAAATCCACAGCTGCAAGAGAAAGCGTAGAGGTTTCATGTGCCACTGTCTGTGCCGTCAGAGGCCTTGACCTCGTATGTGCGTGTCTCTGGTCTCCCTGACCTGTGAGCTCTCTGCTAGCTTGTATATGACTCTTGTCCTTATGACTCTTGACAGGCTTGTCACATTCTCATAGGACAGCTTTGATAGAGATTTTCAGAATACACTGGGGGTTTTGATGCTAGAACTCTCTCCTCCCTCCCTACCTCACCTCTGTGTGTGTGTCCATGTCCTGGCTAACTTGACACGGCCTAGAATCATTTGAGGGGTTCTCAGTTGATGGGTTGTTCAGATCCAGATCAGACTGACCCATGCCCATCTGTAAGGATCATCTAGATTGATGATGGCTGGAAGAAGGCCCAGCACAGTCCACTGTGGGCGGCGCCATCCCTAGGCAGTGGGCCTGGGCTGTACGAGAAAGCTGACGAGCAGAAGCCCGTGAGGGAGCAACATTCCTCCATGGCTTTTGATTCTGTCCCACTTGAGCTCCTGTCTTGCCTTCCCTCAGTGATAGATTGTGGCTCAAAACGTAAGCCAGATAAATTTTTCCCACCTAAGTTGTCTCTAGTCAGAGTGTTTATCATGGCAGCAGAAAGCAGACTACGACAGTGTGTGTGTGTACATGTATGCATGTATGTATGTATGCTCATGCGTGTGTGCATGTGGTGTGTGTGTACATGTATGCATGTGTGTACGTATGCTCATGCGTGTGTGCATGTGGTGTGTGTGTGGTTTGTGTGCATGTGTGTGTGTGCACGAACGTGTGTGTGTAGGTATACTGTTGCTACAGTAAGGGACACCTTGTGAGACAGACATGTCCAACCCTGAGCTAAGGGCCAGTCTCAGAGAGCTTGCTTGACCTGGCAAGGGTGAATGAGGCAGCGTGTGCAGGGCTAGGAGAAAAACCCAGCTTGGCTAGACCTCACTGTGTTGTGTCTGCTTTCAGGGTCTTTGTTTTCACAACTGCCGAATTTCAACCTGTACTAGTCTGTCGGGAGCTGTGTGAGTAGCTGGGAAGTTGTCGTATTTCTTCTGCTTGCACTTAGGCTCAGAGTCACTGGAGCCACTTGAGACCCTGAGAGCATCATCCTGAGGGCCGGAAGTCTCCTCTTGGCCAGCAGGGTAGAGTGGGGAGCTGGGCTTTCCACTGCCATTGTTGAGTACGGACCCACTTCTGAAATTCCTGCAGGAGACTACGCAAGGGCAGACATGGCAAAATCTACTATTTATAAAGTGCATTCGCTGTGTGAGTCTTTAATCATAGGAAACTTCAGAAACATGTGCCGGAGGCTGTTCACCACCTGCTTCTTTCCCGCTGTAACAGAGCTGAAGGTGGAATGTGCTGTGGCCTGTCTAACAAGATGGTGGCATTTCCCAGCTCTCTGGCAGCTAGATATGACATACGACAGGTGCTAGCCAACAGACTGTCATACAAGGCAGAATAAGCATTCGGTTACTTCGCTTGTGCTCCCTTGGGACTCAGTGTGGCAAGCACAGTCCTGGCCACTGTGGACTGACACTCGGGTGCTGGTGAGACTCAGTGTGCCGAGCACACTCCTGGCCACTGTGGACTGACAGTGTGAATGCTGGTGTGACTCAGTGTGCCAAGCACACTCCTGGCCACTGTGGAGTTTCACTGTGGATGCTGGTGAGACTCAGTGTGCCGAGCACACTCCTGGCCACTGTGGAGTGACGGTGCGGATGCTGGTGTGACTTGGCTGCAGCATGCCTGCCTAGCACTGAAAGGCTCTGGGTCCGTTCCCACTGGCAGGACAACTGGGGTCAGAGAACATGCAGTCTTAACTCTTTCATTCTAATGCTGTAACGGTTTCTGAAGTTCTGAAGCAAGATCGACTACTTATTGAGTTAGAAAAATACTATAAAAGACAGGATACCTTGTTTTGCAAAGCAATTTAAAATTTTAAAATCATGGCTTGGGAGGCAGGCAGGGCAACTGTGAGCCGAGTCCTAAAGGGGACAGGTGTTGTTGCAGAGACCCCAGCAGACAGCAGAAGAGGCGATGGAGCCCAGCGGTGGCCACACTCCGCTCCCCTCCCGTGCTGGCTGCTGGCCCCAAGGATGCAAAGAGGACTCACCTGTGCACGTGATTCCGTCACCTTCATAATTCAGGTTACACACACACGTGTTGTTCTCCATACATGTGGCATGCACAGAACAAGGAGGCATGCAGACTGGAAACACAACTGCAAAGAAAAAGGCCGCCCTGCACCCCATTGTACAGCATCAGTTTCCCCTACACAGTTTTTCCGGGGCTCTTTTCAGACATTTCATAGATGGCGGGAAGATGGGGATGATTAGCTGAGGACCCGTCTACCCTGGAGATTCTGGGCTATGTCTGCCAAGCAGTTCAGATTATAGTGCACAGGTTGCCTTAGAGGCAACTATTTGAACTTCATTCCTCCAAACTTGCAAGCAGGGATGAACCTGCGCAATAGACTCTTTTGCTCTAAGAACCTGGGCTACCAGAGAAGGTTAAATTGGAACAGAAATTTCACTGTCTTCCAAGGGCACCACTGAGCTGGGGGAGACGTGTGGCACGCTGGTGATCGGATGGGGCTGTGGTGCGCACAGGCATCCTGAAGCTGAGGGGTAGGGTGGGTGGGCAGGGTTGGAAGCACACTTGGCCATACTGTTGGAGCTGCTGAAGCCCTCTGACTCCGGGGAGGAGGAAAGGTCATTCATTTAGGCAGAATGATTTGGCCTTCACATCATAGGCTTTTTAGAACACAGAGACTTTGTTTCTTAAAACAAAAAAGATCAAGATGATGATGATGATGATGATGGTGATGGTGATGATGATGATGATGATGACGATGATGATGATGGTGATGACCACAATAATAATGGAAGTGACTGCATTTGACATGGCTGATACAAACACAGGAACTTTAGAGTCACCCTGGCAACCCTTCCCTTGCACAGGGTACAGTATGTTCGAGCAAGGTGAGGATGGGCTGTCCAAGGCCATTCACCAGTACGTAGCAGAATCAGGGCCCACATCCTGGTCTCAGGAGTTCAAAGACTGAGTTGTCCTGAGACCACTTGATTTCTGTCATCACGCACCTGGGCTGAGTCCCACCATAAGGAGTCATTCACACTGTGTGGCTTTTAGATTGGAGTAAAATCTTTTCACCAAGTTTTTTCTGAACCAGCAACCTCCCGAGGTCCAGGCCACAGTTAAAGTCACTGTTTACAGTGAAGTGGGAGCACCCACAGGTAAGGGGGGAGCACCCATAGGTGAAGGGGGAGCACCCACAGGTGAAGGGGAGCACCCGCGGGTGAGGGGAGCACCCACGGGTGAGGGGAGCACCCACGGGTGGAGTGGGAGCACCCACGGGTGAGGGGAGCACCCACGGGTGAGGGAAGCACCCACAGGTGGAAGTGGGAGCACACACAGGTGAAGTGGGAGCACACACACTGGCATTTTCTCAGCTACCACTCAGATTCCAACCTCACTTGCACTCCCTCAAGAGGGTCCCCGGTAGCCAGGGGCTGTGCCTGGCTGGCCACTCCCTCAACAGACCTGAGAGAGTGTCACAGAAGCGGCCTGTCCACCCTGCTTCACAGAAGCACTGTCCAGAGCCGGAGATTCCCTCATCACACTGTCCGTGCTCTGAGCAGCCACAGGCTGTAAGAGAAACCAGAGTGTCTGTAGTTAGTGACCTGCGGCGATGTCTGCTCAGCCCCACTGCCTGCCTGCCTCTGGGTGTAGTCAGTGTGTGTCTTCTGCCATAGTCATCGTATCCCCCAATTCCAAAAATAACAGACCCACAGGCCAGGCTCTGCTACACAATGGGAGCTGAGGGAAGTCACAGCAGATAAGGCCCCTGTTCTCCTAGGGTTTACAGAGGTCTAATCAGCTCCTGAATGTGCGACAATAAATGTCCCACATGCTGTTGTCACAGAAGCAGAGGGCCATGGCAGTCACCCAACAGATGGAAGCAACAGCTTCCTTGGGGGCTTCATGCTTATCTACTTAAAAAAAAATTTAAACCCACGTGCCAGTTCTGCTCACCACCTCAGTATGGCTGTGCCAGCCCAAGTCCTCCCGGGCTGCAGCTGCGTCAGCCTCCCCAGAGGTGGCCCTGTCTCTGCACATGCTCCCTACAGTGTGTAATCCACGGGACAGTTAGAGCCACCCTCTTCAATCTGTTCCCAACAGTTCTTCATTTCCGCCTGGCCTGTCACACTTAGAACAGACGCTGAGTCATGTCCTCTGGTCTAGAGTTTCCTGTGTGCCCTGGCTCCAGGTGACTCTCAGGCTTTGTCTCCTCCTGCCCTTCCCCTTCCCCGCCTACTCTTACTCTTTCTCACAGGCAGGCCCACTGGACCCCTGCATTGGCTTCCCTCTGGGAAAGCCGCTCTGACTTGCGTGTGAGTCCAGTGGCCCCCTGTGACACAGGCCACTTCAGTGTTAGCTGACTAGGATGAGAACTGGAGTTCCTTCTCACAGACTGAGTGCTCAGGGCCCTGGGCGGTGAGTGAAGACCCAGCATCTCCGGCAGCTGCCTCTGCCTGCTCTTGATGGTCCTGGGAGCTCACAGTCTCTGTGTGAGTGTCTTGTGCTCGGATCTGTCACCTGCTCACACACCTACTCAGCTTGATGACTGCTTTTGTTTCTCTGCACTCGTTGACTCTCTACACCCCTCTCACCTCTGTACCTCTGAATTTCAGGACAATCCCAAGCTGGCAAGTGCATCGCTAATCTCTTCCCCTTAGTTTCTTCATCAACATCAGTTCCTACCTCAAAGGTTGCACTAAGGACTAAATGCAAAACTGCATATGCCTGGCACTTGATAAATTCCCATAGTCACCACGAGTGTAGAATAACTCAGTGAGTGGGTGAAATGGATGAGGACAGGGAACATACAGCTACCAACAGGCTAACACAGCAAGTGGCCACATACGCTGACAGTCTGGCCCAAATCTCCCCGGCCAGCACAGCTCACAGGCTGTCCCGTTGAAACCGGTGTTGCACTGGCACTGTCCTGTGGTCGAGTACAGATCATGGCAGACACCGTGGTTATTACACGGTGTATCCGGTCCTCCGGGGCAGGCTGGAAGAAAATGAGAGAGCGGTGACTACACAGCCTCCTGGTCCAGGGCAGTGCAGCACTGCCGTAAACACACTGTCAGTACTGACATCTTCTCGTGGTCCTGGGGGTCAGTCCACACACAGGGCAAGCCACTGGCTTCTGGGACCTGAGTCTCATGCGTCTGATCTGATTCTGCCTTGGCAGGGTCATGGGATGAACAGCATGCTGTAATGGGAGTCAGGAGACCTGGCTTTGAGTAGATCTGGGCTAAGTCATGAACCCACTCTGAGCCTTAGTGTTTTGTAACTCTGAATGATGGTGGTGATGGTGCCAATGACAGTGATACCTTGTAGCTTGCCCTATATTCTGAGAGGATCAGATGGCAACATAATCCACCATATAAACAAACTGAAAATAAAAACCACACGATCATTTCATTAGTGCTGAAAAAACTTTCGACAAAATACAACATCCCTTTGTGATAAAGGTCTTGGAGAGAGCAGGGATACAAGGAACCTACATAAATATAAAAAAGGCAATATACAGCAAGCCAACAGCCAACATCAAACTAAATGGAGAGAAACTCACAAGACAAGGTTGTCACTTTCTCCATATCTATTCAATAGAGTTCTTGAGGTCCTAGCTAGAGCAATAAGACAACAAAAGGAGATCAAGGGGATACAAATCGGAAAAGAAGAAGTCAAACTCTCACTGTTTGCTGATGATATGATAGTTTGCATAAGGGACCCCCAAAATTCTACCAAGGAACTTCTATAACTCATAAACACTTTCAGTAATGCAGCAGGATACAAGAGTAACTAAAAAAAAATCAGTAGCCCTCCTGTACCCAGATGATAAATGGGATGAGAAAGAAACCAGCCTTCAGAATGGGAAAAGATCTCCACCAACTCCACATCAGACACAGAACTGATCTCCAAAATACATAAAGAACTCAAGAAATTGGTCATCAAAAGAACAAATAATCTAATAAAAAAATGGAGTACAAACCTAAACATAAAGCTCTCTACAGAGGAATCTAAAATGACTGAAAGACACTTAAGGAAATGCTCAACATCCTTAGTCATCAGAGAAATGCAAATCAAAACAACTCTGAGATTCCATCTTATACTTGTAAGAATGGCCAAGATAAAAAACACTGATGACAACTTATGCTGGAGAGGTTGTGGGGTAAAGGGAACACTCCTGCATTGCTGGTGGGAATGAAAGCTGGCACAGCCATTTTGGATGTCAGTAAGGCGATTTCTCAGAAAATTAGGAAACAACCTTCCTCAAGACCCAGGAATACCACTTTTGGGTATATACCCAAAGGATGCTCAATCATACCAAAAGGACATGTGCTCAACAATGTTCATAGCAGCATTGTTTGTCATAGCTAGAACCTGGAAACAACCTAAATGCCCCTCAACCAAAGAATGGATTAGGAAAATGTGATACATTTACACAATGGAGTACTACACAGCAGAAAAAATGACATCTTGAAATTTGCACCCAAATGGAGCTAGAAAACATCATATTGAGTGAGGTAACCCAGACACAGAAAGACAAATATCATATGTACTCATTCATAAGTGGTTTTTAGACACAAAACAAAGAAAACCAGCCCACAAATCACATTCCCAGAGAACCTAGACAACAATGAGAACCCGAAGAGAGACGTACACAGACCTAATCTATATGGGAAGTAGAAAAAGACAAGATCTCCTGAGTAAATTGGGAGTATGGGGACCATGGGAGATGGTTGAAGGGGAGGAGAGAAGAAGAGGGGAGCAGAGAAATATGTATTGCTCAATAAAATCAATAAAAAAAAAGAAAAAAGAGAATTCTACCAATTGAGATGCAGCTCTGACATCTGAGAGTCTTAAAAATTTTCAGGGGTAAATATATTTAAATTTTCTAATGGTCTTTTTAAAATATATATTATTTATTTTTATTTATGTGTATGTGTATATGTTTGTTTACATATACCACATGCATGCAAAGACTTGAGGAAACCAGAAAATGATGCTGTATCCCCTGGACCTGTAGTTACAGGCAGTTGTAAGGTGCCTGATATGTATGATGGTGTGGGAGGTCCTTCTGTCTGTGTGTTGCTTTTATTGGTTAGTGAATAAAAAAAGTGCCTTGGCCTGTTGATAGGGCAGAACTTAGGTAGGTGGGGAAAACTAAATGGCATGCTGGGAGAAAGGAGGCAGAGCCAGAGAGAAGCCATGGAGCTGCTAGAGACAGACGCTGGGAACTTAGCTGGTAAGTCACAGCCACATGGCAATATACAGAATAATAGAGACGGGTTAGGTTAGGGTATGAGTTTAACCAGAAATACACTTAAGCTATTGGCCAAACAGTATAGCAAATCATATGGTTTTCTGAGTGGTTATTTCATGTCTAGGTGGCTGGGATGAACAAGCGGCCCTTCCCCCAGCAGGATGTTGGAAAAGGAACCCAGTTCTTTGCCAAAGCAGTAAGTGCTCTTCTTTGTTTGTTTGTTTTTTGTTTCTCCAGAGAGGGTTTCTCTGTGCAGCCCTGGCTGTCTTTGAACTCGCTCTGTAGACCAGGCTGGCATTGGACTCACAGAGATCTGCCTGCCTCTGCCTCCTGAGTGCTGGGATTAAAGGCGTGCACCACCACCACACAGGGCCTAAAGGTCTTTTAGTAGTGCTTTACATCTCAGTGATCCAGGCTGGGAGCTGGGTGACTGGATTCAGCCCAGTTCATTCCTATAGCGTCTATAGGATGTCTACAGTATAGAACATGAGTGGGGTGCACATGGCAGGAAGAACATCACGGCTACTGGAGTCTGGGACCTTGGGCTTGCTTAATTCCTGAGCTTCTATTTCTCATCCATTAAAGGAGCTGGCATCAGTGTCGCTATGGAGTCTCTGGTACATGTGAGCATTTAACCGTGTTCCTACCTACAGCAAAGCCCAGCAGGTGGGGTGAGCCTTGTGGGCTTCATTAAGGCTTCATTAAGGCTTCATTAAGCATTGCTGCTGATGGATCCGTCACTACAAGTTCTATCAAGGTTTCCAAACCGAGAACAAACCCCCTTTGACAACGAGACACCCTGTAACTGCGGACTTAGAGGAGATCATGACCCACAAATCCCTGTTAGTACATCACTGTTTAAAGATAGGATCATGTCAAAGCCCTTATACAGACATTCTTCCCAACATAAGAACATTGCATAGAAACCAGCAACAGATACTATGGCATGCATTTTAAATCACCAGGGAAGGTGTCAGTATTCTAATTTTACTGCTTTTATCACTTATTTATTATTATTTCTGCAATACCAGAAATTAAACCCTATACACGCTGGCATATGCTCTACTAGGGACCTGCTTCCCAAGCCGCCTTTTTATTTTGAGACAGGATATAGGTTGCTCAGGCGGCCCTTGCATGTACTCTGCCGTTCAGGCTGGCCCTGGACTTGTGGTCCCCCTGCTTCAGGCTCCTGCCCAGCTCTGGTTTCAGGCTGTGCTGTCAGACCCAGCTGAGGTCTGGTTTTCATCATTAAAGTGGATGTAGAGTAGGATCCCAGTAAAACACAAAATACAAAGATGGCGGGAGAGGGCTGGGCCTGGGAAGTGTGAGGGTGGCGTTTCCCTACCCACCCTAGAACTTGGGCACCTTCAAAAGCACAGCCTGCCCGTGCCCCTTTAGGAGGGCAAGGAGAAGGGGTGTTCTCACCCTGACAGTGTGGCAGGAAGTAACCCTTGCAGCACCTGGGGAGCCGGATGACCAGGGTGCACAGCTGCCGGCAGCCTTCCCTGTTTCTCTCGAAAGGCAGTGGCTTGTAGAAACACTTCTGCTTCACACCCTAGAGGGAGAGGAGAGATGTGCAGTTGCTGCCTTCCTCTCCCAGGTTGGGCTCCAGCGCCCCCTGTGGGGAGGATCTTGGCACTACCTAGATTGAAAGTGGGATTTTCAAGGCAGGCCAAGAGTGAAGGGAGGGGGCAGAATAGGGGCCCTGAACAGAGTTTCTCACCCTTGGAGCTGTTTGAAAATGGAATGATTGCTTGGAGATGACGTGGAGAGCAGATTCGTATCAACACATTCTCAACAAGGGGGGAGTGAGATTCACTTTGTGTGTGTGTATGCATGTATGTGACATGTGTATATGTGTGTGTCTGCATGTGACATGTGTATGTGTGTGTCTGTGTGTGTGTGCTGTGTGTGTATATGTGTGTGTCTGCATGTGACGTGTATATGTGTGTCTGTGTGTGTGCTGTGTGTGTATATGTGTGTGTGTCTGCATGTGACATGTGTATATGTGTGTCTGTGTGTGTGCTGTGTGTGTGTGACGTGTGTATATGTGTGTATGTATGTATATGTGGTGTATTATATGTGTAGGGAAGAGGTTGATGTGGGCTTCCTTTTTACTGTCTTCCATCTTAAGTTTTGGAATGGGTTCTCTCACTGAACCTAGAGCTCATTGACTCAATGGTCGTACACTGAGTTCTGGGGACCCTCCTGCCTCCATTTCCTGTACTGGGATTACAGGTACCAGCTCATGCTTCTGGCTTTTTATGTGAGTGCTGGAGATTTGAACTCAGGTCCTCAAGCTTCGTAACCAAGTACTGTATTGACTGTGTCTTTCTGCAACTGTGAAGACCTGTTTTTGTAGGTGCTTTCCTAGTGGGAAGGCCTTGACCACTGCGTGTGCTTATGAGGACTAAACTCAAGCTCTGATCTAGAATAAGTGATAAAGATAACGCTTCACGAGCACGCACTCCGTGCAACCACTTAGCTGTGCCTCTACTTGAAACTGGTGTTTTCCTAGTACTACACAGAGACTTGCCAGTTCACTTTGTTCTATGGAGACAATATCGGTAGGCCATGTAACTTGGCAGGGACTGCCGGAATCTGTCCCCCTGGCCCCATGCCCACGGACTCCATAATGATGCTCTTAGCTGCTACCCCACGTGGCTTTCTGGCCTTTAGTCCTAGCTTTGCTTCTCTGTGTGGCCAGGGCCTGGATGCCCTCATTCTCTGGAACTCATTCTCTCATCCTGCACACATCTCCAGCACAAACAGCTACAATATTCACTATTTCTACAAATTCCAACAATCTTCTTCTCTTCTAAGTATATGTAATTCCATTTTTCAAGAGAGTTCATAAAAGATGGGCAGGGAAATGACAGGCTACCTGTCACATCACCGGAAACACACTCGTAGACCCCGACACACATCCCTCCCCCACCAGAAGACAGAGGTCTGAAGACGAGACACGCAGTCTATGGCCACACCACCCCGGATGAGTCTGTTCCTGTCTGAAGCGGACATCCCCACGGACCTCCAGATGTCATGACTCATAATTACCTTTGGTTTGCTCCACGACGGGCATCTGGGGGTAGAGACACAGCTCCCACAGTCCCCCTGGTGTGCAAGATGAGAAACTTTAATACCAAGGGTATTGGTGACCACGAGGAAATGTCCCTGGCTAACGTCTGGGTGAGAACTTAACCTGGGCTTGGGAACAGTTTAGCTGGCAAAGTACCTGCTGCACAAGCAGGAGGACCTGAGCTCGGTTCCCAGGGATCATTTATACAGCCAGACCTGGTGGCGCATGCTTGTAGTGACGGCACTGGGAGCTTGCTGGCTGGTCGGCCAGCCTAGCTCCATCAGTGAGAGACCTTGCCTCAAGAAACAAGGCGGATAATGTCTGAGGACTCTAATGTTGGCCTCTGGCTTTCACATGCAGCTGCAGATGCACAGAAATACATGTGCACATGCATGCACACTAACACACACGACACACCTTCATCTTGATTAAGACATAGCTACAATAAGATTATACAGAGACACACACTTCACTTAGCCCTGGAGAATTCTGAAGGTCTGTCTTAGATGCCCGTTTGAAAGAAGTCCACTTATGTACAGGGCTGGGCCAGGCAGTACGGTGTGGGCAGACTGTAGCAGTGGGGGTGGGGGTGCAGACAATTGCATTTTAAGTCAGCAGCGAGACCTTTGACCAATCACTGATCCATTCTGAACTTTATAGAAGTTCTATACTTGCTGCCTTTTGACCTTTGGGGAATTGGCAAAAGAAACGAATTAGCTGGAAGAAAGTGTACTGATACACTTGAGGAATTAAGACGGTTACAGCTCCTAAAACAGGAAGGAAAACTTCATTTATCTCCTGTCTAGGCAGACTCCTCAAATTGTGGGGCATTTATTAAATTGTCTAAGCGATGTCAGACACTGTCACTGAGCAGTGACAGCCCTGCTGTGGAGTCATGTTGCCTCAGTTTCCACGTCTGTATGGGGAGTTGATAGTGACTACTCTCGGTACCCAGCACAGCAGCTCGGGGCCACTGGCTGGATGACTGAAGGCAAACGCATGTTGTGTGGTGGACGCCCACGGCAGGGGCCCACGGCAGGGGCCCACGACAGGGGCCCACGACACGGGCTCATTCAGCGCTGTAGGTGTGCGGGGCCCATGTTATAGGTAAGACTGAACCGTGTTGGTTAATGGAGGTGTACAGGGCTCATATTATACGTAAGGCTGAATCATGTTGGTTAATGGAGGTGTACAGGGCCTATATTATATATTAGGTTGAACCATGTTGGTTAATTGCCAAGTATGCCAGTGATATATGACATAACCTGGCAGGAATTTAAAAAGATGTATGCTGAATGAATACGTGGTGGATGTGTCTGAAAACGAATGCTACACTAGAAGGCTCACGTCTGGCATTCCAGCACTGTCTCCTCAGTGATGAAGCCATCATGGGTGGACGGTGTGAAGGGAAGCAAGATTATTGAAGGCCAAAAACTGGCTGAGCAGACGCTGGCTGATTCCTGGTGGCATTTGAAGAATGTCACCAATTGGCCCTTGGATGTTCTGGGACCTGGTCTCATCATAACCCTCCTTGGAGCCACACAGGATCTCCAGGGCTGGTCTCTGGCCCAAGGTTCTTTCTCGATTTTGGTAACTTTAGAACTGACCGAAACATTGAAGGTGGTAAAAGTGTCACACCGGCCACCCAGGGTGGGATTCGTTAGCAGGCAGTCGATGCCATAGGCCACGCCCAGGTCAAACAAGAGTCCTCGCTGGATGATCCTGCACATTTGTTCGTTTAGAAAGAGCTCGCCCTGAGAGAGAGAGAGAGAGAGAGAGAGAGAGAGAGAGAGAGAGAGAGAGATCAACAATCCCTTCAAACTTCTCTTCTTCCCACAGTAAATAACGTGGCCAGCTCCTATAAGGCTCAGAAAGAATCAAAATAAAGAATCAAAATAAATAAGCAAACATGCAGGGGGTTTCCTGCACCTGTCATGAGGGGCTGGAATGCCAGGGTGAACCAGGTGTTTCATAGCCACCCCTAAAGACAGTGAGCGAAAAAGAAGTTGCTGACAATGGAAAACCCAACCCCCCCGCCCCAAACACATCCCGAGACACCCAAATGCCTCTCAAATGGGAACGGTTGGGGAACAGCTTTCAGGCCTCCTGATCCCCCCACTCCATGACACTCACGACGTCACGGCCGGTTCCACATGTTACACTCAGCTCTGAACCTTGCAGTGTCTTCCAGGAGGCAGACCTGGGCAGGTCTGAAGCCAAAGCCTGAGGAAGAGAGGCAGCCATGTTAATACCCGCACTGGGCCTGAAGGGAACACGGCCAGCAAACCAAGTTCCAGGGGAAGATTTCCTGTTGTAACAATTCCGCTGAAGCGCAGTAGCGAATGCAGTCAGAGGTTAGGGCAACTCTGGCTTCCTAAAGGCTGGAAGTTCCTTTTTGTCAGCAGGGCATCTGTGATTGGGCAGCCTGGAAGAGGCTCTCCCGACACGTGGAGCCAATGAAAGGCGTCTCCAGGACAGCTGACTAGTTCTCAGGGCTGACAGCTGATAGCATTAGGATGAGCCAAAAGTTTGTTTAGGAATGCTGGAATCAGGAGTGGCAGGGAACACCTGGAGAAGCTCGAGGGGACCTTTGCCAGTGGCCATTCCGCCCTGTGAAATGGACCAGTGTGAAGAGAGCACACTGTTCAAGAGGGCAGCGGAGCTGAAGCTTCCTCCTCCCCATGGAGGACCTGTGGCCGTGGGCCTCCCTACTAGACTGCGTGACTGTATCTCTCCTGGGACATTTAAGAAACTACCCTGGAGTCCCGGATCACGTGGAACTTCAGATACTCCTTCAGCTTGTCATTGTTGTCTTGATCGAACAGGAAGTCCCGCTGCTCTGGGGGTAGGGCTTGGAGGGCTTTGTCCGTGGGCAGGAAGACAGTGACTGGGGTGTGGATGGGGTCAGAGATGACGCTCAGCAAGCCGGAGTCCTGAAACAGAGATGCTGTATTCCTTACTGTGCATGTGCTGTGTCTCTCCATGACCTGGACTGCGGCTTGTCAGAATCTAAATGCCCCAGAGCGACACAGCCAGGAGCTAGAGCGCTGCACCCCAACCACTCTGAACCCCATTTCCTTAAAAAGCAACTCAGGGAGTCAGGTTCTAAGCTTTTGTTAGTAGGAAAATAAACTACACTATCTTATTTTCGATACTACTTCTGTCCAAATATTTTATCTTCTCATGACTAGTTTTTATTTTTCTCACATTTCATTAAAAATCCTACACAATATTGAGACATGTACGTTTGCCTATATAATTTTTAGATAAAATGTACCCCAAAGAAATGCCAAGATGAACAGGAGAAATCATTTTGAGAGCCTTATGTGGTATGGGAACATCACATATATTAATTTTCCCCTGTGAAGTAGGCTTTATGACCTCTGTCGAGCCCTTGATAGGCTTGTTAGTTTGCTCTAACACCGCCCAACCAGACCCTGCTGAGCAGGTAGAGGGTGACTATAGAGTTCTGGGGGTGACTAGGGGGACTACTCAGTTGCAACATTCTTGGATAGTCTCATTTAAAAGATACTACATTTATTTATTTACTGGAAGGTATGTGCAGAGGTCAGAGGGCAGCTTTATAGGAGCTGGTTCTTTCCTTCTATAATATGAAGAAAATTCTCGGGATTTTCATTTTGAACATGTTGAACCCCCATTTCTAATCAGCTCCCTAGAGAATCTGACATTCAGATCTTTTAGGGAATTGAGGACCTAATGTAGAGAATATAGACTGTGCTTTGTGGGGAACCAAGGTTCTTGGAGCTCTTTGAGGACTGGTCAGTATGGAACACCTCTCACCGATATAAACACAAGCAGACCTAGCAAACCAGAGTTTCAGATGCGCTGTCCCCAAGTGCTCTTTCCCCTTAGAGTTTTACCTGTATTAACTTGCTGAATCTGGTGTAGCCATGGCTCATTGCCACTGTAGTAAGATTCTGCTGCAAAGATAAGGAAGGACATAAAACCTCTCATCTTCCAAGTGCGTCCAACCGTTTGACATTGAGACATGACATTGCTGTCTACAAAGTTCATCCTTGAGGACTGTGCAGGGAGAACGAGCACCACCTCTGCTATGACTGGAGGACGGTGCCTTCCTGAGGTGGCGCTCTCACTCAGGAGATAGAGATACAAAAACAGGTCTAATACCCTAAGAAAGTTCGTTACTTTGTATTGGGCCACATTTATGGCTACCTTGAGACACATCTGTAGGGTAGACATGCTCCCTCTGGAGAGTTTACCAAGTGCTGTAAGAACCCAACTGCATACATCAGTGGTCACAGCAGGGCCGGGCTCTCCACTGGCTTATTAGCAACCACAGCGGTTTTCTCCTGCCCATGCGTTTCTGCACTGCAGGGGCTGGAAAGCTGGATGCAACATTTTCCAGAGCAGCTACAAGCCCACAGGCACCGTAGGGTCAACTAAACCGGAGCACCATGGAGATCTGTTGCTGGAAAGGAACAGTGTGAGGTGCAGCCAACAGGATACCAGGCCCCCCAAAGTCCAGAGGGGTCGGTGTGAGCAGTTTAGTCTCTGGTCCCCTGAGGACCAGGCTGGAGAGGGGAAATCTGAAGAGCTGTAACAGGCAGAATGACCCTAGGGTAAGGCTAGAGGTCGTTTGTTTTAGAATTTTCTAGTTTGCTTTGCTTCCACCTGTGCAGCAATTGAAATTAGACTATGGCCTCCAAAAGATTTATTCATATACACAATATCTTAAGGAACTCCTCTTTGTAAGTGAGGTTTAGTGGATTATGACACCTGCAATGAAGGAGAGCGGCCAATACTGATAATTGAAACAAACTGGACTAGGCCTGGTGCCTGAGGCCTGTAATAGTAGGTGCTTGGGAGGCTAAGGCAGAAGAATAAAAAGTTTGAGACCTATCTGGGCTGCAGAGTGAGTTTAAGACTATCTTAACCAAATTAGTAAGACCTTGTCTCAAAATAAAAAATAAAAAAAGGCTGATTTTGTACTTCAGGGAGAAGGCATTTGCCTACCATGTACAAACCCTAGATTCAACTCAGTACCAAAAAAAAAAAAAAAAGAAAAGAGAAAAGCAAATAAATAAATAAATAAATAGTTAAAATTGTTCTTTCTGTCCACCAAAAAGTTTTATTCCAGGCTTAGCTTTAGGGATATCTAATTATCCATGCATTCCCTTCCCTCTTCCCCTCCCATTCCTCCCTTTTCCTTCCCCAAATCTATATAAAACCATCTTTCCTTATGGACACTAAAGGAAACATAAAATGAATTATTTTAAAAACATTGTCAGGAGATGGTGTAGGAGTTCCTTCTGTTTGTGTGTTGTTTTCATTGGGTAATGAATAAAGAAACTGCCTTGGCCTAGTTGATAGGACAGAACTTAGGTAGGCAGAGAAGACAGAACTGAATGCTGGGAAGAAGGGCAGAGTGGCAGATGCCATGGATCTCCTGCCTGAGATGGACACTGGTTAGAATCTTGCTGGTAAGCCATGTGGCAATACCCAGATTAATAGAAATGGGCTAAATTAAGATGTAAGAATTAGCCAACAAGAAGTTAGAGCTAATGGGCCAGGCAGTGTTTAAATGAATACAGTTTCTATATGATTATTTCGGGTGTAAGCTAGCCGGGCGGTCTGGACGACAAGCAGCCTGCTCCTCCTGTTACAAGGAGATAGGGTTTTACTATATTGGCAAGGCTGGCATGGAACTCCTGGGCTCAAATGGTCCTCCTACTCAAAGCTGCCAAGTAGCTGGTACTGTGGCACACACCACTGCCCCCAGCTAGAATCCATCTACTGACTTCAGTGACCTTGGCTGGACGTAACAGGACGACGGTGCTCCCAAGCCATGCCTCCAACCAGAGCTGAGCTGACAACACCGGCATCGCCTGCTGGAGGGTCACGGTGGGGTACCTACCAGAACCCTGCCTGAAGCATCTTTGGGGGTGATGATCAAGTTCTGGGGAGACAGCAATCTGTCTATGATGTGGATGACGCCATTGGTGCTGATGATGTCACTGGACAGGACCTTCGCCTTGTTGTTTATGTACACGGTACCCTGAAGCCCAACGAAAACAGCGAACACATGAGAGCCTGCACAGACTCCTTCCCCACAGAGCCAGCACTCGTCATCAGGGGCAGAGTCTGATGGTTCATGCGCGGTAAGCACGTATTTATTACGGTTCTAGGAGGACAACAGAGGCGAGGATGCAGTCTTCACCCGTGAGGGTAACAGTAGATAATGTATAGTCAGCCAGTCTGGCTAGCTGCTCACTTCAGCAGAATTCTGAAAGCTCCCAGAATACACAGCCCACACCGGTGTGTCCTTGGCCTCACCCATCCTCCACTCCGTCTGGAGTTGTCTGGCCTCTGAGCCCGAATTCCAATTCAACTTTTTTTTTTTTTTTTTTTTTTTTGCTATGTGACTTTGAACAAGCTACTTAACCTTTTTGAGTTCAGGTTCCGTATTTGGAAATTGGGGACAATGGTGCTATTCACGTCATGGGGCTGCTGGGCTGCCCAAACGGTGCATGCAAAGTTCTCAGCACCGCCTTACGCAGAAATCACTCAGCAGTTGGCTATTATCGCTGCTGCTGTCACTTGGGAGGGGAAGTCGGCCGTCTGGGGGATGAGGACAGCACCTTCCTGAAGTGGCTGCTCTTACCTGAGAGACAGAGATGGAAATCCGCTCGCCTTGGAGGGTCACGGCACTCGTGGTCACTTTGAGGTTTTCCAGCAGCAGCTGTTGGCAGGCAACCACGTGGTACCGGAGAACCTGGGACATGAGGCCCTGTGCATCCCAGTCTTTAATCTGGAAAAGAGGCCAGGGAGGTTGGTCAGCGGCAGGAGCCTGCTGCTAGAACCTTCTTTCTGCTCTCCTATTTCCCACACTCTGAGGAGCTAGTGTCGAGTTAGGCAAGGGGGTGAGAACTGTAGGTGGGAGGGGCCTCGAGGGGCCTCTGAGCCAGCCTGTTAGTCACAGAACTGCTTGAAGGACACCAGTGTTCTACAATGTTCCATGGAAAAGAATTTTCTTGGGAAATATGCTAGGAGAGACCATAGGAGCGCCCTCCTAGAGAGGAGGCAGGGTTAGTCTTCAGGGTTGGAGACTGTGATACATTTTTATTTGGATTCAAAATACAAAGAGTACAACTACAAAGTTGCTGTAGTAACTCCAGGCAGTGGTGGCGCACACCTTTGATCCCAGCACTAGGGAGGCAGAGGCAGAGGCAGGTGGATCTAGGCCAGCTTGGTCTACAGAGTGAGTTCTAGGACAGCCAGGGTTACACAGAGAAACTCTGTCAACAACAACAACAACCTCACAAAACTTTGTCTCGCTCCTTTGAGGCTTTAAGTTAAAATAACCAAAGGTCAAATGAATGTAAACATTCCTGTGCCTTTGATTTGCTGGTACCTAAAATCTATGTGTAGAGAGAGGGGCAGCGTATGCAGAGGCTAGGAACAAGTCCCTCCTCGGCCCCCCTCCAGCCATGGGATGCCAGCATTGCTTCCCTCAGGTTCTTCACTGTGATATGGAGATGGCGCTCAGCTGCAAATCTGACATGAGGATAAATGGAATGCACGTGGACCAGGCCCCGTTCCGAGTGTAGTTATCCATGTCCATGTTGGTCAGCTGTAATGGTGTTTACAGGCTGCCCGCCAGGGGCACAGTGAACGACAGAGCAGCGGGGGTTCTGGTAATTCCTGCAGCTCAAGACCTATTTAAATCCCTTTGACCCCGAATCTTCTCTGCACCCCCTTTTTTCAGTCCTTAGAGAGTTTGGATTCCTTGATGACTTGAGACTTCTCCAGAGGCCCTTTAGAAAGTCTCTGGCCAGTGGTGCCCCAAACCCAAAGGCCTGCCAGGGGTCCTCACACAGAAGTAGCCGGTTCTATTGCTGCTCAGTTCCAGCTGAGACTAAATCTCTTGCCCACATCACCAGGGCACACTCTAGGCCATGCCTTTCTCCAAGCCCTTCTCCAGTCCCAGCTTGGTGCTCACCCTGGACTCCTGATTGAAGGAAGCAGATGAAGGCGCAAACACGGTGAAGGGGCCGGGTCCAGCCAGCTCTCGGACAGCATGCTCCTGCAGGAAGACAGGTGGGGCCACATGTCACTCTTTCGCAGACAAACTTAGCGACTTCCTCTCTCGTGGACACAGGCCGAGGCTCAAAGACATGTCAGAGTCAGTGTTTTTGTCTCAAAGTAAACCTGGATTCCATGCCATCAAAATCATATTTTTTTCTAATTGTAAAATTAACGTGTGACTGTCAGATAAACAATTCTGGAAACAGAGTAGCTAGAAGGTGACAACTCCCCCATAACCCCCGTCAAAGATGGCTCCTGCTTCTCCTCTCCATGTGACGGTTACACGACGCTGTGATAATCCCAGGACTGCTAACCAAGATGACTCATTTAACCGGCTGGCTGTCTTCTTGTCACCCAGGATTGTAGGGCTGCTGTGGTGTTTGCTTCCGGCTCCTCACGCCTTCCTTTTCAGTGCACCTGGGAGCTATGCGGATGGTTCCCAGAGGGTCAGCATGCTCTTACTGACCATTCGTGCCACTGAGAGAGTTAACTGTGACTGTCCACTTTTGGGTTAAGGAGTCCCCAGGTGACCGAGAAGCGCACTTCTGGGTGTACCTGAGAGGCTGTTTTCACAGACAGGGGAGACTCTGGGGTCTGACCTAAAGGAAGGGTTACTTCCTCCAGGGATCCGTGACATGCTGGAGGGGAAGGATGGGAGGTGGCGATGGACTGAGCAGAGGGCTGTATCTGCCCTGCTCTGCCGGGATGGGTCTGCCTAGCCTGTGTGCTCTACCTCTTGTCTACCAAGACCAGGGTCCTTCACCACATGGTCCTGACACTATGATGTTCTGACTCACAACGACCCGGAAACATGGAGCCTTGCAAAAGCTTTCCTCCCCCGGTTGTTTCTGTCAGGTCTGACAGCTATGGACGGGTAACTCGCACACCCAATGTCTCTTTCTCTGCTGTGAAAGACATTTCATACACAGTCACTGTCACCTAACGATGGGATATGTTCTGAGAAACATGTCCCTAGGCCACGATGCTATTGTGTGAACAACCCACTCCTCAGCGACTCACACAGAGCAAGCCCCCCTTGTGGTGAGAGGCCTAGATGACGTTCCTTAATTTCCCTGTTGTATTTTTACTGTGTCCTTTCTACGTTTAGATGTGAGGAGAGCTGCAAATGTTAACAGCTGTGTGACTGACTGTACCTACGGCAGAGTTGACCAATGGCCAACAACTGTTCATGGCTGTGTGACTGACTGTACCTACGGCAGAGTTGACCAATGGCCAACAGCTGGGATGCTGCCATAAATCCTAGTTCTGGACTGTCTTCTGCCCTCCGTGACTTCAGAGGCTACAGCTTTATCTTATGTCTTGCTGGAGACCTGGTATGTTGATATTTGTATGCACACATGTGCATACACATATATGTAGTTCAATAAAAGCACACATACACGGAGATTTACATGCACACATATTCTAGAGGTGGACCTTGAATGCAGGCCTGGCACATGCCTCAGTAGACAGACAGTTCTTACCTGCAACTGGAAAAAATACTGCGACGTTGTTGGGTTCTTAGGAAGTTCCTGCAAACGGGGACAGGGAGCTGTCACTCCAGCTGTGACTCACAACAAGAATATAGGGCTGTATGGGACAATCTGTCCAATGGACAGCTCCCTGAGGGTGACCAAGGGACACACTGAGTCCCAGCTCCTTTCTGGAATCTTATCTGATTTACAAAACTGTACAGGCCTATCAAATGGAACTCAAATCTTTACAAAACATACCAAATATAGTTGAAATCTTGTAAAGGCCAGTTATTATTTATGGCAGAAGTGGCCTCCCTGGCAACAAGAATGTTTGACCAATCAGAAAGCTCTGGCCCCTCTTTAAAAATTTTATATCTTTATAATATGTAGAAACCAGAAAGTATCACACCGCCTCTTCCTCTCTCTGCAGTATAGGCAGATGAGGACAAATGACATGTGTGCATGTGTGTACCCACCACCACAGCTATATCACATACACTCCCATATACCTCACATGCACATAAACACATACCCATACACCCATGCATGCCACACAACACCACACATATACCCATATACCCCATATGCCACATACATGTACATACATACATATATAAATACTTCATACAATCACACCGACCACATGCATACCACAAACACACCACACACGTATACTCCAAATGCCACACCCCATAATTCATATCCCCTCATACATCCCAGAAACCATACACACATATACACACACAAGACACTCCATGAACATACATTCCATAACCCTACACATACACATCATCTGCCACATGCCCAGTACACATCATATATACCATACACACATACACACACACAGAAACACAATATGTCACAGATTATACCCTACCACACATTCTCCCATATATCATGCACACATACACACACCCATCATACATGACACATGCCATGTACCACAAATGCATCAGACACAACATACTCAGACATGCACACCACATTCTATACACACACATCATACACCACAAATACATCATACACAACATATACAGATATGCACACCATATCACACAGACACATCATACACCATAAATACATCATACATAACATACACAGACATGCACACCATATCACACACACATCATACACTGCAAATACATCATACACAATACACCATATGCTATACATATCACACACCACAGTTACACCATACACCACACACACAGACACATGCCATACATCACACACACACATATATTCCACGTACCAAACACACTCCATACTTCACACACACACATATACCACACACATGAAATACAAACCACTCATACCATCCACTGCATGCAAGACACATTACACCACACATATATCAATGCTACAAATGCACCACACACACACACATACATGTGCCACACATCCACACACTACACATAGTATATCACAGTCACCACATAGAGTATACACATGCCATGCCACATACCATTCATCCACACTCATGTTACATCATATACATGACACGCACAGTCACCACATTCTGTAGCCCAGATCAGATACATCATACATATTACACACATCTATTGACACACCGACCCAGAGCATAGCAATGCTCTAGCATTATTACATGCTCTGTGCTCCTGACATCCTCCACCACATTCAGTTCTGTAAGAACTGCTGTCCTTATCATTTTCTTTCCCAGATCCCGAGTGATGTGCAGGGCTACTCCCTGCAGAGCTGAGCCAAACCCAGGGGTCTCTGGCGGCCTCAATCGTGACACCACTCCCTTCCCAGGCCACAGGAGTTTCCCTGGGTAGGTTTTCCCTGGGTAGGTAAACTCTTCTCATGGCAGCCTGGACTCTCAGCCATTTGGGACATGGGGTTTACTGCTGGGAGACTTAGTGTTACCCCGTAGATGCTGCCGCGGCAGATGAATCCATCCCCCGTGTAGTTCTGCTTGCAGGTGCAAATCCTCTCATCTTGTCCAGTATGGGTACAGGTGGCAAATGGGCTGCAGCCGCCATTATTCTGGTAAAATTGCCAAGAGATGAAGGAGAGGTTCAATTAGACCAATAAATTTACCAACTTTGTTAATATTTGCTAAGAAATTTTGTGATGGAATTTATATTTTGAGGGTTGTGGGTAGAATACTAGTCTGGTATGTGCAAAGAGCTGAGATCAATCCCTAACAAAACACACACACACACACACACACACACACACACACACACACACACGTTTTGTCTTACTCTCCAACTTTGATCCACCTTCATTGCCTTTCCTGGATTTGCTTTCTAGTACTTTGGTAGCTGGCCATGAATTCAGGCGGCCTCATATCCCAGGACCAGATCTCCAGCCCTCTATGGATAAGAACCCCTCATGCTTGACAATTGCCATTTAGGTTAAACTCTGATTTGGTCACAGAAAGACGACAGAAAGGCAGTATAAAACAGAATCCATTGCTTTGCCCTCAAGAGCTCATAAGATGTGGAAGAGGAAGTTAAATTCCAAACACAGCCAGAGTGATCCTCCATGGCGGCAGCTGCCTGGACTCTGAACCAGAGCAGATGCCAGGGAGGAAGGAGCATGGAGCCAGGAGGAGGAGCTCCAGTGAAGAGCCGAGGAGATGCTCACCAGGCTCAATGCCCCCCACCTCCCGCCCCTGTTGTGAAATCTTCCCCCCCACTCTTTTCCAAAGATACTTGCTGAGTATGATGATGGGCAGCACCCCAGAATCCTCCCCAAGGGGACATGCTTCTATTTGCTCTTAGAAAAGCTGTCTCCAGAGGACATGAAGCTTCTGGCCAATAACCTCAGACGATGACAGCTGCACTACCCAGCATGCTCCAAGACCACACAAGGGAGCCCTTTCTTGTCATGCCCCTCTTGATGTCTGTCCACTCCAGAGGCTCACCTTGAGGACACTGGCTCCATGCAGTTCTGGGTACCTGTTCTCAGACCACATACCCACTCCTTCCTGTCTTCATAAAGCCTTCACCCTGAAACCGGCACCAGCCCTAGCACTGTGTGCCTCACGGAGCTTCTTCCCCTCCTGTGGAGGCTGAGGTCCTCTCTCTCCCATCTCTCCATCCACCTTCCTCTGCCTCTTGCCCTTCCTCATTTCCCCTACACTCAGTTACACCAAGAAGGCCTGTACCACAAGGTGGCATCTTGATCCTGGGCCTCTGGAGTCTGAGGATTAAATGTCTGTTCAAGGTACCGGGTCTCCAGGACTCTGTTGTGGTGGCACTAAAGGGACAGATGGGTTGGAACAGGGAAGTCCCTCATGGAAGGCCCTGTTGCCTGGCTCTTGGTGGTGGGACTTGGGGAGAAATTCATGGTTCTTGGGCCGCTCCACAACTACTTTGTTTGCTTATTCCAATGTTTAAGGAGGGTTTTTTTTTTTTTGCCATTTCCTTTGAGTGATTACCATCATTTAAAAACTGGAAGGATTCATACTAAAGCTTCTGTTGTTCTTACATAGCCAACGCTGACCGGCATTGCTCTGAGCAACAGAGACCTGAGGCTCTGGAGATGGGACTTGTTAGAGAAGAACCAAGTTGTCCAGCTTCTTGCACTGGGTCCCTGTCCAGCTCCCGATGGCCCTAATGACTTCGGGGTTGAGAGCTAATTCCTGAACATATGCTTCCAAGAGGACAGCAAAGAGCCTCTGGACCTCCCGGGGCAGATGTGTCACGAGTCTCTTGGCCAGCACAGCATGGGAGAGCAGCTGTCAAATAGAGCCATAACCTGAAATGCCCTTCTCTTCTGACCCATTTGGTACATAAAGGAAAAAGCAATAAATAAACTCAGGCAACATATCAACATCCTACCACCCAGTCACTGTGGCTAGGGAGCCAGATTCTGAGCAGATGCTAAGGCTTGTTCTGACTCCCAAATGCTTAGCACTCCCAGTACTTTGGGAAACTAATCATGCTGGCTTGGAAACACCTGCATCAGGTGAATTCTGGGCCAGCTCTGCATACCTAGATCCCTCCCTTCAGAATCTTGTAGCCAAGGGGGCAGGCTGTGGGGTCTGTTCTTTCGCTCTCCCCGGGATGCCAGCTGTATGCAGGAGGAAAAGTGAGCCTCACGACCCAGAAACAGCCCTGATATTGCAAGCGGGAGAAGAAAGGGCCTGGCAGCCCTGGAACTCACGATTAAGCAGACATTGATGAGTGTGCAGGCCTTCCCATCTCCAGTGAACTTTGGCAAGCAGTTACAGACGGCCTGTTCAAGAGCAGAGGCAGAGAGTCATTTAACAGGCAGGTTAGTGCACCGGACCTCAGCCTTGAATCTGACTGTAAAACGGCAGCATGAGAAGACTGGTGTATTTTAATACCGAATCTAGAATGCTTGAGCACTAGATCTCATGGACATCCCTCTGCCATCCTCACTGCCAAGCTGCCTGCACTTTTTTATTTATTTTTTGGTTGGTAGAGGTTCAGGGGGAAGAAAGTTAAGCTGTAACATTGCTTTGTCTCCACCAAGAATGAATCCAGACACCAGTGCTAGCATGTGCTGACGGAAGGCGTTGCATGGGAACATAAGCCATCACACCCGTTCACAGGCTGTACACAGGAACACAAGTCATCACACCCGTTCACAGGTTGTACACGGGAACACAAACCATCACATCCGTTCACAGGCTGTACACGGGAACACAAGCCATCACACCCATTCACAGGCTGTACACGGGAACATAAGCCATCACAACCACTCACAGGCTGTACACGGGAACACAAGCCATCACACCCGTTCACAGGCTGTACATGGGAACACAAGCCATCACAACCACTCACAGGCTATACACGGGAACACAAGCCATCACACCCGTTCACAGGCTGTACACGAGAACACAAGTCATCACACCCGTTCACAGGCTGTACACAGGAACACAAGTCATCACACCCGTTCACAGGCTGTACACAGGAACACAAGTCATCACACCCGTTCACAGGCTGTACACAGGAACACAAGTCATCACACCCGTTCACAGGCTGTACACAGGAACACAAGTCATCACACCCATTCACAGGCTGTACACAGGAACACAAGTCATCACACCCGTTCACAGGCTGTACACAGGAACACAAGTCATCACACCCGTTCACAGGTTGTACACAGGAACACAAGTCATCACACCCGTTCACAGGTTGTACACGGGAACACAAGCCATCACATCCGTTCACAGGCTGTACACGGAAACACAAGCCATCACACCCGTTCACAGGTTGTACACGGGAACACAAGCCATCACACCCGTTCTATGGGCAAGGAAGGCAACTGGGAGCTTGAGGAAGGGGGTGCTGTTTGCAGGGACTTGGGATCAGGCACAGCCTGGAGAAAAAAAAAAAGGGACCGAGTCTGGTATCAGAAAGCTCAATTTTTGAGCTTGAGAACATTTTTGGTGAAGCTTCCAAGTGCTTGTAGGATCATGGGGGGCTTGCAGGTGAGTACACCCCACTTTTAGAAAGCCCTTTCCCTAGTCCCGTTCCCCGCCCCATCATTGATCTTCTTTCCCCCAGGTGGCCTCCCGTGCTTTCTCTGTGTGTCCTGCAGTGTTTCTGGCTGCAGCTGGTCCAAGGTCTGTTCTGGATTTCTTTCCTTAGGCCTGGGTCTTAGGGCGCAGGAAACAACTCACTTGATTGGGCCCTGTCTGCGTGCACTCTGCGTTCTTGTCACAGCCGCCATTGTTCTCCAAACACGGGTTTATTTCTTTAAAACAAAAACCAACATGTTGTGAATGTCAAGGTTCAGCGCCATGAAGAGGCATTTTGAGGGACTCCCCGGGGACTGGAGATGGCTTGGATAACTGGGAGAGAGCAGCAGGTGTCAACGTGGGACTCAGTGTTCTGGAACTTCAGAGGCAGAAATAACTCAGGTTTGAGTGGGGGGAGAATGGTTTTTCAAAACCACTGCCCTTCCCCCGCCGGCCCTGGGTTGGGCTAATTCTAGCAGAGGCACCATCTGTGGGCTTACATCTGCCCCTCTGTGGAATGAATAGGAATGTTTCGAGTGAGACTCTTAGCACCCAGACCTCTAGGGCAACACGTGAGGAGTCCCGGGATGAAGCAACCACCATGAAGACTCATGGACAGACGCTCAGTTCAGGGCACTCAGAGGAGGACCAGACGGCTCCACATTGAAGTTTCTCCCACTGACTATCAGTGGCAAAGGGGAACGACTTCGCAGTGGATAGCTTGGTAGCACTTGGACCTAGTGGTCAGATTTGGATCATAAACAAGGGCAGGATGGAAACCCTGAGACTCGAGACAGCCTGCAAACGGTGCGTGACTTTTGTGATGTCTTGTTCTGGAATATACAAGTGGAATTTAATAATAACAAAAAAACTCCCTTAAACCCCAAATAAAAGACACAGTATCAAAGAAACAGACCAAAGAGCTAAGACACTAAATACGATACTCAGTCCTCCAAAGACCGCCCATTAGAGAAGTATTGGGCCAGTTGATAAAATAAGAGTGTGAATATAATTAGAAAAGGTATTACAGTGATGCTCAATTCACTGAAGTCAGGAACTGTGGGTGGTTACATACCAAGCTGCCCTTACTCTCAGGAAACACATACTCAGTTACTGGGGACAAATACAACATGACTTACGCAGCAGAGTCTCAAATGACTAAGGAGAAACACGAAAATGTTCAAAGAGAGCACAGGAAAAGGTGGGCAGTAGACTACTGTTAGCGAGAGAATGTGGGGCAGGACTCTTTCTAGCATGACTGTCGCAGCCCGTTTTGGTGAGTTAAGATTCAGACAGTTTTCTAGGGCACGCCTCTAAGCAGAGCTGTGTGCCCGTGGCCGAGCACGCTTTCAGCGCTACACCGACTTTCAGGGAATTATTCTGTTAGCAGTGTTAAGAATAAACACTGTGCATCGTGAGACTCTATTCTGTTTTTGTTAAAAAGGCATCTAGGTATATAACAAAATGGGGTAATGTAAAAATAGTTTAAGAGTCCCTGTCTTTAGATACACACCCCCAGCCCTTTGCCATTTTCTAAATTAAAGATGTGCAACGTTGTAATCAATGAAAGTAGCTATGAGAACTTTTAGGAGGAGGAGCTCTCCCTCCACCCAAAGTGACTTCTTTTGCAGTACACGCCTTTACGCCCCTGTGGGTCTGTAGTTTCTACAGCCTTGGTCTTTCCTTCCAAGGCCTACTGCATTAGGACCCCAGCAGCGGTCTTAACAACAGGAGCTCATATAGCTGAATGCTTTAATAGGCTTCTGTCACCATTTCCACCAGACGACAGGGATGTTACCTACCGAGGCACACAATGCCGTCACCCGTATAGCCCGCCTTGCACACACACACCCGGTTTCCTGGGGTGGTTCTTTTACAGTCGGCCTTGGCAGAGCATCCTCCGTTGCTGACCTCACAGGCATTGATGGCTGTAGAAGAGGAGACAGACAGGAGGAGTCAGGTTTGTTTTTTAAACCCGTGCCACTGATAAAAGGAAGCCTTGGAACAACTCCAGAAGGCATTGGACCAATGTGGTTGATTACTCAGCACAGAGACTGCTGTCTAGTTTTACATCAAGTTGACATAAGCTATGCCCATCAGAGAGAAGGGAACGTTGATCGAGAAAATGTCTCCATAAGATCAGAGCATTTCCTTAATTAGTGATTGACGAGGGAGGGCCCAGCCCACTGTAGGTGGTTCCATCCCTGGGCTCCTGGTCCTGGGTTCTATAAGAAAACAGGTTGATCAAGCCATGGGGGGCAGGTCAGTAAGCAGCACCCCTCCATGACGTCTGCATCAGCTCCTGCCTCCAGGTTCCTGCCTTGTTTGAGTTCCTGTCCTGACTCTCTTCAATGACCAACAGTGGTGTGGAAGCAGAAGTCAAACAAACGCTTTCCTCCCCAACCTGCTTTGGTCACAGTGTTTTGTTACATCAATTGTAATCCCAGCTAAGACAGAGGGCAAGAAAAAAAAATCACTACTTGCCTTTTCCAGCCGTTTTTTTACTAGCAGACTGTTTACTTGCTCTGCAAGAGACGTGTGGCCTCAGGCTCAGGGCAGCCTGCGCCCTCTGAGAGTTCCTAAGGCTAACATGGTCTAGAAAACTAACTGCTCTGCCTCAATCTGGGCCAAAGCATCCAGGACAAGGTGCTCAAGAGAAAAATGATGCTAAGAGCTTCTGGTGTGTGTGTGTGTGTGTGTGTGTGTGTGTGTGTGTGTGTGTGTGTGTGTGTGAGAGAGAGAGAGAGAGAGAGAGAGAGAGAGAGAGCAAGCCTGTTCATATGTGCATGTGAGTGTAGGCCAAAGGTCAACCCCAAGGGCTGTTCCTTAGGATTGATTCATCTGTTTTGTTTTTACTTCTTTTCACTGTAACTTTATTAACAGTGTGACACTGTGCAATAATGCATCCTGGTTAATATAATAATGCATCCTGCATAATAATCTCACCCCTGTTCTCTTCTGTCTCCCTTCTACCCTTGTTAACCCCTGCCTCCTCATGGGTCCATTTCCCACATTCCTATCTTTTTGCTCTCCAACTATTGAGTTTAACCAGGCTGTCCATTGAAATTCTCCACTGGAGCTTGGTAGACTCATTAGCAGGTGCACAACTGAGGACGATGACTGTCCCTATCTCAGAACTACAAACAGCCAATAGTTCAGCAGAGAGAGGGGCCTCTGAGCTCCTCCCCAACCCCCAGCTGGGTGAGAATAGGTCCAGGCTGCACAGACCCTGTGCAGGCAACCGAAGCTGAGATCATGACTGCAATGGCCTCTCTTCCTCAGAACACAGCATCTCCAGGCCCTCCCCACTAGCCTCTGGCTCTTACACTCTTTCTGCTCTCTCTCAGTGTTCCCTGAGCCTCAGATGGGGTGCTATAAATGTTCTGTTTAGGGCTGGGCACCCAGCTGTCACTTATTCTCAGCTCCTTGAACGTCCATGAGTCTGTGGTCACCACTGTTCACTGCAAAGAGAAGTTCCTCGAAATCAGGCTGAGAGCACCTTTGTCCCAGTGCCAGGCAACTGAAACATAGGTGAGTTTCTTCTTTTCCAGTGCTACATATGCGTTATGTACCCTAAGGACAATAGCTTGTATTTCTCAGTACTTTACAGACATAAACTGGATCGTATACGACTACCCAATGAAATGACTCTTGATGAACAGATGACTAAAGGCACAGGCAAGCAACATCCTGAAGTAACATAGATTGTTGGAATTGCAGTTCAAACTCAGAGGTCTAATGATGCGGCAACGGTCTGACCTCTGACCCCTGCCCTACTCTGCCACAGTCCTCAGAGAGGCCATTTCACCCTTTATATCACTCTAAAGGGAAGATGGTTTGATGCTTACTGTACAAATGAGCAGAGGGGCTCAGGGTAGCTAAACACCTATGCAAAGTTACAAGTCTGGGAGGAGGAAGAACCAGGGCTTAAACCCTTTCCTGACCCACTCCTGAGCCCTGATGGCTCACACACCCTCGATCAATCAAATCTATAACTTTCAAAGCCCGGAGCTGACTCCAGTTGCTCTCAAGGTTGCACACGACTGCTCGGACGCAGTGAAGATGCATGTGAAAAATACATGCAATTGTCTGCCCATCCCAAACCCAGATGCCCCAGCCACGCAGAGCTGGGCACCATCAGTTGCTCAGTCACATGTGAGTCACCACCGGTGGCTGGCACCAGCTCCTGAGGCCCAGCCGGGTCTCTCAGCCCACACAGACCCTCTGCAGATCCTGCTCCACCTGCCTGTGCAGACTGTTCCATTCCCTTGGAATCCTGCCGCACATTTGCACGAGGCTTTGCCGTCTGGATCAAGAAGGCAGCTGCAGTGGAAAGGGCAAACGACATTTTCAGAGAAACACCATGTCCCCCGTATGGCTTACATTCCCCCTTCAGCCCAGCATCCAGGCTGCCGACTCTATGAAGCACTCAGAGGCCCTGCCAAAGGCTTGAGGGGACAATTGGTTCCTGGCATGATTCCCACCACAGTCAGTGGAAAACCACGGCCACTCCAGGCAAACCACACGGTATGCCGACGAGGCATGGTCACTCAACTTCACAGAGCCACCCATGTGACTGGTTGAGCTTTGGGCTTCATGTTGCTCACAGGTAACACAACAGCCCCTGAAAGGCAGTGTGGTTATTATAATTTATGAGGGAAGACACTGAGGCAGGGAGGAAGTAAAGGATTGGCTCCAGGTCACGTGATGAGTGACAGTGATGGGGGATGACTGTGGGTTCAGGTCTAACCCCAGCTACTAGGTTCAGGTCTAACCCCAGCTACCAGGCTTTTTACTTTTGTGCGACATTAGGCTATGGACCAGGGCAATGTTTGCTGAAAGTGACACCCTCTCTTTGAAAGAGCCCTTGTGGCATGGGCTGGGGTGACAACTGACATTCTTGTCAGGCTTTTTACTTTTGTGCGACATTAGGCTATGGACCAGGGCAATGTTTGCTGAAAGTGACACCCTCTCTTTGAAAGAGCCCTTGTGGCATGGGCTGGGGTGACAACTGACATTCTTGTCAGTGTGCTAGGTAAGTCAGAGGCTGCTCATTAAACATGCTGAATCTGGCCATCTCATTGCGGTTTCATAAAAGACATTCAGTTTCTTCCTTAAATGGATCCCACATTTTGTTCAAGGATGTTGGGAAAATACTTTCCTCAGGGTAGGGCCTGAGGTGAGAACTACTGAGTTTGTATTGTCCCTAGAGGTCAGAGGACACCTACTTGGCACTGGTATGGCAGGTCCCATTGCAGCTGTCTTTTGTGATCTCTGAAAAAGAAGACCAATTGTTTGTGAATTCTTGCTTTAGTCCTTAGTAGTAGGAAAAGACTGAGTTCCTTGAACTGACTTTTAACTGTGTAAATCCTTGCCACTGTGTAAACACTTTTCATGTTGGCTCCAGGGAACCCAGAGAAAAACCTGAAGGTCAATTACACTAAAGGGTGCCTCTCAGATGGATGCTCACTCTGGATGGGGTAGGCGCTAATACTCGCTAACCAGCTAGGATGCCGGCTGGTGCCTGGCCTTTGAATGCTCCAGGTAAGGATTCTGAGTTTTGTTCTGTAGGCGATGAAAAGCCAAAGCAAATTATCAAGAAGTTCTGGGGGTGGAGTAGGCTGAGAAACGTTACCTGTTTTATGTATGTTCTGGAAAGTTCTTTCTTGCAGTTATGTGGAAGATAAAAAGGAGAGGGATGGGACCTAGGATGGAAGGCAGAGAGCTGGATCACAAGGCTTCTGGGGACAGGGAGCAGTTGGAAGAGAGAGTCCAGAGATGTGGATAGTAGAATATTCCAGAGATGTGGATAGTAGAACATTCCAGAGATGATGTTGGTGCAGGGTGGACTTGAAAGAGCAAGGGTGGCTCCTAGGCTGAGTGGTCTAGCTGTCCTCGTCCCTAATTGACCACCGTCCATGCTGTCATGGTCATCATCCTCAGCATCCTGCATCTACCAGTCTCTGTCTCATTTAACCCCCAGGGGCACCATCCTCAGCATCCTGCATCCACCAGTCTCTGCTTCATTTGACCCCCAGGGGCATTGTCCACATCAAAGCCCTGCTGCTGCCTTATTTAGGAATTACACCGTTACAGGAACTGTCTCCAGGAAAGTTGTTGTAGCTTCTAGGCTGTTCCCTGTCCTTTTAAATGAGCTTGGTTTTTCATGCACTGTGCTCTGAGAAGCTTAAAGAGAGGGGAAAGCATTGCATTTATTCTAGCGATTTGCTTGGGATGTCTTCCTGCTTATGTGATCCCGCCCCTGATGCCCTCTTCCAGACTGAATCCCGATTCTGCACCCTGACATCTGATGCCTGCTCTGGGATGTCCCCTTGGCCTGAAATCCTTCAGATTTCCCACTGTGGTTTTTTTTTATAGCTCTGCCTTCTCCTGGAGCTCTGCAATGACAGTCCCTCAGACAAACCACGTCACTAGAGCCCTCATAGGGCTGGTGGGCACTTGTGACCTTCTTTCTAGTTCCTGGGTCATTTTCTTTAATCTGCTACCTGGTTGATTTCTCTTAAATACAAACAAGATATCACTGCAGCCATGTTTAAAACTGTTCAATGGCTCCCGAACAGCTTGAGTTGGGACGCCAATGTAACTAACTTTTAGTGAGATGGCTCTTGCCTGCCCCATTAATTCTTCTCAGTTTGCCTCTTTGCCTCTGTTCTCACGTCCTGCAATCTGTTGGATCTCTAAACATCATCAGACATCTTGTCTCTTTGAGGCCATTCCTTGCCTCTCGTCACTGTTCCCTGGAGTACAACTAAAACATCAATGCAATGGGAGACTGGAGCTAATGTGTTCTCCATCAGACCCTAAGGTTGGGAGAGTGGTGCATTGCTACTGGACCATTGGCAATGGGCAGCTAAACCCTCCCTGAGAGAACACCAGCTCCTGTCAGACAGCCGCCTCAGAGCGGATCACACGAATTAACAAGGCAAATGCGGGCAGAGGCTCCTTGTGACACTGTTTATGACAGCAGGAGATTAGTTTTAGAGCGTGCAGTTAGGGAGGGGATGCAACTCAGGGCCAGAGGGCTGGCCTGTCTGTCACGGGTGAGGTCGCTTGTCTGCTGTGTGGCGAACAAGCACAAAACGATTGGGTTTCTAGTAGCATTATTAACGGCGCTGATCCCAGTGCGTCCACATGGAGGAAAATGCCCGTTGTGCTTGTGGAGTGAGAAAGGAGGTTATAAAATATATAGTCTGGTCCTGCACACATACGGTTCTGTACTAAGTCACACAGAGTATCAGTAATAGGGGTTTCTACTTTAGAAAGGAATACAGGTTTCTTCCGAGAGGCGGGCAGAGACAGAGTGCGGCGGAGGACACTACTCTCACCGATGTCGCAGTGCACGCCTCGCCAGCCGACATCACAGTCGCAGGAGCCGTCTCCTGAGGGTCCTTGGTTACACCGCCCGTGGACACAAGAGCACGCTAAGTAGAAAACATGACCAGACTCGAGGTCAACATTCCCTTTACCGTTTATGGGGTGTATTTCTCCGTACCCAGTCACCAACCAGGGTCGTGTGCGGGCCTGGGGTCACAGGTCACGAGGACGTAGGCTATCAGGTCAACTCGTCCTGCTTCAATGCAGTCCTTACCACAGTTCTGGCACTGTGTGGCACTGTGGGAATGTGACTTTAGTGCCAAACTATCCTTGGCTAAGGCCATGTGAGGATCCAGGATCATGTGAGAGCCGAAGAGAGCAGAGTTCAGAAGACGCCCACTCGGCTGGGCATGGTGGTACACACCTCTAATCCCAGCCCTTAGGAGATATCTGTGAGTTCAGGCTAGCCTGGTAGACACAGTGAGATCTAGGCCAGCCAGGGCTAATAGTGAGACACTGTCTCAAAAAAAAAAAAAGTCTATTTGCTACCAAGTTTGTAGAAACCTGTTTGCTCTGCCTTTTCCAAAGACACAGAACTAATGGTTCCTTCATTTTAGAGCAGGGTCTGGAATCTCCCTCAGAACTTGGTGAAAGCTGAGGAGTTGAGGTGTTTCTTGCCTTGAACTGACTCATGGCTTATGGGTACAGACATGTAAAGAATTCATTAGGCTTCACATGTAAGACATAGTGACATTATTGTAAGTCAGATGATATGGACAAGATGTCAAGGGACAATATACACCAAGCATGTAGTAAATGCTCAATAAACATGAGAATAAAAAAGATTCGATGAAAGTATGAAAAAACCAAAGGGGAATCTATTATGTTGTAAGCCATTTTAAAAATACTATTTAAAGCAGGAGAGTGGATAACGCTACTTCTAAAAGCCATGGGTGTTAAACAAAAACTCCAGTGCCAGGCGTGGGACTTCCTTGTGAGCTGTTGGTCAGGGAGGCCCCAAAGGTTCCCCAAACTGTGTAGATTTTTGTCATCCAGGCAAGATATGACCACTAGTGCAATAATGTCCACTGTTAAAGGAGAAGCCAGCACACTTCTTACTGGATCGTAGGCCTGTTCCACAAGAGAAGCTCAGGTATGGTATTGCAAACCTGGTCAAACTCAAGAGTTGGGAAGACCATGGTTCTAGAGGGGGACTCATTACTGTTGTTTTGCTAAATGGACATAGTGCCAAACCACCCACTAAACATTTACGTGGATACTCGCGAATTCGTGCTTCTCTAGGTCCTGGTCAGAAAAGCAGTTATTTTTATTCATTTACAGTGGGAAGCAGTTAATTGGTTAATGCAGAGGCTCAAAATTGGTTAACACGCTGAGAACAGGTGACTGTTGAGTGCTCAGCCCTGATCAGCACATTTATATCACGCCTCTGGTGGTTTGAGTAAGATTGGCTCCCATAGGCTCATATATTTGAATGCTTGGTCCCTAGTTGGTGGAACTGTTTTGGGAGGCTTAGGAAGTGGGGCCTCACTGAAGGAGGTGTGGCCTTGCTGGAGGAGGTGTGGCCTTGCTGGAGGAGGTGTGGCCTTGTTGAAGGCATGTCACTGGGGATGGTCTTTGGGGTTCCAAGATCCCAAATGGTTTCCAGATAGCTCCCTCTCTGCCTCATGCTTGTGGGTCAGATGCAAGCTTTGGGCTACGTTCCAATGCCATACTTGCCTGTGTGCCGCCACACTCCCTTACATGATAGCCATGACCCTCTGGAGCCATGAGCCTCCAGAGTAGACACTTTTTTTCGTAAGTTGTCTTTGCCATGGCGTTTTGTCACAGCCATTGAAAAGCAGCTAAGATGCCCTCCAGGCTCAGGGCACAGCTTGGAAGGGGGTGGGAAGGACAGGGCAGGAAGGAGTGCCGTAATCCCTGTAGCCCAAGCTGCTCTCAGACTCAGGGCCATTTTCTCGCCTTAGCTCCCCAAATCCTGAGACTACTATACCTAGCTCACAGAGAGTCTTACACGTTGCAGTCATAATGCTGGGTGATTGCCGCTGCCCGAGGAGAAGCTGGGTGGAGGGTATTGAAGCTGCAGCTCCTCCACCCCACACTGCTGTCCAGCTTGGGTCTGGAGGACTGAGGGGGGCAGGGTCTGGGCAGGGGCGATGCTCACCTTGGTCACAGTGGGCCCCGTACTTGCCCTCTGTGCAGGTCTCGCAGACCGTCCCATTGAAGCCCTGCTCACAGTTGCACGTGCCGAGGCCGTTCACGCCATCCAGACAGAAGCCGTTCCCAGAGCACACATTCTGATCTTTCCTGGGGCAGGCTTGGCATTGTGGGCCAAAGAAGCCAGCACAGCACGCTTTTGTCTGAAAGGGATGGACGAGGTGGTGCATGTGTTTATCTTCTGCTCTGGGGACTCCTGGGATCCCGTGTGCGCCTGTCTGTTTCCTAGACTCCAGGGTTTCTTAGGGACAGGGGACAGAGCCCTTTGAGAACGGAGTGAGGCTCAGCCATGTGCTAGGTCGCTTGCCAGCCCCGCCAGCAGGGAAGGGGAAAATCAAAAGTCGTGAGATGAAGACAGATGGAGAATGCCAAGGAGGGGAGGCAGGAAGAACAAACCAAAGGGACCAGGCTGGTGGTGCACGCCTGCCATCCTAGGACTTAGGGAGGGTGACCAGTGCGAAGCCAGTCTGGGCCAGATTAAAAGTTTATTACTGTTGTTGTGACAGGGCCTCATTTAGCTGGTATTGACCCTGCAAAACTGAACATCTCCTACTTCCAGAGCCTGGGATTATAGGCTGGGGCTCCAAGCAACAAAGACTAACACAGGTGAGCCTGGAGGGGTGGGAGCGCCCAACAAGCTTTCAGCACCTCCAAACCAGGGACCCTTCTGCTGGATGGTGCTTCATTGACAGAAAGAGTGGATGCTTTTGCATTCTCCGAGAGCCTCTTGTGAGTCAGGGAAGCCCCACTGGAGGTCTGTTTGGCTTCGCTGCCTTTATTCTTAAGTGCAGTAAGACATAAAACTCTTTCCAGTCCCACGCTCTGCAGTGTATAAGCCCATGGAAGAAGAGGGCTCATCCTCCAGGGAAGAAGCAGGACAGTAAGTCATAAGGAATTTTCCAGAGCCTTCCAAAGTGACATTCAGAGATCCTGGGTATTGGGGTTCCATTTTCTGCATGACCAAGTGACCTTGCCTTCCCTTGCTGACTACATCCTTTGTCTCCTGGTTACATTTAATTAACCAATTAATTAGCTAAGCATCATCGCAGAAGCCTGTGTGATGAGGAAAGGGCCGTCCTCTTCACCTTCCACACCCCAGGTTCCTCTTTACCCAGCTGAGGCTTTGCCTTTTATCCACTTTCTGATGTGCGGGCTTTCCCACATTTTCCTGTCACAGGCACAGCGGCGATGCAGATGAGGAGCAGGTCGGGAAGAACCCCGCCGACGCACTCTGGGAAGCTAGTGTACAATGACTGTACTGATACTGGGCACTCAGAAGGCTCGCTCATACTCACGATGACGGTCCTCACACACTTTGGCTGGCACCCCAGGAAGACGGATCTCTTCCCCATGAAGTAAATGGTGTAGATGCACTTCCTGGTCTCGCCCTGTGAAGTCACAGGGAGTTTGTCACTCCTTTAGTTAGGAAGAGAGCGTGACAATTCCTCCAAGTGACACTCTTTTTCCTTAACATGTTCTGGAAAGGGTGGGTTGTGGCTTCTTGGTGCTATGTCATATGCAAGAACACAAGCAAACCCTAGTACTGTCCGCTCCAGGGCAGGGGGCAAAACCCAAAGTTATACTGTAAAGCAGTGGTTGCTGAGAATGTTTTTCTAGAAGGCTAAATCAAATTTGGAGGAATTTTTAAAAAGTCAGATAATAATATCCATCTAGCCCTGTATATTCATTAAACTTAAGCTTTAATTTGTTTATTAATTTATAGTTTGCCAACTCCAAGAAAAAATTGTTTGCTCATAAAGATTTATAATATATACTAGCAAATTAAAAACCAAGTAAGAGACTTGGTATTTGCCGTTTATCATGAATTATACAGAGAATTATTCTCTGTCATGGTTGTTAGAGGAAGTAGCTTTCATATAAAAAGAAGCTATAAGCAACAGATTGGTAATAAATTTAAAGACGTGTCTACCCTTTTAACGTTTACACCTGTTTCTTTGGGAAGGTCAGTTGTGACTTCAATTATAAAAGGGAACCAGGTGGGAGGAGCGTATCGGGCCGTCTACGGGACACGGCGATTGCCTTCGCTCACAGCTGGCTGCTGTCCTTAACCAGTTAGTACAAAAAGATGTAGAAAGTGAAAGGTGCTTTCTTGGATTGCATGGTGGTTTATGGGCCCCTTTCTATTTTCATTGTTAATTAAATTTCCCTTAGTCCCTCACAAACCCATATTCAAGGCTATGAAGATGCATACCAAGGGGAGAAGGGTGGTCAAAGTATATTTGCCAAGCATGACACCGACATTGCAATCATGAGCTCACGACACTGGGCTGTCAGCCGGCAAGGATGGGGGAGGAGCCCATGGGGCCCTACCCTTCTCAAGGAAACTACTTGATGAATAAGGTGGGAGGAGTCATTGTTTTCAGTTCTGTCTCCCTTGCTGGAGACACATTCCCATCATGCTCTGCGACACATTCCCATCATGCTTTGCGGACAATCCCACCTTCACAGGCACATTAACAGCCCTGGTTAAACTCAGTGGGACATCATACAAAAGAGTGTGGGCAAGAGACTGGCTCGTGTGGGCTGACGGGGAAGAGAGGGTGGGGGGTGGGTTTAACCAGAATGTATTTTATATATGCTTAAGGAACTGCCAAAGAATAAATTTCATTAATAAAAAGTAAAGCGAGATTTAACAAAAAAGGAACTGAGCAGAGCCCAAGCTACCCCAGCCCTGATTCTGGACAGTCTATGCAGTGCGCCCAGCTGCCACAGACTCCTGCTGCTGTGAGTTCCCCACCATAGGGGCCAGAACCTCCACCTGGAAGCCAAAATAACCCCTTTCCTTAAAAAAAAAATGCACAGTGCATAAAAAGCTAGAAATAAACCCAGGGAGTGAAGGGGGCAGAAGGAAGTACAAGCTTTCCAATTTGGACTCTCTCTTCTCTGGGGACTTTTTTTTTTTTTAAAAAAAAATACGATAAAAGTATTGTACTTACAAGTGGTTTTGTTCCAAGTGGGCAGACTGTTTGCTGGGAACACTTCCCACAAATTCCCTTGGCAGAAATGTGGAGAGATAAGAGGTCATGTCAAGGTTATTAATTTCAGTGCAAAATGAAGCTGCAAATAAGAGTTTATAGCTGCAGGTTTTAGAACACGGGGCAGAAACCCAACCCGGGGAGAACATCTGCTTGGCCTCCCTAGTGTTCTCCGGGACGGGCTCTTGGCTCCGGGTCTTGTGTGTCTGAACACTGCTTCCATCTACAGTAGTCCTAGGAGTCCAACAGCCTCTTAAAACACAGAGACATAGCCCACCTAAATCTGAATTCTCTAGCACCAATTGATTGATGCACCGAAAGCCTTGTTTAGTGACCTGGGTTAGATGAGGAGACAATATGTCACACACAGAGCCTGCCTTGACAATACATGGTGCTGCTTGGGGGCTGAAGATCTGGAACCTTCCACCGAAATAACACATACAGAGAACACAAGACAGAATGGCAGAAACTTTCGAGTGCCACCTTCCAGACGGGGAGAAAGTCACTGTGTCTCTACTGGTTCTTGCCTGACAGTGAAGCATCACTTTGTGAACTGTTTCTAGGGCCAGGGTGCCCAGATTTGAATCCCGTCTCTGCCACTTGCTACTGTGTGACAGAACCTCCCTGTGGCTTAATTTCCATCTGTAGGCTGGAGACAGTCAACCTCCTTAGTCTTTGGGGTCTTGTGAGGATCACGTGGGTTAACACAGGGAAAGTGTTTAGAGTGCTGGGTTAAATACCTAACAAACCCCAGCAGCTGCTCCTATCACTGCCAGGAACTGCGCTGTCGCACAGCCTGCAGCAACTTGTGCATCCGTCTGCACTGAATTCGCTCATTTCCACATGCGTCTTCTGTAGGCCTTAGTCAGTATCTGTCTCAGGTGAACCACTGACCTCTTCCTGGCATGGTTTCCCTTTGCAGGGGACTCAGGGCTTCAGAATCTTGCTCAACACTGTCATCTACCTCCTGCTTCCCCAGGCAAGCTAGGCACAACTCATCCCATCAGATGTCAAGCCTGCTGAACTCTGGGCTGTGTCTGGCTTATCTCTGCCGTCTACAGCCTTGTATTCTTTCTTTCTTGGTACATCAGAGATGCTCACAAAGCAGACTCCACTTCAGTGCTCAGGATCGAACCCAGGCCTCATGTGTACGAGACCAGCGCTCTACTTCTGAACTACGGCTCCACTCATAACGAGGGAGGGGGTTTTGAGTTAAATTGAGAACATCTCATAGAAAACCCTTAAGTAAGATTGTCATTATTTAAGGATTTTATTGCTGTGTGTATGTGTGTGTGTGTGTGTGTGTGTGTGTGTGTGTGCGCGCGTGCGCACGCGCGTGTGTAGGTGTGTGCACGTGTGCGGCTGTACATGCATGGAGGACAACTTGCAGAATTCACATTGCTCCTCTCACAGTAGGGGTCTTGGGGAGTGAGCTCAGCTTCCTGGACTCTGTGGCAAGCACCTTTGCCCACCGAGACAATTCCCTGGCCCCGTTTAAATTTTTTTAAAAAAAATTGTCACCGATCATTTTCACCGCTGGTCCTTGATATAACTTACTCCCACAATGGTGGTGTCATTTTCATCACATCTGTTCTTCTGAATTTCCAGGACTTTCCCCAGACCGTGGACCACTCCTTTGTCAGTGGCCACGTTGGTGTAGTTTATTGGAGCATCGTTGACATACAGCTGTGAACGAGAGAACCGGACATGGTTTTATCAAGGTGGTCGCTGGGGAGATGCAGAATACAGGAAGTGGGGTCCTCAAAAAAATATGACAACGGTCTAGGAGATATTCCATTTTGGCTGGCATGGGAAAGGGGAATCTGAATCATAATCCTGCAACTGGCCCTATGAAGCTGTGTGGTATAGGGCCAATGGCTTTCCCAAACCTCAGCATTCCCCTTAGTGAAAGGAAAATGTGGCTCTATATCATCTCCAGGGTTTGTGCCATCTCTCAGATTGACTGGTTTATGTTTGTTTAAATAGGATTGTCTTAAGAGCCCAGGCTTGTGCCAGCTGAGAAGCTGGCTTTATGGACACGCTCGTCTGTGCTGTGTGGTGGTCCACAGGCATGGGTGTCTCCCCTAGCCAAGACACAGGGAACACAATGCATCCTTTCCGCGTGTCTCTAGCTCGTGGCTAATTTTCCAGCAACTCCTAGGAAGGCAAAAATGACAATGAGGATGGGTGAGGGAAAAAACTTAGTGCATGGAGCCTAATGTGTCAATCTTCAATAAGACTTTAAAATTCACTAAAGTATCAAATTGTATCATCAATGTTTTTTTTTACTGTGGAAAGATACTGAATATGATTGGCTGGCAGTGAAGGGCTCTTCTGCTTGGGTGTTGGGGTATGTGAGGACTGAGCTCCACACTGCTATTTCAAGGTCAATGAACACTGAGAAAACCGTGAGGAAAACTCATTTAGGCTCAAATAGTGATGACAGCATAAATTTCCAGAACTCCAAGATGCTGAGCTATTTTTGAACACCCTGGGAGCAGAACATCCGATGTGTTCCTACTTAATTTGGCACTTAAAGGATCTGGATTGTCTCCACCATGAGATATATGCAGGGAATTATGGGTTTCATTGAAAATTTCATATAAACACACCTACTCAATCAGAAATCACTTTCCCTCTGCTGTCGTTGCCACAGAGAAAGCAGAAGTAATGCTTCTATTGTTAATGTTTGCTGCAAATCGGGAGCTCTCTGGGCTAGCAGAAAATTAGCATCACAGCACTGACGGTGGCTCCATTAACAGCATTAATATCCACTTCTACCTCACGAAATAGAGAGGAAAGACTAAAAATAACAACAAAAGGAAAGCTTTCTATCAATAAGATAAGTGCTATTTCTGAAAAAAATAAATTTATAAGGAAAATGTATTTGCCGGACTCTGAACACTGATATGAAGTCAGAGATAAATGTTTGGAATTAGATTATTCTACAAGCAATGAAGAAAGTAAAGGAGTTCTTTATAAAAATCTCTGGCTAGATTTTTTTTTTAAATTTTGGTTTTGGTTTTTTGAATCAGGATTTTTCTGAATAACAGCTCTGGCTGTCCTGGAACTCACTTTGTAGACCAGGCTGGCCTCGAACTCACAGAGCGCTGTGTGCCTCTACTTCCCAAGTGCTAGGATTAAAGGCATGTGCCACTGCACCTGGATTTAACTAGATGTTTACATAAAATTTTTTAAGGTTTACATACAAATTTATTTATTTCAATGATGGCATCAGTGAAGAAATTTTAAAAGATTTTTACCTTGTTAAAGGATCAAATAATATTATTGCTTCTAACACTGCATCATGAAATGCTCATTCCAATACAGTGTGCTTGTCCTCTCCTGCTGCCCCCCATCTCCCTCTGGCAAGGGAGTGTAGCTGAGTGTCTTAATTGCTGTTCTGTGGCTGTGAAGAGATACCACGGCCAGGGCAACTCTTATAAAACAAAGCATTTAATGGAGGGCTGGCTTACAGGTGTGGAGAGTTAGTCCACGCTCATTATGGAGGGGAGCAGACAGGCGTGGCACTGGGGTGGTAGCTGAGAGCTTACATCCTGACCACAGGCAGCAGGAGGGAGGGAGGGAGGGAGGGAGGGAGGGAGGGAGGGAGGGAAGGGGAGAGAGAGAGAGAGACAGAGAGAGAGACAGAGAGAGAGAGACAGACAGACAGACAGAGACAGAGAGGGGGGAGGGAGGGAGGGAGGGAGAGAGGGAGGGAGAAGCTGGGTCTGCTCTGAACTTTTGAAACTTTTTAAAGCCTGCTGCCATACCTATTCTAAAAAGGCCATATCTTCTAATCTTTCCCAAACAGTTCCATTATTCAGGGACCAAGCATCTAAATGTAAAAACCCATGGAGGTCATTCTCATTCAAACCATAACACTCGGTTCACCTTAGGACTGTCTTAAACTTGTGATCTTTCTTCCTTAGCCTCTGTGCTGGCTCATTTTTATATAAACGTGACGTAAGGTAGTATCATTTAGAAGATGGAATCTTAACCAAGAAAATGCCTTTTAAGGATTGGCCTGTAGTCACGTATGTAGGGTCTTTTCTTGACTGATGATTGATGTGGGAGAGCCCAGCCCATTGTGGGTGGTACTACCCCTGGACAGTTGGTCCTTGGGTATGTAAGGAAACAAACTGAGCAAGCCAGCAGCAAGCCAGCAGCAAGCCGGTAAGCAGCACTTCTAGAGCCTGCCTTGCCCTCTCTCCGTGTTGTTCTGTTACCTGAAAGTATAAAGTGAAATAAACCCCTTTCTTCAGATTGTTGTTGGTCATGGTGTTTATCACAGCAACAGAAGGCTTCACTAAGACTGTCTCCATAATCCTAGGCTTACAGGCACATGCCATGCCTGGCTCCACAGTGACTTTTTTTTTTTGAGACGGTTTTTCCATGTATCCCTGGCTGTCCTGAAACTCACTTGGTAGACCAGGCAACAAATTTTTCTTCTGATAATTTATTTTAGAATTATATTGTTTCTTGTTAATTTTTTATACAACTTTAAAATGCGGCATTTGAACTACAGGAGCAGAATTTTATATCACAACTATAATAACTAGTTTCAGAAAGTCTTTTTTATGAACACCAACCATTTAACTACGTAGGCATCTTGTGAGGTGATCACAGGAATGTTACTGTGGTGGTAGATGTAGTCCCATGATTATGCAATATTAATGTTCATTTCTTTGACTAGTGTTATGGTTTAAGTAAAAATACTGCGGATCCCCAAGTGGATAGCAGGCAGCAGGCCATGAGACCACGCTGTAGGTCCCTGAAGTGGCGGCAGGCAGCAGGCTGCAGGTCCCGAGAGCACCCAGTCCCAGGCAGGGATAGTGCAGTACCCCAAGTGGCTGCAGTGGGTCATGAGGGGCAGCAAGTCCCAGGCAGAGAGCCCTGTGGTGGGTGAGAGACCTCAAGGGGACAGCCAGTCCCATGAGGAGAGACAGATGGATGGGCACGACATGAGACCATGCCGCAGGTCTCCAAAGGTGGCTGGTTCTGGGCAGGGAGCCACGCGGAGCCACGCGGATGGTGAGAGACAGAGACATGGATAGGCACACCATGCAGAGTGAGGTTGGATATTTATTTAGTGGGTTATGGAGGGGATAAAGAGAAAAGGGGAGAAGAGCAGAGAGAGAACAGAGAGAGAGACAGAGAGAGATGGGGGAAGGGGAGAGGTGGGGAGAAGGGAGAGACAGACGCTGCCTCTGAGAGAGAGAGATAAAGCTCTATCTATCTATCTATCTATCTATCTATCTATCTATCTATCTATCTATCTATCTATCTATCTATCTGTAGAGGAAGGGACTCAGGCTAGAAGCTGAAGATCAGCTTGCCTTGGAGGGAGTGCGGGGTGGGGGTGTGTGGCTTTTCTCTTAAAGGGACAGAGTAGACCATTACAACTAGACTCTTGAATTCCTGAAGCCAGTGCCACACCCTGCAAGTTATTTTGAGAAACAAAGCTCTCTTCCACCTTGCAAACTGAAGATTCTCTGTTGGGTTTGTGGCACCAGCTGAAGAGTGCCTGTTACTGCTTGGACTCCACAGTTGGTAGGGCATCGCTGAGTATTTGAGGCTGATCACACGACAGACGAGGGGGAGACTGAGCACGGCCTTTATCCACTGCTCTCTGATACAACAGAAGCAACCCTTCCTTGTTGATAAGGCTTAGGAGGACTGGAGGGAGGTGAGAGAGGAGGGTTGAGAGTAGCAGAGACACTTGCTCGTGAGTTTTGTTAAAGAGCCGTACCTGGTCATTGTGGAGAAAGAAGCCGAGGAGGTAGGAGAAGCCCAGCATGGTGTCTCGGTGCATGCCGTTGTGCAGGTCATTCTTCAGGAGCTTCTCCTCCAGGACCACGTGGTACCGAAGTATGTCTTCCTCCTGTGTGTCACACAGAAGGAGAAGTCAGCCAGTGGACGATACTCGGCTCCACTGTGCCGTAGCCAGGCTGCAAAGAGAAGTGTGCCTTGTCCATGTGCAAGACACCAGGGCACAGAAGTATGAGGCAATAAGGGGAGCTGTGAATTTCCAGGCAGGACCGCCAAGAACACCTAGACGGGCATGATCCAAGCAGTGGATACATTTTGAAAACGATGTCTTTGATATTACAAAGATTTCAGCTTCAAAAGTTCAACATAAAACGAGCTTTAGCAATTAATGTCATAAAAATTATACACTTCTAAATAAAATAGAAAATATCAGTGACAAGGACATGAAAATTATTCCAAGTATTTTAGTACCATTGAAACAAAATAATACCAAGTAGAAACATACTTTCAAAAACACTATCCAAAATAACTGCAATCATATATATCAATGCAAAGATTTTTGAAATTAAAAAAAAAATTGTGCTGGGAGGTAGTGGAGCATACCTTTAGTCCCAGCACTTGGGATGCTCTCTGTGGTTTTTGAGACCAGTATGGTCTACAGAGTGAGTTCCAGGACAGCCAGAGCTGTCACACAGATAGAAACTGTCTCAAAAGACCAAAAATACCAAAAAAAAAAAAAAAAAGAAAAGAAAAAAAGAAAAAAACCAAACCAGAATTGCAGTGGCAAAGGCATATTTTTTCCTGACATTAAAAAATGAGAAAATCTATCTACAAACAAATGCTCAAGGGGCTTCCACCTACATAATTGGTTTGGACTGTAATTATAGATAATTATAATTCATTGATATGCAAATTAATATTTTCATATCCCTAACGGGATGTTAAGGAACAAATTTTCCACATAAAAATGGAATACATACTTTCATGGACACTAGGTAATTTTTTTGGTGTTAAATATTTTAGTTTCGTTCTCTGTTGTGGGAGGATCCTTCTGTACACTTTGAATATGTATTACTCTCATTGGTTAATAATAAAACTGATTGACCTATAGTAAGACAGGATAAAGTTAGGTGGGACAATCAAACTGAGGACTCAGATGAAGGGGGTGGAGTCGAGAGAGACGCTAGCGAGCTGCCCAAGAAGCAAGATGCCAGAGGACCGGTAAAGCCACAAGCCACATGACAATACATTGATTAATAGAAATGGATTAATTTAAGATATAAGAGTTAGCTAGAAATATGCTTGAGCCATTGGCCAAACAGTGTTATAATTAATATAGTTTTATTCAGATATTGTGAATATTCAGATCTGGGCAGCCGGGAAACCAATGTGCAGACTCTACACTCTACATGTACACACATATACCCACACATGCACACACCCACACTCATAACCCCATTAAAAATAGAAGTCAATCTTAACGAGAAAAACATTGACGACAGCGGTGACACGTACCAGAGTTGTGACTTTCTTCTCCCTGATATAACTCTCGATGGCTTCATTGTTTGGAGCAAACACAGTGTAAGCCTCTGCAGCCTCAATCGCGCTTGCCAGACTGTATTGCTGTAAAGCAAAGACAGGGCAGCCAGTGAGGGCATTGTCCGGCCCTGGGCCGCTTAACAAGATGGTTATGCAGAGAAGATGGTACTTGCAATGATATAGCCTCGGAAGATGGAGTAGTCGGGCATCTGGTCCAGACGGGTGAGGAGGTTTGGTAGGGAGCCAGTCAGACTTCTTTGGGGCACCAGCACCTGGGAACAGAAAGCCCAGAAATTCTATTTAGCAAATTTTGGTACCGTTTGCTGTCCACACAGAAGCTCTGTTTGTTGGGTTCTTTGGGCAGAATTGACTAAAATCTTTTTGGTAATTTTCAGAACAAGTTATTCCAGGATGCAAAGTGACCACACTAGGAGGACTGAAAATATCCATTCACGTTTAAGTTCTCCTTAAATTTATTCTCCATTTGAGGAAAACTTTCTCTCATGCAAAAGACTTTCTAGCTCTCCTTAAGGAATCCCCTCTAACTTTCATGAACTTAGCCTTTGAATTCTTTGTTTCTTATCTTGCGACCCTTAAGTCTACTATAAGCCAGTGACCTGAATTTGCCTTATAAGAAAACATGTTGCTTGGTAAAATGCAGAAAAGATAAGACCATTTTTCATACATAGTGAGATTTCTGGTTGTGTGTGCACGCGATCCAGGTCTGGAGCCCAGGGCCTTGTGCAAATTTGCAAATGAGCTGTTGCTGAGACCTTCCGCCAGCTATGCGACCCCTCCTTTTTCCTCCCAATGTTCTCCTTCTAGAACCTGAATGTGGTAACATTTTCTTTTCCTCCTCCCTGCAGTCTCGGCGACAGTTAAGGCCTCAGTCGCCCTGGAAGAGCTCAGCAAAGGATAGGGGGCGCCTGACAGAGACAGTGAGCCAAGACCCAAAAAACGTCATCAACTGGAGGAAGACTGAGACTGGAAGGGGAGGAGTTGAGGTCCTCAAGCACTCGCCATGCCATTGGCTGCTGGGTGTGAATATGCAAATGAAGGAACGTCACTTCCGGAGCTCTTGGGCTGTCATCTTCGCCATCTTCTCGCGCGTGCTGTTGCAGGAAGACGGACTGGTGGTGAGCAGTGCAGGCAGCCGGCTGAGGAGCCGGTGTGGTGCCGGCTTCGGTTCCTGAGGCAGGCAGTGACTGGAGGTGAGTGTGTGAGGCTGTCGAATGACTGGAGGCCATTGAGTGACTGGAGGGCGGCAAGGACATAGCGTGACTGGAGGGTGAGAGAGGGCGGGTGTGAGGCCGTCATGTGACTGGAGGGCGGGAGAGGGTGGGCACGAGGCCATCTTGTGATAGGAGGGCAGGGGAGGGCGGGCGCGAGGCTGTCGTGTGACTGGAGGGCATTGAGTGACTGGAGGGCGGGAGAGGGTGGGCACGAGGCCATCTTGTGATAGGAGGGCAGGGGAGGGCGGGTGCGAGGCTGTCGTGTGACTGGAGGGCATTGAGTGACTGGAGGGCCGGAGAGGGTGGGCACGAGGCCATCTTGTGATAGGAGGGCAGGGGAGGGCGGGCGCGAGGCTGTCGTGTGACTGGAGGGCATTGAGTGACTGGAGGGCGGGTGCAAGGCCATCACATGACTGGAGGGCGGGGTGGGGGGGGGAGAAGGGCGGGCGCGTGGCTGTCCTGTGATTGCAGGGCATGGCCGCAGGGCATGGCGGGGAGGCAGTAGGAGGCGGGTGCAGGCGGAGGAGCTGTGGCACTGAGCAGAGGCTCCCCTATTTCAGGGCCGACCGCTTCAGCGATGTTTCAAGTTCCCGTAGACAGCCAGGACTTCATCAGGATCCTGCGGCCGTGGGTGAAGAGCGTTCTCCAGGATGTAGGGCGGCAGAGCTGCCGAGAGTCCTTGCAGGCCCTTCAGGACTTTGCCCCCGGGGACAGGTACTTCCTCAATACCTCTTGGCCCGACGTGGCCTCCAGGGGGCTTTTCAAACAGAAGCTGAGACACCGATCCAAGCCATACTGCTGCAGCCTCTGCCCGTACTCCGCAGACATGTTCTCTTCTCTCAAAAACCATCTGCATAGGTGCCACGAAGACGAGGCCGACCAAGAACTGCAGATCCAGTGCCCCGATTGCTCATTCGTTTCACGGCCCAGTGTGGTGAGCAGGCACTTCTCGTTATTCCACGAGATGGCCGCACGGGATCAGAGCGTCCAGGATGGGAAGCCCTTGAAGGGCTACATAAAACAGTTCACGTGTTTGAAGTGTAGCTTTTCCAATACCACCTTCGGTAGCATGAAGAAGCATGTGCTGCTCACCCATTTTCAGTTCTTACTTAGTGCCTACGTTGGCTTTCAGAGTCAGGAAGAACAGGCGCAGCCAGAAGCCAGCAATGCTCCTCCTCAGAGTCAGGAAGAACAGGCGCAGCCAGAAGCCAGCAATGCTCCTCCTCAGAGTCAGGAAGAACAGGCACAGCCAGAAGCCAGCAATGCTCCTCCTCAGAGTCAGGAAGAACAGGCACAGCCAGAAGCCAACACTCTACCCCCCTGGGAGATACTACTGTAAAAAGTGTGGCTCCACTGTGTGCAGCCAGGATGGTCTGATGTCCCATATTCTGACATCAGATCTACACAAGGACGTGGAGAATAAGCTGCGGTCTGTGATTTCAGAACGCAACAAGCGGTCTGGGCTTCTGAAGCAGGTGCCTGTTGCTCCAAAGCCACGGGCAGGCTTGGCCAGGCCAGCAAACAGCAGTGCTGCACGCGCAGCTGCTCGGGCAAAGCCAAAGCCACGTCGGTCCCGCTCTGCCTTGTCAAAGAACTCTCCAAGTCTAGCCATTGCGAAGTCAGTGACCTTGGCCCAGCCTGTGACCCCTGCCCAGGTACAGCCACCAGTGGGGATCCCAGGCATTTCCTGGAGCCTCACTGATTCTGTGCCTACTGCTGCCCAGTCCCACATGGCTGTCGTCTCCAGCCCTCTACCAGTGGCCCAGACCAGCCTCACACTGCAGCCTCCAGCTTCCTCGACTATCCTCTCCTCAGGCAGGGCTTCACCTAATAAGCCTATCGACCCTCCTGTACTACCTGTGAGTCAGCCCCTTGGGCCTGTCAAAAAGTCTGTTAGAATGAGCGATCTCCCAGTGAGTCAAGTGATCCCACCTGGGCCACCCCTGACACAGCCCATGGGGTCTGCAGGTCGACCAGCAAGACCTCGCAGACAGATCAGGCCTGGTACCCTATCTTGTGTTTCTGCCAGTCCTGGGGTTCTGCAGACCACATCACCAGGAGCAATTTCTGTGGGTCAGGTGGTCTCGTTGACAGTCCTTCCTGAAGGTCAGAAGTCCCCTGCTTCTGTGATTCCTGTACAGATAGCAGCTTCTGGGGTCCTTTCCACTGGCCCAGAAGTCCAGCCCAGGGTTCTCCATGTAGACCAGGCTGCCTCAGCACAGGCTCTCCCCTCTTGTCAGACAGTGTCCTTTAGGGTTATCCCTGCAGATCAAGTGGTATCATCTGGGTTGCTGTCCCCCAAACAGCTGATGATCTCAGATGTTCCTGTGAACCAGGATGTGAACTCTGGTATTCCTCTGCTTGGTCAGCCTGTTACATCAGGAGTCCTTCCTGCAGGTCCACCAGTTAGACCCAATGTGCTCCAGCTTAGTCAGTCTGTTGGCGCCGGCATCTCGCCAGTGAGCCAGCCAGTGAGAGCTGAAACTTCACAGAACACCATGTTCCCCAGGTCAGACACTGTTTTCAGGAAGCTCCTCCCGACAGGGACACAGATTAATGGGAAACCCATTTTCATGCTGGACCCAGTGCCTGTCACTCTGCCTATTATTCCTCAGGGTGCTAGCCTCATGATTGTCACTCCGTCCCAGGTGCCCAACCAAGTCCTGTCCCCCAGTGTGGGTCCACAGATGTCCAGTGCTCTACCCAGCTTGTCCTCCTCTCAGGGGCCGGTAAACACTGCAGACCAGAATGTATTTGTTCAGGTTTCTTTACCTGAGGTGGACCTGAATATGGTTGTCAGACAGGCCAAGCAGTGGAAAACCTGCCCAGTTTGCAATGTTTTCTTCCCGTTCAATGTCTACCAGGCTCACATGGAAGTGGCTCACAAACCAAGTGAGTTCAACTCCAGTGAGAGGCATGAGCCAGTAAAGCTAGCAGTATGTGCGCCATTTCTGAAGTGGACAATGGAGAAGGCCATGCGATGCCTCTCCTGCAAATGCCTGGTCTCAGAGGAGGAGTTAATGTACCACTTGCTCACACATGGCTTGGTGTGCCTGTTTTGCCCATTTTCTTTCCACACCATGGAGAGTTTCTTGGAGCATAGCAGAATTAAACACCACGGGAGGAGGAAGCTGTCTTTGGAGTACAGTCATAGGGGCTTCCAATTGAGCCTGGATGCTAATGGTGACCTGTTGTTCCCCTATCTTGATTTCATCATCACTCTGCCAAGAGAGAAGATGGGAGAACAGGAAGTCTGCCTGGCTATCCTCTCAGGGATACATTCCACATCACTGGTTCCCTTGTATGTTAAGGTGAGGCCTCAGGTTAAGGATGTACCTAAGCTTCTCAGTGAACAAGAGCTGACCTGTCCCCTCTGTTTGTGCCCATTCACAATAACCGAGGCCTACATGTTACATTTGAAGGACAGACACCATGTTATGCCGACAGCCTATACAGTATTCAACTCTCCTGCATTCAAGTGTATCCACTGTTGTGGGGTCTACCCTGGAAGCTTAACTATGGCAGCCATCACTCTGCATTTGCTGCATTGTGAATGTGCTCCCAAAGACAACAGCTCAGACCGACAAGTTGGGTCCGGTTTTGTCGCAAGCAGTGAACTACAGTTCGCCAATGGGGAAAAGATTCCCGATTCTAAGTGTCCTGTGAAGAGAAAGTGGCAAGATGGCCATCTAGGGGCAGAAGACGAGAAGAGGGATGAGAAAGTTTCCTTGCTTGTCCTAAAGGGTGATGCAGCATCAGGTCCGGAGGAAGGGACGAGTGCTATGCCTTTGAAGAGACAAAGGATTGAAAGCACAATGAATGGACCAGTTGCTGATGATAATTTATTCCAGATCCTAGCATTAGATCCTAGAAAATACAAGGACTACAAAGACTGCTCCTTTGAGGAAAAAAGGCAGTTTCTTAAAGAGTATTTCCATAAGAAGCCATATCCTAGCAGAAGAGAAGTAGAACTCTTGTCTTTATTCTTGAAGATGGAAAGAGTTAATGTGGCTTTGTTTTTTGGAACAAGAAGATATATTTGTTTGAAAGCAATAGAAGTCCACAGACCCTCAGTACTTCTAGGTTTTGATATGTCTCAACTTAAAAATGTTAAACACAGACTGAGCTTTGAGTGTGAACCACAAAACTCAGCTTAAAGTTCTAGGCGGTAGTTTGAGCTGACTTTGCTCTGTTGTGTTGCTTTCTGTGGCTTTTCTGCATGTTTCAGGTGCTCAGGAAGACTTGGGTTAAGAAGCAAATGTTACTCCAAATGTATTGATTCCCGTAGTTCAGTCTCTTAGTGACTCTTAAGTGTAACCACTCCCCTGTCATGTGAATTAAGTTTTGGTATTCCATATATGGCTTATTCTCCTAGTAGCTTCTATCAAATGATACAAACCTGAAATCTACAAATACTTGTCTTTTCCTTTTAAGAAGTTTCTGCTTGTTTGTAAATGACTGGTTGAAAATAAGAGTATTTATTGTTCTGGAGTATTATGGGCATCAACCAAGGAGACAGCTATATTTAGAGAAAAGAGCATTGTTATGTGTATGACTTTCTAAGAACACATTGTTTTTAAATTTATATTTTATTTTATATATGAGTGATGTGCATGACAGAAGAGGGCATCAGATCTTATTATAGATGGTTGTGAGCCACGATACGGTTGTTGGGAATTGAACCAGGGTCCTCTGGAAGAGTAGCCAGTGCTCTTAACTACTAAGCCATCTCTCCAGTTTCTAGCTCTTTTGTTGTTGTTGTTTTGATTTTCTTTTTTTGTTTGTTTTTTGAGACAGGGTTTCTCTGTGTAACAGCCCTGGCTGTTCTGGAACTCACTATATAGACCAGGCTCGCCTGCCTCTGCCTCCTGAGTGCTGGGATTAAAGGTGTGCACCACTACTGCCTGGCAAAGAACACATATTTGAACATTAAATTCTGTTAATATTAGCTTACAATATTATACCTTTTATTTATATTTTCAGTTTTATTCTGAAAGCTTTAAAGAATACAACTCATAGAAAAACTAAATGTTTTCATTATTAAAAATATCTTTATCCTAGGGTCTTGTAAGCAGTTCACAATAAGTGTTCCTTTATAAATCAAGAGTTTGTAAAGGCAGGACTGCATTTCAGTGTGGACTTTATAGTGACAAGTCATCTCTCCATTAAAAGATAAGACAAATTTTTAGCACGTTTAGACTAGAAATTGAGAACATACACACAGAGCTCTTCCTTGCTCATAAACAGGTTGGAAGAAAGGACCGTGGACACATATATGCTATTCTTGCCTCTGTGCAGACTCTCCTTGGAATGGATTACAAGTTTCAGGCTTATGGTAAAAGGGATAGAGCAGGAGCTCTGTCTTTGTGGCTGGAGTAACCTAATCGATGTGTTAGAGTTGGGAAGATGACATTTCCTCTGCCCCAGGTATCAGGCATTGCTAAGGAATATGCGTTGAATTACTGTGTTGTAAACTGTGTTGTATCTTCTACAGATACCAAACCTTGTGTTTTTTACACAATATAAGGCACCAACGTTGTGCATAGTAACATAGACCAGCCCACTTAGGTCTGGAGTCTTTTCCTTTTTTTTTTCTCCTGGCGAAACAAACTACTTGTGATGAAGATGTGCTCAGAAAGAAGCACACACACAGACAGAGGAAGTGCACTTGGCTTTTATTCTGAGGAAGGTGGTGATTGTGTCTTTTCCCTATTGGCTGTAGTCTGACCTCACAATCTTACTCACTTGGCAAGTCTGAAAAGAATTGGTGCACAGGAAGCGGAGGAAGGGGAGAAAGGAGTCACTGCGCAAGGAAAGAAGGGCCATTGCTTCAGGCTGTCAGACTCCTAGAATAGGAATAGTACTATTGAGTAAACAAACATTTTACGGGGGGCAGAGGGATGATTAAAACATTTGCAGATCTTAAAAAATGAGAGAGACAAAAAAACTCTCTGAATTCCTTGCCCTAAATATAAGTTTTATAGAATTTGATAGAAAAGACATTTGATACTTAAAATTTTTCTTTTTCAAACTCATTACTGTGTTGTTTTTTTTCTGCCCTATCTTGGAATAAGAAACTGCAATGGGGAGGAGGTACCTGTTTTGTAATAATTGACTCAACTATCCTGAGTTAGATTCCTACTACAAAGGATTAATTTCTTTTAATTTTTAATTAATTCTTATGTATATTTCATTAGCATGGTTTAAGGTGAGCCTGCCTTTCTAGGGATAGTTCTTTGACCAGGAGATTAACTGCCTGCAATGAAATGTTAGGTTGAATCATTGCCTTTCGCTGTGCAAAGGAGGAGCTTGTCTCCCTTCAGGTGAAGTACCCAGAGTGCAGGGCTCCAGGAAGCATTACAGTGTTGCTATATAGATTTTCAGAAATGTAACATTTGCATGTAATGCTTGTAATATGCATTCAGGCAGTTGTGAATCTTCTATGACTATTGGCTCACTCTTGTCAAACCTGAGGGTTGCTCAGATCTTTTTGTTGTTGTTTACCTATTTTCAGAATATCTACTGTGAATTAAAATTTGTTATACCACTGCCAAAAAAATAAATAAATAAAGTTGTTTTTGGAACCCAGTCTCAGAAATTTCTTATACATGTTGTCTGAGGGCTATTGTATCACAAAGGCAGAACTGAGTAGTGATGGAGATCGGGGACCTGGAAACTTAATATTCGCTATCTGGTTCTTTACACACAGATTGTTTCCAGCGCCTAGATTAGGGGAAGACAGGGACATTTCTGAGTTTTGAAACCTTCTTCCTGTGGATCACTCCTTTCTTCCTTATTATCCTTATACTTATACTTTTATCCAATCCTTTAAAATTTTCTTTACTGAATTTCACCCTATACCTAAATAAAATGTTCCGTGTAAGCTCTCTAAATAACTCTCACCCTACAGCAGCTCTGTTTGTTCCTGATACATCTGCAGGAGATCTTTTAGTTGTGGAGAAACTGGCTAAGGGGACCTTCATCCTTTCTACCCCAGACCTGACGGAGTTCTTTACATTGGTCCTCTATTTTCTCCTGTTCTCTTCGATGCTCTGCAGCTCCCTGCTATTTCTAGCTCATTTCCCTGGCAGTGGGACCAGTCCCTGATACCCTACATCAACTCTATGCTCATTTCTCTGGCAGTGAGACTGCTCACTGATGCCTACATCAACTCTGTCCATTTCCTCTCAGCAGCCTGCTCTGTTTCCCCTGCCTCTGTTCCTCCCTAAACCACAAACTTCCCAGAAAATCACTTGGTTTAATTCTGTTACCATATCATCTGCTTGCAGCTCTCTAATTATTTTCCATGTCTTTTCAAGAATGCAGGGCAGCAATTGCATGACCCATTGCAACCCATCAAGTTAAGACTCCCTGCTATATGACCAGAGGACTCCTTCTCAATGGATCCAGAACTACCCACTCCAGCAAAAGCCTTTTTCAGAAAAAAAATCAGCTATAATGTCCCTGCTGTATGTTTTTATATACTCTTAGAGTTAGGAATGATAGTTTCCTGCTAAAAGATTACACTTTCCAGTTTCCCTTGTGGCCAGACCAAGCAGTTCCAGGAGCAAGGGACTATGGTGTAGTAGTTTTCACCCATATAACAAGTGGGCTGCATCCCATCTTATGTAGCAGCATTTTGGGCATCCACACAGATGGGTGACATGATAGACCCTTGCCACGAATAAATATGGTCCCACCTGTGCCATGTCAGCTTGACAAGGTTGTCTGAGGAGAGGGAACCTCAATTAAGAAAATAGGATCAGGTTGTGTCAGGCCTGTGAGGCATTTTCTTAATTAGCGATCAATGGAGGAGGCCCATCCCATTGTGGGCGGTGCCATCCCCAGGCTGGTGGGCCTGGGTTCTATATGAAAACAGGCTGAGAAAGCCATGGGAAGCAAGACAGTAAGCAGCACCCCTCCATGGCCTCTGCATCAGCTCCAGTCTCCTGTTCTGATTTCCTTTGGTGATGAACAGTGATAGGAAGACCTTTCCTCCCCAACTTGCTTCTTGGGCATGGTGTTTCATCACAGCCTTATAAACCCTAAGACACCATCTAAGGTCAGGTTCACGTCACACATTTATGAAGGCCAGACTTCATAAAAGCTACCCCTTGAGGAGGTTTTTTTTTTTTTCAAAATGGGCACAAAGCAAAGTACTGTGGGCTAGATTTCTTGTGGCCAAGTACCTTTATGCAGCCCACAGCCCACATGACTGTACATAATGATACTATCAAAGGTGGCACGATGCCAGTTGATAGGAGTTTTTCAGGGAACTGCAAAATCCAGGGGTAAAGAAGAGAACAATCATAAACTTTCCATGTTCCCGTGAGTTCTTCCTTAGCCCAGTTACTGAACTTGGAGTGTTGTCTTACCTGTGACATGAGGATGATAGAGCGCTCACCATCTTAGTGTTGTAAGAAATAAAAGGGACACCAGGTGGGAGTGACGCTTGGCACAGTGCCTGGAACCTAATGGACCTTCAGAAATTCCAATTACCATATACAGGGCAAGGTGTTTGTTCTGGGGAGGGACACAGAGATGCGACCACACGCTTCCTAGGATGTAGTCACTAAAAGTCTCAGGAAACAGGCATCAGTATAGGACAATTGGTGGTCATGTCACGTCAGTGCCATACAGAAAATCCCATAGCATTTCACAGGAAGAATGGAATCAAACCAGCATTTGCTGAGGGTCCTTTAGTAGCAAGTCTTGAAGTGGAGGGTGTTATTTAATCCCCACAAAGCAAGATGGATGAGGTTCGGAGAGGCTATGTAACTTCAACAAGGTCATACAGCTAGTCAGGAGGTCGGTTATCCAACTTCAACAAAGTTACACAGCTAGTCAGGATGTCAAGCCCAGACTATCACTTCAACATTTACTATGTAGCCACGGGCTGTGTGGGAAGGCCACAAAAGGGTTGGGATTTACTCTCCCATGGTAATGGTAATGATCTCAGAGTAAGAGGTGGCTCGAGGTGCCATCTTACTAAGGAAGTTGTGTTCATAAAGATAACATAAGGGAAAAGAGGTGAACGTGTGTGTGTGTTTTTGTACTCTGAGCCCAGAGCTCAGTATTTCGGCTGGACAGGCTGGTTAAAGATCTTTCTGTTTCTGCTCGCCTATGCTGGGTTTTCAGGTTCCATGAAGCTTTTTTCATGGACACTAGAACTCTGAATTCAGCTCTTCAAGGCTGGTATGACAAACACTTTACCTACTGAGCCATCTCCCCGGCCCAATTTATATTTCTTTTTTTAAAATGATTTTTTTATAAAGGTATTTTAGTATTCTGGGAAGCTAAGACTAGAAAGTGCAGGTGCTGAGAAGCAATGTCACTTGGTATCACATGGAGTCATAATTTCCCATAAGCGCCGAATCGCCTGCTTAACAGTGTTGTGTTTTCAGATTCTGGATCATGCTGAAGGATTGCAAAGACTAAAAAACACAGAGAGTCACAAATAGCCTCTCTTTTGAACAGAAATAGCTGAGCTATGGCTTTTAAAAACTGAATATATAAGTACCAAGGGAGAGCAATTTTAACTAAAATGCAGTTAATTAATTCTTCCCTTAGCCCTCTACCTTCTGAAAGTTTCCACTGTACTTGAAAGTTTTCACTGAAAATTATGGGTTAGTTTACAATCCCGTTTCCCATTTTTGTCTTCTTGTAGTATTCTGTGAACACTATTGAACTGGGACTTAGGTGAAAGACGAAAATCTTAGGGTAGTTTTTCTGTGCTTTCCTATTTTTTCTCAGGGTTTTCTGTACTCTTTCTTTTTAGGATCCAATAGTGCAGGGAGGAGAGTGGATAGTGGTAGCCAGTAGCTTTCCCCTCCCTTCCCTTCTCGATGTTAGACTTGTGCCTCTTAAGATGTTTCCATGTACAAGAGAGAGTGTGCATATAAGGCCACATGCACCGGGAGCCCTGCTGCAGATGCAGCTGGCTTGAGGTACAGCCGAGTCTGACTGAGTGAAGAGAGTCTTCATGAGGTTCTAACCAAGATGAAACACACTTAAGGTTCGTTTGATATTAAGGCTAAGTATTTTTTTATTTACCCCCAAACAGCACTATATAGGAAACCATCACAGAGCGGGACACAGTTCTGCCTGGTGGGTAGGGGCAACTTTACCTTGTTGATGACATGTATCACTCCGTTTGTGGCTGCATTGTCACCGTCCACAATGGACGCCCCCTCAATGGTGATATTCTGCAACTGCAAACACAATTGGGGGGGGTGAGTGTCCCTGGGGAATTGCATCACCTCTGGGGTCCCTGCTGCTTGAGCAGGGGTAACCACCAGAGTTTGGGGCCATATAGACAGTGACTGTCTACCAATCAAGAGCCGTTGAGCGCTAATCGTTTTGGTCCCACTGGGACCTCGGTTTGCAATTCCTCCTATTTCTTAGGGAGGAGGGATGCTTGCCTAACCCTGAGCATGCACGTTTCATGAACAGAGGCCATGGAAACATACCAGACCACCTGTCATATCTTGTTTTGTTAAAGGGGATGTTTTTTATCGTTTTAGACACAGGGATGAACTTAAGGAAAATGTGTGTTTGATGATTATCTCCTCAGAGTCAGGGCCTTGACTGACTTATCTTGGGACCTGGATAGCCTGTGACATGCCAGGGTGGATGTTCATGTTGCCAAGAAAATTGTTGGTTTGGAACACCAGTGGACTAGCCTGACCACAGTAATCACATTATGTGAGTATACACTAAGGCATGTTGTAAATTAAAAAACAATTAATGATGTCTACCTGTTGTGTACACTGTGGTACTTCAGTATGTTATATACACTGTGCAATGATCTAATTAGGGTATTTCGGCTCTGTCATCCGAATCATTTATTTCTTCCTGGGATGACAACATTCAAATCCCTTCTTCCAGCTATTTGACCGATTTTCCGAGAGCACCGGAGGTCGAATGTAGGACTTCACACAAGTGCTCTTTCACTGAGCTACGTCTCCAACCCACGTTCTACTTTTCGTTTCAAAACAGGGACTCACTAAGTTGCCCAGGGCTGGCCATGACCTTACTCTATACCCCCAGGAAGCCTTGAACTTGTAGTCCTCCTGCCTCGGCCTCTGGAGTAGCTGGGGTCACAGTTCCACAGCACCAAGCTGGGCTCACCTATTTGATTTGTAGACTGTAGTGTTGCTAGGCAGACAGGCACAGCTGTGCAGTACTCCACAATGCTTTTTATCACTAGCTGCATCTTTGCACCATTATCTTTTATAAAAAATATTTATTTTTTTGAGGTATGGTCTCACTGTGTATCCCTGGCTGGTCTGGAACTTGTTATATAGATCAGGCTGACCTTGAACTCACAGAGAGCCACCTGCCTCTGCTTTCCTCAGGGCTGGGGTGAAAGGCATGTGTCACCATGCCCAAAATATGTACCCAAAATCTTTATCTCATATTTTTTATTTAAACAATTCAGAATATAATAAGAATGTCATTAGAATTTCCAAAGATTTACAAGAGAAGGTTTATAAAATATCTATGGAAGCCCTTGCTAGAATTTTCTGCTATCTACATTAGCCAATGAGCCTAATGTTTAGACTCAACTCAGTGGGTTCTTTTCCTAATTCTCATAGGCCAAAAGGTAAGCTGGGAAGTTCTGAGCCTTTTCTGCCCATGGCTGATGAATCACGATGGCAGCTGTCCCCACTTGCTTGCTAAAACCCTCATTTTGATCCCCTCATGGGAAGACTAACGTTCGATCACTCGCAGCCACTAAACCAGATGTCCCCCTCAGATTGGCGTGTGAGTCCTTGATAGACTCCAGGAATGCCGGAAAACCAGTTTCTCTGGAGTCTCCCGCTTCCATGGTCACTGCCCGGGCTCTAGCACCAAGATGCACGTGTGTGCAGAGCAGGGTACTTATTACAGGCTTGCAGTCCGACTAACTCACATGACATCCAGTTACTGGTGGTGAATCTGTTAGGAGCTATGGGTTACCAGTCTTACTTAACTCTGCACCAAATCTGTGGCGCTGCCTGCCCTTTTCCCTTTCTAGGACATGTCAGGAGGAGCTCCATGGTGTGCATTTTGGGTCGCTGCTTCTGATAGTCTTTTTGTCTTTTTTCTTAAATTTCTTTTCATACAATATATTCTTTATCATGTTTCCCCTTCCCTTCAAGTCCTCCAAGATTCTCCCCACTTCCTTCCCTGACTTTAGGTTCTTTCTCTCTTAACCCCCCTCTCAAAACACAAAAATGAAAAGTAAAACAAACAAAAGACAGCAAGACAAAAGATGCCAAACAAAATGAAAAGCACCCCCTGAAAAGAAACACGAGGTTCATTTTGTGTTGGTCAACTACTCCTGGGCATGGGGTCTGTCCTGGAGTGTGGCTGATATGCCCAGTGGCACACTCCATTGGAGAAACTGATTTCCCTTTTGTGATGGCTAATAGTGATTGTCGACCTGGTGGGATCCAGAATCACCGTGGAACAAGCCCCAGGGAATGTCTACAAGGGACTTTTAAAATTAGGTTAATCGAGGTAGGACCACCTACCTTACATATCAGAAACATTAATGTATGAGCTGGAGTCTGGACTGCATAAAAAATAGAAAGCTAGCCAATCTCCCTCATTAATTTCTTCTGACTGCAGACTGTGTGATCATCTGCCTTAAGCTCCTGCCATCATGACTTCCCCTCAAACTGTGAGCTGAACAAACCTTAAGTTGCTTTTCTCCAATGCTTGATCACAGTGACGAGAACATTGATGAATACACTGCTGTAGCTCAGTTGTTTTTCTGTTTTGTTTTTGCTTGTTTTTTTTAAGTGTGTACACGTGTGATCGTTGTTGCAACTGGGTGATGCTCACACGGGCTCCTAGTCTCTCTGTGTTCATATCCGTAAATTCCCATCACAAAAATTGAGAAAGGACAGCATGAGTAAAGGTACCGTGCTCCAGACAGCCGGATGACAGTGCTCTTACCCCATCCGCCTTGTGCAGGTGAAGGAAGCTTCCTTGCAAGGATGTTGCTAGCATGTCGGAGGATGACAGGTTCTGCAGATTGGCCCCTCCATATGTGCCTCGTATTGTGTGATATCTACAGCATCAGATCATAAGGGTCACAGTCAATATCCATGCTCCAGGTAGTGTCACTGACCAGGAGAACAAGTCCTGGGGCAGACTAGCACCCTCAGACTTCACCTTCTCCCCTGCAGTGGCCAGTCTCAGCTGGAATTAGTCAACAACCACTCTGTGCCTTGCTGTTACATCTACCAAATGGGAATAAATTGTAGCACCTATCTCAGAGGTGTTGGCAGGGCTAACCAAATGATACGCAAAACCCAGGGCTTGGTTTAGAGCCAGATGTTAACAGGTAAAGCCCCCTGACCCAGGGAGGGTGGCTAGGGACATCCTAGGACAGGAAGGATCACGTCGTTTCTCTGCACTGATGCCAGTCACACAACATGGAAAATAAGGAAAATGATACTCACTTTATCAGGGCTGGAATATTGTTCCGTGACAACCAGAAGGTTCTCTCATTCTTGTCCATGTCCTCAATGGCTTGCCGGGAAGGCACGAGGACAGTGAGATTCGGGGTGGCAGACAGCATGGATTGCAGGGAAGCATCCTGAATCACAGGAGGAAAGAAAGTCACCCAAACAGTGTTAGAGACTAGCTAGGCTGGCTTAAGCGGTCAGAGATGATGGCTTCCCATGTGATGTAATTCTAGAGGGAGAGAGTGCTGGGAAGACACTAGGCTTTCCCTCCCCAAGCCCACCCAGCCATTGACTGATGACTTACAGTCTTTTCTGAGAATCTTTTTTCTTTTTTAATGTGTGGATTTTAATTAACGGTATAGATTTTCCTGATTGGGTCATACTTTGTCATCGTAAGTCTGAATGAAAAGCCAGTTAAATAGCCTTGATTTGTATGCATGTGTGTTGTGTGTGTGCGTGCATGCACACAAAGGACTACCTGAGTTCTTTGATGTTTTTAGCGTGAGCGTTTGAGGAGAGTAGGGAGAATGAGGGCCTGGGTCAAACTTAACTGCGTCTCATTCATGCCCCAAAAGTCTACTGCTGTGTTCAACCATTGTATGAAAAAACAATCAATCAAAAATGAAAACCAACTCCAAACACTAAATCTTGGTTTAGAGAACTTGCTGGGATACTCATGCTGGAACTGACGCGAAGCATCTCACACTACAGCATTAAATCAGGTTGGGGAAGTGTGTCCTGTCCGACCTGCTCCTGGGCTGGCATCGCGTGTGGGGCGACACCGTTGTGCATGTGTGGCGGGAGGGAAGCCAACCTGCTCGGAGAGGGACCAGTCCCTTGACTGCCTACAGGGAGAGGTGTAAGAGAGCCTCCACTGTAGAAACAAGTGGTCCCTGGAATGTTCTGGAATGGATGGGGAGCTGTTCTCTGAGGGAGGGCTGACTAAGCAAGACCTATTTTGATACAAACTTATTTAAAGAGACAAACAATCTGTCAGGATGTCTGACTAGGTCAGACTGGAGCAGGGTGAGCCTGGACTCTTTATACAAATACTCTAGTGGGGTGAAGAGTAAGCTCTCCCAGCATGTTGAGCAGAGAGCTAAGCATATACGAAGATGTTAGCTGTAGGTCTAAACCTTGGTGCGCTAGGGCATGAAGCATGTTATGCTTTCAAAGAGAGAACTATGGTGGGTAGTGCCATCCTTATGTATTTGAACTGCGTGCAACTCAGCTGCCCCAGCTTAACCTGGGCCATCACTTCCCAGCTTGGCTATACATGTTAGCACCAGTGTCCAGGCCAAGCCGCTGACTTATCAGAACAGAGTCTCCCAGGGTGCGGTGCCCCATGATTCTAAAGTGCAGGCAAGGTGGAAGCTGCTTTTCAGCACCCCCTCATTTCCTACCGCACAAACTCCAGTCCTCTAAAACGATTTATGTTGCCGATGTGAAGGTGCAAATGCAGGGACTCACGATTATCCACTGGTAAAACACAGCTGCTTCAGAGAGACGTGACAGTTCCTTATTCATTCGTTCGAGGGAGGGCAGGAGAGGGGGAGAGAACACAGAAACATCATCTCAGGGAGGTTCCGGACAGCCTGCCCCCGCCCTCGTGAGCTGTGCTCTCTGTGGAGCCAGGCTTCCCAGGCTGCCGTGAGAGCAAGAGCTGCAGGCGCCTTCACACTCGGGCCTGACTGTCCTCCAGAGGTAGGTGTGTCCAACCTTTGGACACGACGGAGCAACGTTGCTATCTACAAGGTTCACACTTGAAAACCGCATAACAGAGAGTAAATACAAAGAAAAAAAATGCAAAACAGATCTGATAATGTTTTCTATAAATTTTATAAATTTTGGATTATAGCTATCTTGGGGTGCACAGGCCTGTGGTCTACAGTTTGGACATTGCCTGTTAGACTGAGGCAAGTTTAGCTTTTCCAGTGTAAGTTCTTTCACATCAGAATTTAGCTGGTAAGAAACAGCTACCTAGACCCCAGGGAGATCTCCTGAGCTCAGGAGACAGCGCCCACTCAGAGCCAGTGTGGAGCTGAAGACTGGGGCATGGGGTTACCGTGCCTGGACTCTCACTGTGACTTTGCCACGGCCTGCAGACAGCTTCTTTGGAGGGGTCTGAGCAAAGGCCTGGGTGAAGGTAAGGGATTTGGTGGGGAATTGGAACTGCTGGAGGGTTTGGGGACATGGACAGCAGAGGGGGGAGTCCAAACTCCAGGTGTGGTTTAGGGGCAGCTTCTTGATGAAGGAATGCCAATGAAAGGCAAAGGATGGAACCTTCCTGAACATCGCAGGGGTGAGTGTGTGTGTGTGGGGGGAGAGGTGCCATAGGAGCCTGGGAACCAGCTCTGGAGTGGCTTTTGTTTGGGAGGTTATAGGTCCTAGGGAATTTCTGGAAGGAAGGTTTCAGAGAAGAGGAACAAGAACCCGACTGAATGAGAAAAACAAACGGTGAGGGAAAAAATGTTAACAAACCAGGACAAACTACTAACTGAGGGGCCTATTGACATATCAAAGCCGACATGACCACAAACAAGGTCTGCCAGCATCCCTCAGGCCCCACCTGTTACAGGGTCCTTCTGACTGTCATACCCTGCCCCCACTCTGAACTCTCCAGCCCAGTGGTTGGGCTGCCATTCCCCCAGAGGCTCTTCCCTATGGAATCGGCCATTTTGGCCATGCGGTCCTTTCGGACCGTCTACCTCTAGACCCAGGCCACCCCTCTTGGTCCGTGGCTCTGCTCTCACTGCCCTCTCCTCACATGGCCTGGCTCAGTCCGGGCTCTCCCAGGCGTCTGCCTCTGGTTCTGCTTTTCCTTTTATCTACCACACACCACACCTAGGAGCAGTCATGTCCTCCTTTTTATTTCTTTTTCATTTATCTGGTGTCGAAACCCAGGATTTTGATAACTGACAGAAATAAACTTCTCCTCACTTGAGATTTATAGTGCAGGGTGGGGTGGGGCGGATGGAGAGCTAGTGACTGTTTAGTGTGACCCATACTGCATGGGTAGAACATGCTATACTGTTGATTAAATGTTGAGCCTGGAACTTAGACAGATACCAACATTTCAGGCAAGTAAGTGTGCTTAGCCTTAGTTTATGGACCTGGGGAATGGGCATCATAATGGCATTAATCCCAGATAGCTGTTGTGAGGTTTAAATGAGAAGCTGCTGCCTAAAGGACCCAGTAAGACACCTGGTACATAGAGGGCACTTGTGTGCGCACACACACACACACACACACACATACTCCACCCTCCACCTCATTCAGGATGGATAAACCCAGGGTGTTCTGGGTACCCATGGGAGTCATAAGACCCAATGGAGAGCAGCCCAGCAGAGGGGGGGCAGCAGCTCACTTGGGAAGTTTGTGAGACAGATTGGCAAGCAAAAGTCGTCAAGTCTGCTCTGTATGCCGAAAGTGCCAAATATAAGCTGCTGCAGCCTGTGCAAACGAGTGACCCCCCCAAACATGTGAGGTGTCTGGAAAAATCATGTGAGTGTAGAACCTCCCGGACAAAGAGTCCACAGAGGAAACCCGTCTCAGGCTCATTCGGCTGCTGTGTGCCCTCTCTGACTTTGCACATGACGGTCTCACTAGGGACTTACCATGAGCACATTTCCGTAGCACAGCAGGCCATTCCCTTCATAGCCCTCTTGACAAACGCAGCTCCAAACGCCAGAGGCATCGGCTTGACAGGTGGCCTGAGAGAAGCCAATGGACAACAGGACTTGCTTTCCTGACTATGATGTTAGAACCCCACTCTTACCTACGGTTGGCCCTAAGATAAGAACTCCACATAAGACCTGGGAGTTGCGTGGCAGGGCACTTGCCTCGTGAGTGCTCAGCCCCGTGTTTGATCCCCACTTCTACAGGGAAAACAACAATAAAACCCCTGCAAACTCAGGGCTGAAAGATGGTAGTAGCAACCCTTAAGCCCTTCAGTGTTGCCACAGGATGCTCTTGCCTGCTGCTTTTACTCACAACCAATTTCCTTCTTTTCATCTCTGCCAGATTTAGCAAATGAAAAACCCAAGAGAGTTATATTTGATTTTCGGACAGATGATGAATATATTTTAGAATAAACTCATCTCGTGCAGTATTTTGGGTTCAAAGAGCTGTTGCCCGAAACTTACTCTCTGAATTTTAACTCAGCTGCTGCCTAGCACCTTGTCTGGCAACCCAGGCTGTTTCTTCCAAGCTTTGAAACAGAGTGGTGGTGATTGCACTAGCTGCTCAAATTCTGCTTAGGGATGCCCTTTGGAGGTGAGAGATTTTCTTCATGGCTAGGCACAGACAAGGCAGAGCTGTTAGGGTTTGGATATGAAGAGTCCTCCCAAAAGAATACTGTGTTAATGGCTTGGCCCCTTATGCAGTGTGTGCAGAGGTGCTGTGAGATAGTGACCTTGTACACTACAGAGATTTGTCACTCGTATTGGTTTAATAAAACGCCGACTGACAAGCAGCCCGACAGGAAGTATAGGTGGGGCAATGAGACTAAGAAAATTCTGGGAAGAGGAAAGGCAGAGATGCAGTCATCTATAGATGCAGAGGAAGCAAGGTGAGAGTGCCTTACTGAGAGAAGATACCAAGCCACATGACTAAACTTAGACAAGAATTATGGGTTAATTTAAGTTGCAAGAGCTTGTTAATAATAAACCTGAGCTAATAGGCCAAACAGTTTATACTTAGTATAAGCCTCTGTGTGTTTTTTTGGGGACTGAATGGCTGCAGGACTGGGCAGGACATAAACTTCCGTCTACACAGAGATGGGGCTTGGAGAAGTGACCCAATCGTTAGGACTTTGATTTCATCAATGGATGACTTCATTGGTGGGTTCAAAATTTAATGACATTATTGGGAAGTGGTCAACACTTCTACAGGTCGGGCCTGGTTGGAGGAAGTAGGTCACTAGGGACATGCCTATGGAGTCATGCTTTGTTTCCAACTACTTCCTCTCTGACTCCTGTTCACCACAGAGTGAGGTACTTTGATCACTCCCGACTCCTAACTCAATGCTCTGCCTCACCACACACGGCCCAGAGGCCATGCAGCCAGGTGACCACTCACTGAAACCTCTGAAACCAGGAGCCAAACCTTCTTCAAATTGACTGCTCAGGTGTCTTATGTTCACTACAAGAAGCAGCCACACAACCCGATTTTTGTTCTTAAGAGTTTTCTGTATGTTTAGAACTGAAGGAAACATCACGTAACTCACCAGGGGGTGACATTTCTCTGCCTGTTCCAAGCATGAAATGACTGACTCACAATCAATCCCATTTCCTCGGAATCCTTTCTTGCACTCACATTCATTCTGTAATTCCAGGAACACAGAAGGGATTACTGAAGCAAGCACTCTCTAGCCTTGCGCCCCGCTACACCAAAAAGCAGACCATGGAAACCACAGCCATTCAACCCTCCTGAAGAACAGAGACTAGATTTCAGACTGCTAGTCACTGTACATAGCCAGCTGCCTTTGATCACTACATTATTGGTTACCATTAGCATTACGATGCCCAATCACAGTCCTTTTTACTTTCTCTTAAAATCTTTGACTTCACAAAGGCCTATAAAGAGAGCTGAGACTCAATGGTTATCACAATAGAAAAGCCGACCCTGTTCCTAGAAAGAAAGGTTAAGCAAGCTGTGGCTTATCGGCTTGGTGGAGATCCAGGGACAAAGCTATTGCCAGCTTGACCTCATTCTGCTTAATTCAAATAATGCCTTCCCATTGTGTATATGGACTCAGGGCATCGCTTCTGCATGGACAACCCACAGCACATAGCCCAGCAGCTGGTGTAACTTCATGTAGCTAGTCAATGCCTCTCCTTCTTCAGGGCTTAGTCCCCTGCTACAGGAGGCAGGGTGCAGCCTGTATTCCAGCCCTCACTTGCCCCGTGGGGAGAATCAATAGCTAACCGATAAAGTATAGCAATGGCAGCGACATAGTAAGAGGAGACCATTTTCACGTCCGTGGCAGACAATGAACGGATGAAGCTGCAGTCGATTACTACAGTGTAAGGAAAGAAACTAACAACCTGAGCAAAGAAAAGGCCAGAAGGAAACCCGGAACATCAGCTTGTAATGAATTTCCCATCTTATCTCCCCAGCTGTTTCCAACGAAAATGCAATATCCTGACATTTCAAACACGATTTTAAAAGAATTTCTTCAATTGAGTTAAACAACACAGCTGCTTTGTTTAAATGTTAAGACAGCTGTTTTGGGGTTATCGTGGAACCAACAGCAAATCTAGAGAAAGACAGAAGTGCATTAAAAGATAAACGAGAAGGGTCTGACCTTAACAAACCGAAAAAGAAGGGACACAGGTTTTATGGAGTCCCTGGCTGCTAAGGCTTCTGGGACTAGACTACTGTTCAGAGGGGGTAGGCAGGCTTAGAATGGAATCTGAGGATGCTCTTTTAGAAGTGGGACCCTGTGGATAGAGACTATTGTTCAGAGGGGGTGGGTGGGCTTAGAATGGTCTCTGAGGACGCTCTTTTAGAAGTGGGACCCTGCCGGACCTTGAGGGAGGACAAGCGAGCAGAGGGGGCATTCAAACTGAGGAAAGCTGTCAAGAAAGCGGAAGAGACGTAAGGAAGTTTGACTGACTGGAGAAGGGCTGTTTAGGGTGGGTGTTGGAAGCATATACACACCCCAGTGGGGGCCGACACAAGATCTTTCAGCTGGAGGAAGAAGTGAACAAAACTTCCATCGTATGAATTTTGTTTTCAACAGTGTCACCTGCTCTGTGAGCTTTTTAAGGCAAGCGTGTCTGTTATATATATATGGGGGAGAGTGTGTGTGCATGGGTGTGTGTGTAAGTATGGGGGAAAGTGTGTGTGTATGTGTATGGTGGAGAGTTTGTATGCGTGTGTGTATGTGTGTGTACGTGTGTGCGAGAGAGAGAGAGACAGAGAGAGAGAGACAGAGAGAGACAGAGACAGAGACGACAGAGAGAGAAAGAGCGCAAGAGAGCACACATATATCCTGCATATCCTGGTTCTTCCTTCTGGGTCTTGTGTTCTCTTGACCTAATGGAGCCTAAACTGGTTTTTGGGGGAAGGAGGGCAGGCGGAATGGACGGGAAGTGGGTACCTGTCATCTCCATTCCTACAATCTTAACTTAGTTAGTATCTTTCCCCCTGTAACGCCCTAATTAATTCCCAGGCAGTAGCCTCTGCCTCCTTTCATGAAAAATGAAACCACCTAAAATTGGTAGCAAGCTCTAGAGTGTTCTAGATACACACATGAGGTCCCTGGGGGTTGACTGAGACAGCTCTGCTTTCTGACTCAGCCTAAGTCACAGCGAGCCGGATTTGCTGTGCTGCAGAGCAAAGTCACTAACCTCCCAGTGTCTCAGCGCCTCTGCTGTATGACGTCACAATGACGCCGATGTCACAGACCCATCATGATAATGCACCCATTCTCCCGACCACAAATGGGGGCAAAAGTCATAGGAACGTCAGAACAAAGTACCTCTATGGTTGTGACAAAGACAAGTCACAACAGGAATTCTGTTTCCCCCTCTTTTCTTTCTCCCCCAAGTTACCTACCTGCCCGGGGCCTACATATAAACAGGTGGCATTGTCATGGCAGCCGCCTCTGCCAGGCAGCAGACAGTTGTTGATCACCACACAGTCTCTTCCGTCCCCTGTCCAGCCCTGCTGGCACACACAGACATGTGCCCCTGTGCCCGTTCGGATGCATTCCGCCTGCAGGAAGAACAGAGGCAAGACCTTTGAAACCATAGTCTCCCTTCACAGGGTCCAGTGTCGGAAAGGATCTGGAAGAATGTTCTAGAAGCCTGTATATTTGCCTGGAGTGCAATGGAAATGATGGCGACGCTTATTCACACAAATGTAATAAACGAACTGGGTGATTTTAAGGGGAAGATGCTTGGATCTGGTCAGCTAAGGGCTACACCAATCACTGCCTTGTGTTACTGATCCAGCCAGAGACAGCTTTTATTGATTTACAGAAGCAAAGAATCCTCTAGAGCAGTGGTTCTCAACCTTTCTAATGCTGGGACCCATTAACAGTGCCCCATGTCATGGTAACTCCCAGCCATAAAATTATTTTCCTTGCTTCTTCATAACCGCAAGTTTGCCACTGCTATGAATTGTAAATATCTGATATGCGACCCCTGTGAAAAGGCCATTTAACCCCAAGTGGGTCATGACTCATGTGTTGAGAACCATTGCTCTGGAGGACGACACTGTGATTATCTCTATTTTACAGATGGGGAAACAGGTCACCAGCGTCACCCAGCTACAGAGAGAAGCACGAATCTAGGGCTCCATGACACTAGGGTCCAAGATCCTCTAAGCCATACTACAACTCTTGATCTAGGGTTGGGATGGGCAACATTGTCAACTCGCCAGCATCTAGATTCACATAGGAGAATCATCTCGGTGTGTCTGCCAGGGAGTTTCTAGATTAGGTTAACTGAGATGACAAGACCCACCCTGATCGTGGCTGGAACCACACGTCCGTATAAAACCCAACAGGCTTTGGCAGCTGTCACTGTCTTTCACTATCTAAGGGAGCATAGCAGGTTATTTTTTCCCTTAAATGTCCTTCATCTCCACAGAGTGACTTTATTCAGTGGTTTCTTGCTGTGTTACTTGTAGAAAGCAAACAATACGAAAGGAAGCAAAAGCCAGGGCTCTGGGCTCTGAGAAACGGCACTCACGTTTGGACTACAGCCTCCTCTGGAGGTTGATCCCACGCAAGGGTCCTTCTTAGAACAGAGGGTTCCGTCCCCTTCATATCCCTCGTTGCAGACACAACTGTGAAGGACAGAATGCGCACAGTCAACCCAGGATACTCAGTGATGGCCACGCAGGTACATGCAGCCAGCTAGGGAGGAGCCCGATGTGCCGGGGATCATAGTGGTTAGCTCTGTGCAGGGAGCCTGGGCGCAAGCACGGTTGGATGATTTGGGGGTCTCCAGTCAGGACTCTACCTTAGCCACTGTGTGGCCTGCCTGAGCCTCTTCATGACGGGGACACTATCTTCTCATTTGGAAAATGGCACCGATACTTGCGGGGAGCTCATCGGAGTTCACTGGCACCATCGGGTGCAGTGGTGGCAGCTGGCCTGCTCTGACCAGACCTGAACTGCATTGTTTATAACCCGTTCCATGATAGTTTTTTGCCTGTGGCTCAGGTCTGAAGATACTTGGACGTGTTAACAGGTGAGACCCCTCTCCCCTTCTCTGGTCCTTCATATAATACACCCAGACAGACAGATGGACGGGCACACACTCATGTGTACCTCCTGTGATATGACCATTTCTGGTCTCATTCTGCTTTCAGACATCCCTTCCAAAATACTCTATCATAATACTTCTGCTGTATAATGTGGGTCATTTGCTCATCCATTCGTTGGTCTGATCAAGTCTATTGAACGCCCTGTGATAGAGGCCGGGACACCACGTGGCTTCCCTCAAACCTTCATGTCCCCCTGAAACTTTGGCAACACGTGCTTAAAAAACTATAGACTGGGGGAGGGGGAGGGAAAAGGGAGGCGAGGAGGAGGTGAAAATTTTTAATAAATACATAAATAAAAGAACATTTATAAACAAACAAAAATAAAGTTCTACTTTCCTCAAAAACAAACAAACAAACAAAAAAAAACTATAGACTGTTTATCCAGGACCAAGTTTCCTGGAGGAAGTGATTTGTCTGGCATCCACACACAGAGAGAGTTTGATTTGTTCCAACACAGGTCTCTGCACTGCCTGAGGTCATGCAGAACACACAGACAGCCTACTGTGGGTGGGCTGGTATACTCACAGGTGATTTTAGGCATACACACTAACATAATTCCCAGTTCCTGAGGCAGACACATTATGTAACCACAGGAAAGACACAAAGGTGACAGTCCCCCGAAACAAGAAAGTAATTATTCAAATACAACTTAAGAAACCATGCCAGAACAGGGCTAGGATTCCAGACATCCTCTGTATCCTCCGGGGTACTGGAGGTGGTTATTGCCTCTGAACCAGAGGAGAGCAAGCTTTCCGAGGGCATTCGCTAGTCTGCAAAGCTACTCTAGCTCTTACATAGTAAGGAAATGAACGGCAATCCCTTCCACCGTTCGACTTCATGCTGGATGCCCTTCACAGGGGAGTTGCTCTTGACACCCTTTGGAAGTAAAGATGTCTTCAAAGCATGGACAATTTATTGCTTCCTTCTGTGATGGTTTAACATTGACCGACAGTTTGATCAAACATAGAATCGCCCGCCTATGAGACAGACCTCCAGGCATGCCTGTGAGAGACTGTCTAGCTTAGGTTAGTCTCTGGGCACACATGTGAGGGACATGCATATTTGGTCAATTGGCTAGGAAGTCCTACTTGAATATGGGCAGCATCATTTCACGGCCTGGGAGCCAGGACTAAATAAAGAGAAAACAAACTGAGCACACATGCTCATCTCTCCCCTTCCTGACCGCAGATGCCATGTGACCAAGTGCTTCAAGCTCCCGCCACCATGGTGTCCCTGCCAAGATGGACGGGACCTTGAAACTGTGAGCCAAAATAAACTCTCTGCCCTAAAGTTGCCTTTGTTGGGGCATTTTGTCTCAGGAGTCACACAGAAAATGCTTCCTTCTTCCTCCTCTTCCTTATTTTCCTTTTTATGATTTATTTGTGTGTGTGTGTGCGTGCACATGTTCTCACACACACATGCAACGTGCATGACGCACCCCTAGTGGCCAAAAGATGGTGGTGGGTCCCTTGGAGCTGTAGTTGCAGGCATGGGTGTTGGGAACACAACTCGGCTCCTCGGGAGGAGCAGCGACTGCTCTTACCTGCCGAACCTCCTCTCTAACCATCCCTTTTCGGATTTTTAAACCAAGGTTTTGCTGTAGCCCTGGTTGGCCTGGCACTTGCAGCAATCCCCGAGTGCAGAAATTGTAATATGTACACCTGTGACCTTCATTGTTTTCTTAAATGTGCTCATAATAAGGACAGATCCAGGCCGGGACACCACGCTTTTACATTTGATTCTTTTAACCGCTGCCACTGTTATTAGGCAGGGTTCACCACAACAATGAGAAGAGTAAAGCTCAGAGAGGTAAACTAACTTGCCGAAGGTCACACAGCTGGTGCATTTCAAAGCAAGGGAAAGCTAAAAGCTGGATTCCGCTCAGTCTTAGCTCTCACAAGAGCCGGGCAGAGCGTGCCTGACTTTATCAAGCGCCAGGTCCGGGCTGGCTCCACCTACAGGTGGCGCAGTGGCCTTGCGTGCCAGACGGCCTTCCTTCCCCACGCCTACCTGGCTGTCCCGTCGCTGTATTCACAGGTGGCATGGATGTGACAGAGCTGTACATAGGGCCCGCAGGCTGAGGGCTTCTTGTCGCAGAACCTCCCGGAAGTGCCCTCTCGGCATGTTCCCGAAAGGCAGGCTCCATCGCTGTCTATACGGTTATCACACGCTCCGTGGACACACAGGCAGGCTGCAGAAGGCGACAGGCTGTTCAGGGCTTGGAGGGCCATTTCCCGTTGGAACACAGTACTGTGGAGGGTGGGGACTGTCTCTGCCCCCACCCAGGGCTGTCGAATCAGAGCTGGGTCAAACTCAGGATCATCAGAATTTCTCAGAGGACCAGGGGCAGCCTTGGAGAGCTGACTGCCCCCCCCCACACACCCAGGAGGCGAATATATTGGTTCCCAGTGTGCCCTCTGTATATCTATCTGTGTGTGGGCATGGAGGAGAAGGTGGTTCGTGATGTGGCGAAAAGAGCCTAGGAACCCAATTTCCAACTATTTTGTGGTTGGAGATGCTAGCTGAGGAGTTTCTCACTTTTTGAAAACATCCGAGAATAGCAAGATTTCTTCTGTTTGTAGAACTCCAGATGGGATCAGGTGTTCATTCTGCACTTGGAATCACAGCAAACCTAGTGATAATTAGTGGCCGGGATCTGGGCCCGACTTCATTTGAGGTCCTGGGCTGGCTTCTTGCCATCTCACTAACCGCCCTCGGTGTCACAGCGTAAGTTCTGTGTTTTAGATGCAGAGGCAGAGGCCCAGAGAGCAGAAACCACGCAATTGGTCTGCGAGTTCCCATGCGGGGACCCGACCCTGTGCCGTCCAGGTCCCTGACTACAGTGCCTGCACACACAGTGGGACACAGTATCAAGCAGAATTCCCACAGCTCTGCTGCCACCTTAAACTCCAGCTATTTACTTCGGTTTTCAATATTCATATGTGAAGTTCTCAAAGTGGGGGCTTAGTTCAATCAGAAAAAATGCTTGCTGCACAAGGGTGAGGACCCAGGTTCTATCCACGGGACCTAGGCATGGTGACAGGTGCTTGTAATTCAAGTGCTGGGGAGGCAGAGACAGGTGGGTCTCTGAGATCACCGGCTGATGAGAAACCCTGTCTCAGAAAACAAGCTGTTAGGTCCCTGAGGAAAGACACCCAAGGGTGACTTCTGGCCTCCACATGTATATGTACATGTATGTTTCCATGCACACATACCTACACAAGCATGTATATGCACATATATGTGCATGTGCAAGCACACACACACACACACACACACACACACACACACACACTGCAAGCAAAAAACAAAAACAGAATAGTAAGAGGTCACAACAGTAGCCAACATGTTTTCAGTATGTACGATGTGCTAGGAGTGTCCTCGGGAGAGCTTTCCGCATGTAAGTTGCGGTGAATTTATACAATGCTTATCAGTGCCTCCGCCTTTATTTCATTTGCTATTTGAGGGTGCGCTCATCCAAAGTCACGATTCTAAAATGGAGGCACTGATGGGTAAGGAAGATTTGAGAGGGAGCAGATCTATTTCTCGAAATAGACTCTATTTACGTCTTCATGAACACAGAAAGTGCTTTCTAAAGTGCAGTGGCCGGATCAGCACTGCCAGTAGCCCGCTCCCCACCCCTGAAAGCTGTTAAAAGTGCATTTTCTCCGACTCATCCCAGAGAGAATCAGAAACTCAGCCCCACGCGCCCATCTGTCTGGTGCATGCTATAGTTTGGGAAGCATCACTTAATAAACCCACTCTGGGATGATGATGACCACAAACGGAATCCACAAGACAGCAGACCACATCATCAGCATCCTCGGGATGAGCGCGAACCCACAGACAGGAGCTCTAGAAGCCCCACTTACTTCTGTTACACCGAGGTCCGTATCTGTTGGGGTCGGAGCAGAACTGACACCTGGAGCCTTGGAAGCCATCCTCACAGATGCAGGTCCCGTTGCCGCTGAGGCCGTCTATGCACTGAGAGCAAAGGCAGCCCCGTGGGCTATTAGGGACACATGTGGCAGCGAAGGAGAAGCAGATGCTTTTGCTTCGTGGCTTGAACTTGAACTCAGGCTCGGTCCCACCAGAAGCGACTTCCCTCCCACTCCTTGCAGGGGGCGGAGTCATCTTGCTATCCCGTAGGATGTAAAAATAGCACCCAGCTTGGGGATCCTGATCTAGGATTTAGAACCATAAGGGACAAGGTGCAAGGGTGTGCTGTTTCTTCTGAACTGAAACATTCTGCAAGGAGCGAGGCTCAGCACTGGGAAGATTAGCTAAACCTAAACGGCTCAGGAAGCTCACAAGACACGAGAACCAAAAAGCCTAAACGATTCTGACCCACAGGGAGCTTCGGGGAGCTTAGGTGAGCAAGGAACACTGGCTGAGGCCAGAGACTCTTCAGTGGGGTCGGAGAGATGGGCAGGCAGGTCCACTGTGGACGCAGCTTTCTCTAGTTACCACTAGGGCTGGGGTGGGCCCTTGCAGTGATGTGGCTGCTCAAGCCACCCTTGCTTCTGGATGTAAGCCCAGTGAACTCGCTGGTTCGTTAAGATGGACTTGGATGACTTTTGTTTCTCCCCAGTACTCTCTCTGGGGTGAATGGAACTGTTCATGTCTCCTCAGAATGAGCCATATCACAAAAGTGAGACCCTTCACTCAACGCTGAGGGGGTGGCAGCAGGCAGAGGCCTTCAGACGAGGTCCGCCTCTGTTCTCTCTACATCCTTGCTTGCTCAGTGTGTTTTCTCCATTGTAAATCTCACTTGCTCGCCTACTGTTTTGGTTTGAAGGAAAATGGTCCCCAAAGAGAGTGGCACTATTAAGAGGTGTGGCCTTGTTGGAGGAAGTGTGTCACTGTGGGGGCGGGCTTTGAGGTCTCCTTTGCTCTAGCTTCCTTCAGTTGACTTCCTGCTGCCTCTGAGTCAAGATGTGGGACTCTCAGCTCCAGCACCACATCTGCCTGCATGCCATCATGTTCCCTGCCGTAGTGATAATGGACTGAGCCTCCAAAACTGTAAGAGAGCCACCCCAATGAAAAGTTTTCCATATAAGAGTCGCTGTGGTCATGGTGTCTGTTCATAGCGATAAAAACCTAACTATGACACCTACCTGCCCAGCCCTGGCATGACCATGTTGATATTGGTTACCGCACATCAGAGTTGGGTGTGGGCTACCTTCCCATAACCACCAGGCAGGTACTGCTGCTCTCTTCCCTCCCATTTCCTGTGTGAGGCACCCCGCCCCCCACTTGTCTTTCCATTTGCAAGAGCAGTGGTTTAGATGTGGATCTATGAGAGTCCCAGATCTATAGTTTTCCTGCATGAATTTGCCATCCCTCTCTGATCTTGACCTCCAAATAGACAAGGCAAACTTTGGCTTTTACATCTCACTAGGTTTGGAAGTTGGGTTTGAAACACAGCAACAAAGTGACCGTTGGCCAACACTATTGTTATTTTGAAGTATCACGAAAACCTTTGACATAGGATCTTCCACGGGCTTGGAAAGCGACGTTCAGAGAGTTTTGAGTTGTCCATGATCTCATGGGGAACTTTAGGGAGGCAGAGATTAAGCAACATTTTCCCTCCTTCCTTCCCTCTCCGGTCCCAGACTCCTGTGCTACCAGGTACCTCCTGTTTCAGCAGCAGCTCCAATTCTCTTGATTCCTGGGAACGCTGGCCAGCACTGCCACCTTTTGTCTTAGGAGTTTTCACCATGACCGCATGACTCCAGAAAGGTCAGCACACATGAAACAGTGTGAACCAGGGACTGTACTCACCTGCCCATTTCCAGAACATGGATTCAAGAAGCCTCCCGGACATGGGTTGCAGTCAGGCCCAAAGAAGCCACTACAGCATTTTGGTATCTGGAACACACAACACACACACTGCCCTTGGGGACCCCAAGGAGGGCACACATTTCTCCAAAGAGAGGTGTTTTGATTTCCACTCCTGGGATACAATGCCAAACCCTTCTTAGGAACTCGCTAGGGCTTTACCACCAGCGTGCTGAATGTCTCTCATACGAACAGGAGAAGGAGGCAGACGAAGGCTCATGCTTATGGAGAACATGCGACAGGAGGGAAGAGTCAACATGGGAGAGGAAACAGAGAAATAACGGGGCTGGAGAACCTTTCAGTGCCTGAGCGCTTGCCTGCCTAGCTTTGCAAGGCCCCAGGTTTGATTTCATAAACACACGAACAAGCAGGGAATAAAAGAACATTCCTGGGGACGGTACGTGCTAGGAAGATAGGTGTTGGGAGGGAGTGGTGGCATGCAGAGGCGGTTGGCAGGCCTGCTGGGTCATGACAGGAGGACTTAGGTAGAGAGAGACCAGGAAGATGAGTCAGTCCCTGTGTTTCTGGACGGACATTCCGAAGAGAATACCAAATACACATGGTCAGGGACTTGGGTGGAAGGTGGCGCACAGGTAGGGGTCAGGGGCATGGACTCTATGTTATGGGGACTCAAGACGCGATTCAGGGAGGTAGCGACCCCACCACACTACCATGCTTGCTTTCTGATTACCATTCAGGAAAATATCCTACATTCCCGCAGGTCATTTGTGACCGTGCAGACCCCAGAGCACGGGGGCATGGCTTGGAGCTTCCCAAGTCCTAGTGTCCTGGGCGGAGCCCTGGCTGTCCCCTCCTCACCTTCATGGTGGCATTGCAGTACTGGGCACAGCCACTCTTCAGGTTCCCCGTCCTGCTTTTGTAGACACAGTTGCGTGTGAAGAGGACCTGGGAGGAAGCCAGAGGGCAAGAACGCTGCTGTGTGCATCCTGGCATGCCCTGGCCGTCACACAGCCTCTTCCTGTGTCTGCTCTGTAGTGCCACTGGTACCAGAGCAAGGCCACACCAGCACACCAAGTCCAAATCAGACCGCCACATTCACGAGGCCTCTCTCTTTGAACAATCCATGGCACAAGGGTCTTTTCACCTCCTCTCGTGTTATGGCAGGCATCTCTAATTGATCACTGAACACTCTGATTTATCCAGCACGTGGTCTGGCTTCTCCCTCTGCTCTACAGCCAACCGTAAGCTCACGTGGGCATTCTGGAGCCAGGAAGTATTGATCTCTTCTATGTGGAAAAAAAAAATCCACCAACTGAAAAATATATTAGCAGCTTGAGACTTACTCTTAGATTTGGGGGTTGGTTAAATACATCCTTCCATTTGTAAATCTTTGATGCTAACTCCCATTTTTAAGGGCTCACAATAGGCTAGACACAGTGCATATGGCTCATCAGCTAGCCAATTCATGTGAATGTTTTTCATGTTTCTTTTTTAAGATACATAGAAATCGAGGAGCAGATAGATAGACTATGCGGCTTTCCCCTGCTAGCCCTGCTATAATATGGTCCAGAGACTAAGTCTCACAACACTGTCTTCAGTATCACATGGTCTCTGTGAGTCTCAGCTGTCCCAACTGGCATGGGACAATGATGCTGATACCAAATCTCCCCCTAAGATTTAACTCTCAGCTCCAATTTTGTATTAGTTACATCTTTGTGTTGTTTATTCGCCGGTCTTAGGCTCTGCCGAAGAATGGATCTTGCCAGGGCCACAAGATCCTAAAATCTTATCTACATAAATGCATCCTGAGATCACAAGGGAAGAAATACTTTAGGTAATGAACCAGGGTGGATCAAGGCCATCTCAGGAGTTTTTATGGTTCTTGTCAATTTCTTTTTCTCTCCCCTCCCCCACTGCTTTAGTTTGAGGCTAGCTAAATGGTGTCAGATGCACAGAGTCCTGATCCTACCACAGGCTGTCAGCTCTGTGTCCTCACCTTGATGACGTATGTCCTTCCTAGTTTGATGGTTGATATTAAAGCCACAGGATCTAGCATCACCCAGAAGACACACCCCTGGGCGTCCCTGGGAGGGAACATCTAGATAAACTTAACCGAGTTGGGAAGACACATTCTGAGTGGGGCAACACCAGTCCATGTATCAGGGCCCCAGACTCCTCAACAAGGAGGAAGCTAGCATGCTATGCTCTCCCTTCCGTGGGGAACTGTGTCCTCTTGAGATGTGAGCCGAAACGACTTGCCAGTAACTTTATCCCAGCAACTGAAGAAGTAACGAATCCTCTAGGGTTGCCGCATAGAGCGGGTACGAAAATGTCTGTCATCCAGCTGTTACTGCGGTACCAACGTGTTTCTCCTCCTGTTTCCTGGCTAACAGTTTCCCGAAGGACTTGTGGGAAACGGCTTCATTGAGCACAACAAACACTTGAGCACCCATGCCTACTTATGCTTAATATTCTGCTGTATTAAGCATTTCTTACTAGGAGTGTATTAAAGATCTTGTCATTTTCAATAATGATGTAGTCTAGTGTTGAAAGAATCTGTTTGGGAAAGTCTTTCTTAAAGGACAGGAATTTCTGTCATCCTTGTGTTAGAACATGCAGCACGTTGCTTTTTCTAACAGAGTACTTGGTATGTAATTAAAGATTGCTGTATAATTGAAATATATACATATATATATATATATACATACATATATATATATGAACTTCTTAAGTTGGTTAAAACCCAAACCAATACAATATCTATTTGCCCATAATCAAGCACTGTTTCTAAGATATGATCAAACTCCAACAAACATGTAAAGAACTCAATTAAACATAAAAAATTAAAATAGTTTCAGTGTAATTTCCTGACATTTCTCTTTATTCTTTTAATTAAAAAATTTTATTTGTGTCTGTATGTGGATATCTCTGGAGGCCAGAGAATGCTTTTGGACCCCCTGGAGCTGGAGTTACAGGAGGTTGTGAACCACTTGATGTGGGTGCTAGAACCGAGTTCCTGTCCCCTGGAAGAGCAGTTAGTGCTCTGTATACTGAACCATCTCTCCAGCCCCTGTTTTCCTTCTTACTGGCAAATAATAAATATGTTTATGAGGAACAGTGTGATATTACATGTTTATGCTAATTAATGTCATTATTGACTCATCTACTTATTATCTCTTTGTGGGGAGAACAAATCTAGTCTTAAAATCTAGTTTTAGCATTTTGAAGTACACAGGATTAGATACTATCATATACAGACAGAATACCGTGCCTAACTTGGGACTTATTTTTCTTATCTAACTGAAAGTGTGTAGTCTTTCATGATCATTTCTTTTGTATTCCTCTAGAATTATGATTGGTAAGAGCAAATACCAACACTGGGATTTATTTGGGGGGGCGGAGAAGTAAAGAGGAAGTTCTGAGAGAGGCTGCTTACGCTTGGCTATTGTGAATTTTATTTATACTTAAGCCTGTTCTTATCTACAGAGAAAGAAACTTAGGATAGCGAGGTTAAGCAACTTAACCAGGGCCTGCTAGGTATCAAACAGGTGTGTGGGGCCTCTTCCTCCCACTGCAACTGTGGTAAAAAAGCCAGAAGGAAGCGGACAGAGAAGATGAGACAGGACAGAGTGGGCTCGCCCAGGCTGCCCGTGAAACAGTCTGACCACTCACCATGGGTTCGGAGTTGGCAGGACATTTGCTCCAACGTATCAAGGAACAGCTCACACAAGTGCCCTGAAAGAGCGACAGCGGTCAGCACAGGCGTTCCCATGAGGGCCTCGGGGAGACAGCCTTCAGGGGTGTCGGCTTCCCTCCTTGTGAGGGGGGCTCCTTTGGGCTCTCCCACTGTCCCTCCAGTTCCTCCCTGGAGTGCAGAAGGGAAGCCAACGCTGGATGAGAGTTGTGGAATCTGGATATGCCCCACGTTTCCCTTCTCTCTCTGGGCAGAGCAGCCTGTAAACAGGCGGTAGCGTTCTGCTCTCTCTGATGGAGAAGCCCCTGCCCACCGCGGGGACCCTTCAGCCATCTCAGGGATTTAGAGCAGGCACTTAGCAGCTATAAAGCTGAACAATAAAAACTCAGCCTTCCCATTCTTGCCTTTGCCTCCACTGGTTCTTAATTTGGGAAGGAGGAGACAAGATGTAAGTCCACAGATCTGTCCTGATCTGTCCATTCCCTGTAAGGCTCTGGTTGTGATCAACTGGAGAGACTCTAAGCAGGTGCTTCTTGCAGGAAGAGAGCAAATTAAGGATCTCCTCGCCTCCACACTGGTCAGCACACTGTCCCTAAGCTCTCTGCCCTGGTTGGCATATTGCCCTTGCGGCTCTGCCCTGGCTGGCGCACCGTCCCTACAACTCTCTGAATTGTCTTTTGCTTTTCCCACTCTCACGGGTATCCCCATACCTCACTCCTAACTCTTTGGCCATGGGTAGGATGGTAGCTGTGGTTGTTTACCCCTGCTTACGCTTGCATCCACCTGTTTGTGTTCCTTTAAACCATCTGTGACAAATTCTGCTTCCTGCAGGGGCTGGACTTAAAAAGTGCTATTTATTAAACTTCTAAAGTCCAAACATAAAATGTCCGAAGGCCACCATGCTCCCAGTATGTCTAAAACGGGAATTTTAGGAAGTTTCAACTACTTCTACTCTTTATAGATCTAAAGACATATTTTTCAGAGGAATCACTTGGGCTTTTAAGACAGCTTTCCAATCCAAATCACCCTGAGCTAAGCACAGGAAACAGGGCTGGCTTTACACCTAGAGAAAATGGTGAGGGCTAAGTAGTGGAGGAAGGGTTCGTTCTTAGGCAGCTCCTGGAGAGTTCTTTTCCTGATCAAACTGCAATTCTTTGGGTTGTGACTCAAGCCCACATCTTGAGTTTGTTTCTTAGAGAGACGAAGAAACTTTTGAGCACCCAGAAGCAGAACACAGCCAGCAGTGGGGCTGCCCTTGTGCTACAAACTTCTTTCTCTGGACAGAGACGCCTGTGGCAGAAGACTCTGACGAGCACGTTAAATGATTAAATCCCATTCTGTTTCTCATTTTTGCAGATCCTCATTTTTCTAATAGGTTCACATCTGGGTTAGGAGGGAGGCCACTCTCTCTGGCTTAAGCCAGGCAATATGCCCCTGGTGATTATTTCCAAAGAAGGAACCAAACAGGTTGCTGCCAGAGGCTGCCCAGGAGAGTAAATGTTTCAACCTTCCTTAAAAAGGGCTGGTCAGAGTGCCAAAGTGGTCCCCAGATGGTGTCTGACTTTCAGAGGTTAGGCTTTATACAGCAGAAACCAACCAGTCATTGTATCAATCAAGAGCCCTGGGACCAGAAAACCAGTCACCACCCAGTCTACAAGAGAAGAGGACAGGAAGGTGGTTTGCTGGCACATGCCTGAAATCCCGGCACTTGGCAGCTATTCCATGAAAACTGTGAGTTCGAGGCCAGACTGGGTTACATATTGAGACTCTGTTTCAAAGAGGAAAGGATGAGGTGGGGAAAGATTAAAAAGTAAGCTTAGGTGTTTTTCTCTTGTTCCCTTGTTCAGTGTCCACATTCTGAAGATACTGTGGGATCAATTATCACAGCTGAAATATCTTAGAAAGAAAGACTCTTTGTAATTTGGGCTTTGTAGGCCCAGAGTTAAGTTAGAGATTGCCCATGGAGTGATATTGGTAGTAAGTGTGCTTTAATTAAAACTTGCTAAGCCCAAACAGCTGATACTGAGTTAGAAAAGGTCATTAGAGGGTGAGAAGCTCACGAAGAAACAGAAAGTCGGGTATCTGGAGAAAAAAAGATTACAGAAAGACAAGTGAGTCTCTCGGCCAGAGCATCCACCTGCAAAGGTTTTATTGTCTGTTCTCCGTGGAGAGAGTAAAGTGGTGGCCTTGAGCAGGTGTCCCCAGGCGACAAGGGCAATGGAAGAAAAAGGGAGGAGACCAATCCTGCACCCCAGGGGGAAAACCCTGCCCAGATTTCACCCCTATGACTGAATAGGCAGAATAGCCACTCTCCTCCAATGCATGTCTCCCCGAACCTCAGAATGTGACTTTGTCTGGAAATAGAGTCTACAGATGTATTCGGGCTGCGGAGTCCCTAAATTTGGTGACTGTTGTTCTTACAAGCCCAGGAGAAGACACATGGGGAGCAAAGCTACCAGAAGTGAGGGCAGAGATGGATGGGCGTGTGTAGCTACAAGGTGAAGAGTGCCCGGGGCTTCTGGGAACTGTCAGGAGCTCGGGAATTAGTGAAGCAGCATGGTTTATGTTCCAAGCTACACAGGAGGCAGAGGCAGGAGGATCTTCAGAGTACACAAATGTGAGCCACTCTTCAAAGAATCAAAGAGTCCTGGGATTTCAGAGCCTCCAAGGACACAACGGCCTGGCAGATAATTTGATTTCAGATTTCTAGCATCCATAAATGTGATAGAATAAATGACTGGCAACTATGGTAATTTGTTATGGCACATTAAGAACCCCGCACAACTTCAGGCCATCTCCGGTGGAAATCCCGTAAGACCTCATAGAGATCCATCTTTAGGGGGTGGTTTTAGCTGGCTCAGAACGGTGAGGCCAGAATGCTGCCTGCTCTCGGTGTCTGTGCGAGCACCGACTTCCCAAATTTCCTGAGTTCCCTTACCAATCTCATTTCTCTCTTTGTTGCGTCACATCGATGGGGAAGGATCGGGACGATGGAGGGAGGAACAAGGACGCCGGTCAGCATGTAAATTCGGCCGTTTTTGGCAGCGACCTCGGTTTCTTCCACTGCCACATCATTTACCAGAATCCGTCCCTGGAAGAAGCAGAGACATCTTCCATTCTGATGGCGAGAGCTTCGTGTCTGTGAGGTAGTGTAGAGGAATTATCAGAGTAAACATTCAAGTGTCAGTACCAGCCATGGGCTTCTCACTTACGTTGCGGGTTATGTTAAACTTCACGAACTGGTTGGCCATGGTTCTGATGTGGGGTGTCGAAATGAGAGTGGCCACTTCCAGCTGCAACGGGAAGAGATTGGGAAGTCATCTGCAGCAGCACACAGTGTCCCCATTTCTCACAGTCCTTGCTGCACAAAAGTCCTTAACCGCTGATAAGATAATGGGAACTTGGATGTCATGAGCATTTGCGGCTTTAAGGATTTCTTTGATAAAAATATCACAGACAACAGTTATAGACGGAAGGTTGCTTGGAGCTAATACAAGTCACAAATAATTCTCTGGCCCCAACATATTGGAATGCAAAACTGGGATCTGGTATTTTAAAATCAGGGATAAAATAGTAGGAGGAAGAATAGGGCCAACCTGGGTAAACGCGACAATGTGGTATCTTACGAGTTCCAGAAGTTTCCGAGAGCCCTGCAAAGGAACCAATAGCCTGTGTCAATCAATGAAGAAAACTCTACAAGCTTCTTCTTTTTTGTTAAGAGCCCTTCATTTTGTTTAATGACCTTAGATATTAATCATAAAAGACAATGACCCAACCTCCTTATTAGGAAACTGGAGATAAGAAACTCCATGCACAAGTAGCTGACATTCATCAAATCTCTTGGCTGTTCCCAGAACACAGCACACACATTTCACGTAACCCAGCATCCCTGTGAGTCGAGCCCACTGTTAACCCATTTTACATGTGATAACACTGAGCATCAAAACACACCCAAGACACACAGCTTCCTCAGGCTATGAACCACACCCTCCATCACTCTGCTCAGCCTTCCCTCTGAACATCTTAGGTCACATTTTGGAATCTTATGGCATCCATCACTTGCCCCATAAATCAACATTTACTTGTCAGGGCACATACTGATATTTTAGGAGTGTTCAGCTCTAAGGACCCTGATCAAATATACAACTCAACTATAAGATATACTGAAACAAAACATTTGACAAAAGAAAGTATTGGAGAAAGAAAGCTATTTTAGGAGCTATAGAGAAAGTACTGCAAGGGAAAGATGAAAGATTAATTAAAAGTAAAAATAAGCAAAGATTAAACCGTGTACCTTTTGCATAATGAGTTAACTAGAAAACACCTAACTAAGACCTATTCTCTCAAAAGAAGTCACCCTTCTTCCAAGACATTTCCAAGGTTTCCTGTTGCTTCAAAATGCCGGAGAAACGATGGAAGAAAACAACCAACCAAACCAAACCATGGCAGCTCAACCTGACCACTACCGCAGCTAGGATCCTGGCACTCTCAAGGAGAACTGCAGGCAGGTGTACTGCAGAGAGTCTACAGAATGGAGGAGCCAAAGGTCCCATTCCCTGTGGCAGGAGGTAGAGGCAGTGGTGTCTACCCCTGCCCTGACTCAGCTGGTCATAAGAAACTTCCCAGTTCTGCTAGGTCTGTAGCACAGCTTGGACAGGCCAAGATCTCTGACCAGGGGCCTAATGAAGATTGTCCTTTGTTCCAGAAGATTGTCCTTTCTTGGGACATGCTCTTACAGCATCAAGGCTCAGGCTGAACCCGAGGAGGCCCCCCTCACTCAGCCTCTTCTTAGCCTCTGACTTTGGTCATGATGCTAGGGAGTTACCTGTAAGCAGTGACCTCATATCTCAGTTGGTCTGGTTCAGTTCTATCTCACACCTATGGTCTGGCTGCTTTCCTCATTTTCAGAAGCATCCTGGTGCGGATGATGAGCGATCGGTCTGCCATAACTGCAAGCTGCTAGCGCGATGTGCAGGGCTGTGCTACGGGAAGAATGCCGAGCTTCCTGCCAGTTACCAGCTCTGGACGTGGTGCTTTGTGACCAATGGATGGAGGACACCATGAGACCTTGAACGAGTCAGCCTCTGGGTCTCAGCCACTCCGCGGTTCCCAGACACTGGGATTTGCAAGAGAAAGCAGCATTGCTACAGGCTCCAATGTGTGGCACCAAAGAGGACGGTGCAGAGAGAACATTGCTGAACTGTGTCCAGCCAGACTAGACGGTCAGTTCCTGAATGACAGGATCATGTGTGCCCATGTTGAGCTACTATCACTCTGTGCTCAGATAGGACACACACGTCACACACACACACATCACTTTCTAAGCATTTGCGTCAATAAATTAAAAACAGAGGTTGTGTGCGAGGAAGAGCCCTTGGCTTGAGTTCAGAAGCCTGGGTAGCAATATTGGTTTAGCTTCTGTGTGACCTTGATAGAGTCACTTCCCTGCTAAGGCTTGGTTTTTTCCTGAAAAATAAAGGCACTAGTGTGCATCTCTTCTATAGCTTCGCTTCGACTTGGAGAGAGTCTCTCAATGGGAGAATCCACTTCTAAAGTCTCGTGAGGGTTGGGTCCACATCATATGGAAGACAAGAGAGTGAAAGGGACACGGAATCTATCTCTGGTCACTGTGTGTGGTAGCCCTAGCTGGATAGGGTCATCGGTGTCACCCAGCTTATGGATGCTTTGAGGTGTGAGGTATAGGAGCTTTCAGAAGCCAGTCCCCCTTCTCTTAGGAGCACTCTCATTTCTCTGCGATCAGTGTTGGTTGTCAATGTGACTGAATTGAAAATCACTTGGGAGATCCGTCTCAAGACACTCCTGTGAAGGATTGTCTTGATTGGTTAATTAACGTGGGAAGCCCCATCTTAACTGTGGAGGACTCCCTGGGCTTGGGGTCCTGGGTTGAATGAAATGGAGAAGGGGAGCTGTCTCTGTGTGGGTTCTAGGAAGTGAACTTGGGTCCTCTGCAAGGTCAGTGTGTGTGTGTGTGTGTGTGTGTGTGTGTGTGTCTTCACGTGTGTCTGTGTCTTTTACCCTAGCATTTTATTGCAAGATGTCCTTGTTGGTACCTAAAGGTATTGTAGCAAGAACTATATCCATGAATCAATAAACCAAAAGGGGAATAGGTTTCAGGTTCACCATAGCAGCGTGGCTGAGACAGCTTGTGTTAGAGTGTGTGTATGTGAGAGTGTGTGTGTTCTGCTCTGTTCTGCAGGTCTGATCCTCAGTCTCACATTAGTGCCACTGGTCACAATGGTTGGGATCAGACCCCAGACCTTGCTTGCTTTACAAGGCCCTCAGGTAATTCCTGATCACACTGGAGTCTGGGAATCGCTGCTTTTAAAGAACTGGGCAGTTCCCGTCCCCCACATTCTGAGCCATCAGTACTGAGATGGCAGCGTGGTTTCTGGAAAGCCACAGAACAAACTTGTAACCATAAAACTCTCTCATTTGTTTGTCATTTTAGTGGGAAAAATTCCTTAGCTATTTATCTCTTCAGATTTTACCTCTTAGGTCCGAGAGATGATTTCAAATCATATTAACCTTGATCTTGATAGAAAGGAATTCACAATCTCTTTTTCAAGGGGAACTATGGCAGCACTGAGAATTAAGGTAGACAAGGAAAGGGTCCCAGGAGAGAGAGAGAGAGAGAGAAAGAGAGAGAGAGAGATCAAAAGAAAAGAGAGGCTAGAGCTTCTAACAGTGACAACACTTGGTCCTTTGAAAGTTTAGTCCAGGCCCGACCCTAAATGACCGACTGAAGGTGTAATTCTCTGGGTGACTTTAGAGTCATATGGAACTGAAAACATTTGCTTATTTCCTCATTTACTTGCTGACTTAGTCTTAGTTCAGGGACTCACAGGATGGACAGTGTGCAGAGCATCAGTGGGTGGCTACTCTACCTCTGGAGAAAGGAGGTAATCAATGGTGCCCGCCTTCATGCTATCCAACGCTTCATTGTTTGGGACAAAAACGGTGTATGGGCCACCAGCTCCACCTTCATCTAGGGCGTGTCCAACATTGGTTTTCTGCATTGGAGAAATTAAATTTTATATTTTTTGTTCACTCAAAATAATATTTGAAGCAGTCATCCGAAAACGTCTAAAGCGGGCACATCTCTACAAAGGACTTAACCAGTCTTTTTTTTTGAAATGTATAGAAGGGCATACCTCTAGCAAAGAGCTGAACCTGCTGAATCTTGGCTGTAGTATTTTCATGATGGTTTGCTGGAAAGAGAGATTTTGTGAAAGAGTCAAATCACAGAATGGCTTGGGGAGTACGAACCTCGGTGTTAGGAGACGGCACAGGGCTAATGTGAAAGGTGAGCATGTGGAAAAAGACAGCCTACTGCCATGGTTATGCAGCTGTCGGTATGGTTGACCAGTTGTCCAAATCTGTGCACTCTACAGAAGCCTCTGGCCACACCAGGGAGGGCAGGAAGAAGAAATTTGTTGACTCTGGCTGACCTCCATGATGCACAGGAGTGAGCCGCTGGGACAACGGGCCTCAGACTGAGTTGTCTGATGTGGCCACAAGTGAGGTTAAAAGAATCCATGAAAACATCCCAAGAATGTCTTTTATTCTCTCCGCAGGAGCACTCAAAAATCTACTGAAAACTATCTTTTTGCAGCTTGAGACCCTCCTTTGAACAAGAAGGCTAAGTTCTGGCAGACACTTTTTTCTTGGATGTTAATCCCCTGGCAGCAAAGAAGGTGGACATGGGCTGACCTCACTTGTATTTTTTATTTTTTTAATACAATCTTTTCTCATCTTACATAGCTATTTCTGTTCTCACTCCTTCCCCTCCCCTTTCCCCGTCCTACCTCCATCCACTTTTCATAAAGGATAAGGCTTCCCATGGGGAGTCAACAAAGTCTGGCACATCACTTTGAGGCAGGACCGAGGCCCTCCCCTCTATATCTAGGCTGAGCAAGGTATCCCTCCAAAAAGAATGTGCTCCAAGACACCAGATCAAGCACTAGGGATAAATCCCGGTCCCATTGCCATACCTCACCTGTGCTTGACTTCTCTCACCTTGGGGTTGCTCTCAAGTGTGGGATCTATCTTGTCCATGGCCCTGTCAACCATGTGTATAAGCCCATTTGAAGCAGCTATGTCCCCCTGGATGATTTTCACCTTTTCACCTCTGTTAAGTTTGAGTTTTAGTTGATTGTCCTAAAATATCAAAGAAAGAAAAGGTACATAAAATTAATATTGTATTCTGGGAAGAACAATTCTGGGATCAGATGTCAGAAGACCTGTGGCTGTAAGACTTGGCATAAGTCCTAAGATCTTACGTGAGGATGAAGGTGTCTGTTTGGCCCACCTTGCATGGTTTCCACTAAGTTCAAGTGAGATAGTGTATGACATCACTGATGAATGTCACATGCAAAATTTGGGCAAGTCAGTGTCTGCCCTCCTCCAATATGTTGCAAGTTCCACCAGGGGGTAACAATTCAATTGGTTGCATTACATCTTTCGTTATAATACGGCAATTTTCAACCTGTGGGTTGCGACCCCTTTGGGAGTCAAACAACCCTTTTACAGGGGTCCCATGTCAGATACTCTACATATCAGATATGCATTACAATTCATAACAGTAACAGCATTACAGTTATGAGGTAGCAGTGAAATCATTTTATGGTTGGGGTCGCCACACCCTGGGGAACTGAATTAAAGGCATGCAGCACTAGGAAGGCTGAGAGCCCCTGCTTTATATTAATATATTGTACACATGCATTTGTTGAACGAGCAAATGGAAATAATTGCTGTTTCCTCTTATGTGACAATAAATATTAATGGATATATGCATGCCCACGTCATATATACGCTGTTCTATCCTGTTCTCACGTCAGATCTGTGTCAGTTAGGTCCACAGTTGAATCATGGCTCGGATACTTTTTGTGTGACTCTCCACTATCCCATAGGGAAAGCTAGGATACTGATAAGACCTCCTTCCTGAGTCGTTGTACATAACACAGGTAAAGATTTATGCCTGTACTTAGCATGGAAAGAACACTCGGCAATCTACCAGCCATTGATATTAGGTGAAATACACCAGCCTAGGACACAACCTATACATGCACACATGTTAATCACCTGCCCCCACCTGCCACCTGCCGTCACCTTGTGAAGAGAAGTGAGGTAGTCTGATTCAAACTAGAAGACAAGGAGATATGAACGAAGATGATGGACCAGTACCCGCAACCTACACTAAACACACTCCATTCATTTCCTTTCCTAAGAGGGATGCCGATGGTTTGGAGAAGGGCTTCCAGGAAGCAGACTCACAGCACCTCAACTTCATGGTGGTGATAAGCCAGCCTGCCTCCATCTTAGGCTTGAAAGCCATCTTACAGTAAAGACAAACTAGATTCATTCCTGTTTATGGTTGATTCTCTGTTTCTCAAGGACTGGGCTATGTCCCACCTGTAACCTTAACTACAAATGGTTCTTTATACTGCTGTTCCAGGAAACAGCAACCATGCCTTTGTTTCAAAAGATTGTTATAACCACCTGTTGTTATGACCACTTTGTTATGACTCCCTGGCAACCATGTCTTTGTTTCAGAAGGTTGTTACGACCAACTTGTTTTGCTTATGTTCTGCCTCTTTAACCCTGCCCATTTGCCTGCCAAATTCCCCACCCTACTCCCGAACTATAAAAACCCTTATCTCAGACAGGCTCAGTGTTGATCTCTTGAACCTCACTTTTAGGGAGAGATAGCCCATGTACATGAACAGAAAAAGCGTGCTTTAATTAGTTGCTTGTTTTAATAATTTGTTCACAATGTTGGGTCAGTGGTCTTTTTCCTCACTTCTGTGGAGTTAACAGCGGTAGCCAAATGATGGAAAGCTAACTCAAGCCAAAATCCCCCTTCTGTAACAGTTTCCTGGACTCCCTCTGGCCCAGCCGCTGCCCTGATGCTGTCATGGGAGTGAAACTCGGAGACATTCTGACCTTATCCCTGTTGAAGATTTCCCCCGACTTTCCGGTCAGTGTGTAGAAGGTGTCTGTGTCATTCATCTGCCTGGTGCTCATTTGCCCCGCAATGATGTGGAGCTTCACAAAGTACCGAGCTGCCTCGTTGTCCATCAGAAGCTCTTTCACCTAAGAAGAGAGAGCCGGATGGGATGGCATCAGAAGGAAATGAGCAGAGTGTGGCTGCTTTTGTCCTTGTCTGGAAGGTCTGCTGGAGGGTAAAATGAAGAGTCCTGAACTCATGGTGTTAGCAGCAGAGATTTCAAAACAGTCTAGCATTGACTGTGCCATATGGCTACTAGTAACCATTCTTATGCAGATCTACAATGAAGAAGAGCAAGTGCAGCAAGGAAAACCGCAAACATACAGTTTGAGGAGAAAAGGAGCCCCAGGAAATGTAATGTTGCAGCAAAATCCTATGCTTAGAGAGATACAAAGTTAAGGGAAAGTCTGAGCTGAATGCTGAGCAGAGTAAAGGAGGTGATGTCCTCAGGATAGGATCTCAACCAGTGAATCCTGCTGCATGTAGAATAGAGGGCTTGTGTAGTAAAGGAAACCATCAAGCAGTCAAAAGTAATGTAGCAAAGGAGACCATCAGCAAGTCAGAGCTTATGCAAATATGATTTAAGAAAGGGAACAGACTCTAACCTGAGCAAGCAGAAGAACTCGGCATCTTGAGTGTAATTGAAGTTTCTCAATTTAAATAAGATGCTGCCTGCTAAGGCATTTTATATTGGCCTCTCAGAGGGGGTTATTTTGGTTACTCACGTTGAATCCTTTTAATCCCTTGTCTGAGGGCAGCAGCACAGTGAAGGGTCCCAGGTTGCTCAGTGGCCAGGCGTAAGTTCTGTCTTAAGAGTCCAAACACACAGTGGGAGAAAAATGTCGTGTGGGCCAGAGGTACATGGGAAGGGTCTAGAATCAGTCCGTCTCTGTTCTCACTGCTCTGTTGTGATCTTGGTAAACAGAGGTTCTCTAAGAGCACATGGTACTGGATGTGCTGGCCTGACGTATTCCCAGAACACTCTAAGAGTTTTCCAGGAGACTTAGCTGTGTCTTTCCAGATGATTTGCTGTGGAAGGGCAGGGTGTGACAGGGCCTGTGGACAGACCTACAGTCCCTGACCATATTCCTGCCTGGCTGAGCTGCCCATTTCCGCATGTAAGGATACAGCCCTTGGCTCCATCCAAGGGCAGTTCGTGGGAGCCCACATTAGTGTGAGTGTTCCGTTGGCGCTCTCTTGAAGAGCAGAATATTTGAACACAGGACCCTACATTTGCATTCTGCTCGGAGTCTTGCAAGCTGGGTAGCCAGTCAGTTTCCATCACCCAGGGGATGCTGGGACATTACACCAGGCTCTGTACTCTCACGTAGGAGCAAGATGCCCGGGGAAGGTGAAACGCAAGCAGGGCTACGTCTAGGATGTCTAGGATGTTTGTGTGTGGGGCCTGCCCTTCTAAGGACACTCTGCACCTCCTTCTGTTCTCAGTGTCCTGGGAGTTCCCAGCTGAAGGTCAGAGTTGCTGCAAGGCTATTCTCAGCCCAAGCCAGGTCTGTACCTCTTGAGTCTCCCTAGGCGGCTTTGCAAAGAGCAGAATGTCACACAGGAGCAAGGGTAAAAATTATTCAGAGGACACAGCACTGACCTGCAAGGACACTGCCTCTTTTACTGTGTTCTTTCTGGGGAATTGTTTTAGCATACTTGGCCAATTCTAACATAAATGCTGATATTTTAAGATTTCTGTTCCATCAGGTCTGTGTTTTATGCTTTTGCTGATTGGTTGAGGCGCTCTGAACAGCTGTAAGGCTTCGGCCTTCAGAGGATGTGGGGTTACAGTTTGTAGACGGCATTTGGAAATGCATAAGCATGTTTTGTGCTGTCATGCTCCCTAGGGCTGCGAGAAGATCTGTAACTACTACAGGTTAATTAGTGGCTTCCGGCTAAGGGTGAACACCAGTAAGATTTGTCCAACATTCAGATGATACCTTCCCCGCTGAATATGGATACCACCATGGGGCTTAGGTGACTCTCTATTCTCAGTGTCCTCTGCCAACATTTATGCATCCTTGAAAAGTTCAGGAAGTCACGGAAAAGGGGACAATCTTTTACACCAGCGACTGCCCCTCTTGCTCTTATCGCTAGTCTGCTGACGTATGGCGATGTTATGACCCTGGTCTCAGTTCTCTGCCTACTAATCTTCGCTCTGCTAGTCTGCCTGGCAAACAGCTGTCTCCTTGGAAACAGCCCTCTGGTTTTCCCCATCACCTGCATGGCTTGTCCCTACAAGGGCTAGCCCCAATGTACCAGCTTCATCTGCCCCTTTCTACCTGCTTGTGTCTGGCAGATGCCCTGGCCTGAGAGAGGGCTGTGCTTGAGGAGGAAATCTGCATACCCAGGATGGAGATGAAAGAGGTCAGCCTTCCTTGCCACATTCCTCTGGGTTCCGTGTTTAATTCCCTGAGTCTCTCCATGATGTTTCCATAGCAGGTCAGGCCGTTGCCCATGTAACCTTTCCGGCAAGTGCACCTGGAGAGGGGCGGAGTCACATTCTCAGGGCCTTGGAGCCATCGAGAGCCGAGAGTGCTCAACCCTGGGCTTAGTTCCACAGGCTTCACAGGTGGGGAGAACCATATGATAGGCAGGATTGAAGAGGCCGGGAGAGACATAGACTCAGGGAGCTGTCAGTGGCAGAACCTTGTTTAGAGTTGCATTTCCAGAACAGATAATATAATGCACGTGCGTGCACACACACGCACACACACACACACACACACACACACACACACACACACACACACACTTACAAATGCCAGATAACTTTGCATGTTCTTTGTTGAAGTAACTTTCAAAGTGCAGTCTAGATACCATCCATATAAGAATCACTTGTAATATTTGCTACAAATGTAGACTCAAGAGCCTCAGGCCAGAATAAGCCAACTTTGGTGGTTAAAATTGACTGCCAACTTGATTGGCTATAGAGCCACCATGGAGGCTAATCTATGGACATGCCTTTGTGTGGTTATCTAGAACAGGTTTACTAAGGAGGGTAAGCCCGCTTTAACCGTGGGTGGCTCCACTCACCGGACTAAACAAAAAGAGAAATGGACTGGGCACAGAGCGCTTCTCTCTCTCTCTTTCTTTCTCTCTCTCTCTCTCTCTCTCTCCTTCTCTTTTTCCTCCCTGACTGCAGATTGCAGCTGCCTCAAGTTTCTGGTGCTGTGGCTTGTGGCTTCCTCACCGTGATGGCTCAGAGCCCATCCCCACTCTGGGTCAGATCTTCTTACACGCTCTATCACTCTATCACTGCACTGTGTAGCCCCTGGTCAGTCTGGTTATGTAATAAACTTCCCTCTCCAGGGAGAACACAGGCTTTGAGTGTCTTTGTTCACTGTGCTGGTTCCAGAGTGTGGAACAGGGTTGGACATTCTTAATCAGTAGTCACCCACTAAGTAGAAACTGAGTCAAATATCTATCTATCTATCTATCTATCTATCTATCTATCTATCTATCTATCCATCCATCCATCCATCCATCCATCCATCTATCCATCCATCTATCTATCTATCCATCCATCTATTTATCTATCTATCTATCCATCCATCCATCCATCCATCCATCCATCCATCCATCCATCTATCTATCTATCTATCTATCTGAGGAGCCAGAGAAACCATAGAGATCTGATGCAATAGTTCAGTCTCATAAGAAGATGTGAAGATATGCTAGCCGCAGCATGCTGGCAAATGTCTAATCGTTGTCTCTCCAGGGGCTGGCGGGAAAGCATTGATTGACAGCATCTGGCCTTCTCCACGGTTTATCATTGTACCTTGGCTAATTTCAAACTATTAACACGGTGTCATCGAGCCTGGGAAATTCCTAAAACTGTAGCACTCGGCTCTGAGTCAGGAGCGGAGGCTCTGAGTGGCAGCTAAAACCGAGAAAGTGTGTAGGAAGGTGAGATTGACTAGGATCTGGGAGAAACCAAACAGGAGGAGGGGGAGGAACTTCCCAGAGAGTAGAGCTAACGGGAGCTGCAGAGGTACTGGTAGGTTCCCACCAAACACAGAGGCGATGCCTACGGGGCTGTATCCCAGGGGATAACTATACTCTCGTGAACCCAGCTGTGCTCTTGGAAAACATCTATTTTCAAGTCCGTGCTACAAACCCCTCAGAACCCTGCCGCCTGGACTGCAACCGTGGTCCTCTAACTGGTCTTTCTGTCCTCTTCAGTCCTCCCTTCACTGAACCTCAAAGCAATTTCCTCCAAGGAGAAGCCTGTTACCGGCATGTCCCTTCCCTTAAAGAATTATATACAGAAATTGGGCCCACCATCAGCCCCAGAAGCACTAAACCGATACATGTTTTAAATAGAATCTCACTATGGAGTCCAGGCTAGTCTCAAATTCTCAATCCTCCTGCCCCAGCGTTCCGAATTCTTTGACACAGTTGTACAATATCACACTATGTTTCCTTTTCAAGGGCTATTACGTTCTTCCTCTGCCTGCTCCCCCTGCTGGCAGTACTGACCCTTTGTCTGACCGTAAAGGACCACACCACACTAATTAAGGGTGAGAGCTAATTTAAAGATTATACCTCTTTGAAGCGAAACGGCCCTCAACAAAGAGCTGTGGTCTCAGTGCAAGCCACACGGGCTGCCTCTGAAGACAATTGCCAGGACACAATGTGGAACTCTTGCCAGCTCCTAAGGATGTTTCTCTCCGCAAGTCCTTATGAGGCCAACGGTTTATTTCATGGAGAATGAGAATCCTGTCTTAATGGCCTCAGCATTGAGGAATGTAGGAGACGTAACTATTTTTAATTTTTACTTTAACCCTCAGGCCAAAGCCCAAGCCTTTGTGATTGATTTCTGACTTGAATCATCTCGGTTTCCCTGTGGCGCGAAGAGGTGGAACCTACTCACCTCTTTGGGGAACGGGTTTTTTTTTTTTTATTGAATACAAATATCTTCCACTATCTTAAGGCTTTAAAAACACCTATAAGTCATTCACATTTTATGCTATTCATTGGCGTAAGTAACTCTGGATGCTGTGTAAGCTGAGTTAGCGTAGTTCTTCCAGGGGGTCTCAGGTTGGTTATTTCCTTCATTTCTTTTATTCCTTCACTGATTTATGAGTTGTTCCAAATGCTCACTCATCCCGTTGTTCAGTCAGTGATAGACACTAACATCAAAGGTGACTATGACGTAGCCTTGTATTCTACTGGACACAGAGATCAGTAACAATAGTAATAGCTAGCATTTATTGATAATTCCTAGGCCAGGCATACTTCTAAAGGATTCTTTATTATCTAATTTAACACAACCCACATAGGAGAGGAGAGCTGTTAATAACTTACTAAATTTTTAAATGTGTAAATTTTGTGTGTGTGTGTGTGTGTGTGTGTGTATGTGTAGTGTCTCTGTGTGTCTGTGGGTGTGTGTACTTGAGGGAAGAGTTTGATAATATCAGAGGTGTCAGATTCCCAGGAGCTGAAGTTAGGAGTGGTTGTGAGCTGCCAGATATGGGTCCTGGGAGCCGAGCTTGGGCCCTCTGCAAGAGTAGCATGTGCTCTCAATTACTGATCCATCTCTTTAGCCCCATTTTAAAATGAGGAAACGGAGACTTGGGGCTTCTATATCTCTAGGTGTGCCCATTGCTCATCACAGATCCGGTCCAGAAATGCTAGAGTAGATGTGTCCCAGGGAGTCCCGAGGGATGAACACAGGGGAGGACAGCGGGGCTATCCCAGAGAAGAGACACCAGCTGAGCATCACAGCACCCGTGTGTGTCCACCTCGGATGAAGGAGGTGTATGTACATGTTGGAGGATGTTCTACATGGAAGAGACGTTACGATGCATGTAGCTAAGAATAACATGGCACAGAACAGTGCTTGGACTGATGGGCTACGTTCTCCCTAAATTCTCATGCTGAACTCTCCCTAGTGATATGTTAGGAGCTGGGGACACATTAGGTCACGAAGGTGGAGCCTCACCAAGGGGATTAGCACTCTTAGGAAAGGGACTTGGAGCACTTGCTAGCCCCCCTTCCTACTGGATGTAATGAACAAAAAGAACCTGACTGCTGATCCAGAATGTCATCAACGTTCACTACTGTTGTGCTTTTGTGTGGTTCAAGTGTGGAGTGGCTGTTTCCACGCTGCCTTTTCAGCGTGTCTCCATCCGGCTCGGCTTCTTTTCATCCAAAATGAATCACGTCAGAGGAAGCTTCTCTCCTCTACCTATTGGCCCTAACTTCCTACCGTTACTAGTAAGTAGAATGGGAAGCCATACCCATCACAAGAATGGCGCCATTTGCTCTTTTGGTTACAATAAAAATAGAGTTTAGGGGAAAAATGGAGCCAGCTCTTTATGGGAAGGTATAAGTGGCCTCTTGCTCTCTCATCAGGTAAGGAGACTGTGTTTGGAGTTCAGACTTCTCTAAGATGACCTGAACGGTGAGTGGCCAAGCCTACATTTGATCCCCTTCTTTCCAACTGGTAACCTCCTGTGGCTAATAGTAAAGTTTGAGATTCTGAGAAACTTGCCGTGTGGAGGCATATGTCTAACAAATCCTTTAATCCAGATCAACTATTGTATGTCACCCTAGGGCCAACGGCTTCTCCTTTTTCCAGCCCTGCCCAGCCAGACTTTCTATCTTGGCCTCTTTAAGGTGAAGATGACTTGTTTTCCTGGGAAGGAGGAGGGTTGGGATGGCTGACAAATGACAGGCACAGTCCGAAAATTCATTGTAGTTCTGCCGAACACTCTAAACCCAAGTTATGCTGAAGTTTACACTGTTCAGTTATTCCATTTTCGTCTGTATATTTCTGTCTTTGTGAGATATTCTATTAGGAGGTCTACTCAGACATTCTGGCAGGGCAATAAATGAGCATGGTGGTTTATTTATATCTCACTTCCTTAGAGGAAGAGCTGGACCTATGTGTCCACACATGTCTTGGGGGCCCGTGTACCTCAGTGCATGGCTGTGGTTAGCTGGTGTGGGTTATTTCTGCGTCAGTCTCTGCCTAAGGAAAAATGAAGATATTTTCATTTGGTCCTCATCACAGCCCTGAGAGGAGATAAGTCCTCCCACTTTATGGCTTAAGAACTGTCACTTCCTGGAGGTTAAGTACTGGAGTTGTGAGGTAAGCCCAGGAGCCCTGATACCCCAGCCTGGTACTCCATCCACATCTAGTGTATTTATCTACAGAGAGTGTGGTGATCATTAAATTTATCTGGGAAAACCCCTGCACACTGAAGACCCAATTTTAAAGGAATAAATCTCAAGAAAGCTGAGGTGACTGGCCCTGGAAGCAAAGAAACAGTTTCCTGATTGCCCGATTCAATGTAGCCATGTTTCTGAGGTCACAGGCCAGGCCCACCAGTCCTTCATCAAGCTGGTGGTGGTGAGAACTAAGTGGTAGAGAGATCATCTGAGGCGGGAAGGATGCGGATGCTAGCTTCTGCTCAATTCCTGGCGAAAACACATCAGCCACGCTTGTAACATGAGGGGCTGGCTTGTTGGGGTATCTGTCCCGCCCGGTACCCCACGCTAGCATGCCCCAAAGAGAAAATCAATCACACAGAGATCTCTATAAGTTATAAACTGATTGGCTCATTAGGTCAGGCTTCTTGTTAACTCTTATAACTTATATTATCCCATTATTCTCATCTATGTTAGCCATAATGGCTCCGTACCTTTCTCTGCTGGGCAAGTTACATGCTGTCTCTTCGGTGGTCTGTACAGGAATGGCTGAGAGAGAGCTTCTGCTTCCAGAATACTCCCAGTCTCTTTGCTCCACCCCTACTTCCTTTCTGGCTTTCCCGCCTATACTGCCTGCCTGGCCAATCAGCGTTTTATTAAAATATGATTGACAGAATACAGATAATTCTCCCGCACCACACGCTCAGGGTCTGCGCAGCTCTGTGGAGTAGACATCACTTCTGTGTGCACAAACACGTAATGCCCCTTTCCAGGGGCATGCACTGGGTAGGTACCAAAACCACAATTTAACCGTGAGTCTCTTTCTTTTTTTTTTCTCTCTCTCCCTGCTTCTCTTCTTTTCTTTCTTTCTTTCTTCCTTCCTTCTTTCTTTCCTTCCTTCCTTCCTTCCTTCCTTCCTTCCTTCCTTCCTTCCTTCCTTCCTCCCTTTCTCTTCCTTCCTTCCCTTCCTCCCTCCCTCCTTCCTTTCTCTTTCTCTCTCTCTTCCTTCCTTCCTTTCTATCTTTCTTTCTTTCTTTCTTTCTTTCTTTCTTTCTTTCTTTCTTTCTTTCTTTCTTTCTATCTCTCTTTTTTCTTCATTATTTCTTGAGACAGGGTCTTGTTAAGCCACCCTGGCTGCCTTGGAACTTGCTCTATAGACAAGGCTGGCCTCAAACTCACAGAGATATGTTTGCCTCCGACTACCGAGTGCTGGGATTAAAGGCAGATGCCACCATGCCCCACTAAACCTCAGGTCTTTTTAAACTCTCCTCATTATTCCCGTCCCACAATGAAAGTTGCCCCTGCTTTGGGAATTTACAAACAAATGTTTTCCCTCATGGTAAACCTCTTCTAAAACTTGGTATCCAGGAAATAACTTCTCACGCTTATTCACTTTTTCCAGTCTTATTCCATATCACCCACAATCACTGTCCCCGGAAGGCTGGAAGAGATACATTAGTGGTCTAACTACCTCAATCCCAACAGCCATTTGTTTCCCTAGGCACAGTGGTTTCCTTTTGGATTCCCTTAAATCCAAATATTGGGCCAAGTCCATGCTCAGAGCATTCTCCTCATCACCGGGAAGGAAATAACGATCGACACACTCATTGATTAAGCAGCTCTAGGGAACGCTGACTATGATCCTTGCTGCTGCTGCTTGTGATGGAGTGGATATATAGGGCCGATTAAGAAACGCTTCCTCTCCTTCAAGGAACTTACCACATTGGCCGGCTCCCACTTTCGCCATCTGGGACAGACCTAGTGAGACGGCGGAGACTTACCGGGCTTGGCCTGGTGCGACCGTGCTGCAGTTTGCATTCTTATGACACGGGTTGTTTGATTCACAGACGTTGATCATACTGCACCCCACTCCGGGCACAAAGTCGCGGTAATGCTCTTTACACTCGCAGTGAGACTTTAAGAGGCGGGGAGAGAAGACCAAATCGGACCCCGGTTAGTTTCCTCAGCCGCTGTTCTTTAAGCTCTACGCAATATTCTCCCACAAAAGCTAACAGTAAACAGGACTGAAGTGTGAGCTTCCCCAAAACCTTGTCAAAGTTTCCCGAAATTTAAGTCATGGTTTTATAACTTTCCCGTTAGAGAGCTCATAACGGTTGTTTGTAAAGTTTGGAGTTTTAGTTTTATTGTTTCCTGAACCTTAACCCCTGCCCCCACAATTCCCTTTATAGACAGTTTGCAGGTCACTAGAGGTTGCCATTCAGCTGGGAGGCACGATTCCTCTAGAACACCGGTTTGCAGGGGAGGAGGAGACCTGGACGATTTCTAGAGAAACTTTTCGCCGTCACGAGAAGAGAACGGGCAAACTAGGCCCGAGATGCTGCCACACACCTTATCCAACAAAGAGTGATGTGATTCAAAATGTGCACAACACTAAGATAACAAGTCCAAGGCAATGCAATGTCCTGCTTCTGCACAAAAACTGAGTTTTTTCTCCATCATGTGTAGCAATCCTCCACTTGGACATGATGGGTGGGCGTGGCCACAGTCAGCATCCACTAACAGAGGGCAGGGCTCTTTCAACTGTTCTCCTTCCGTAGGGTAGGTTCTCCAGGCTAGGGCAATTATTATTTTTTAAATCACTCAAGGTCATAACATAATTCAGAGGGATGGTGCCTCACCCTGGATACCCTCAGTCCCTACAACCTGCCAGTACTCCTGGCTTTTGTTTTGGGCTCCCAGGGCCTCCCTTAATCTAAAAAGATAATTCTGAGATCAGAGAATTGAAGGTGGATGTCGATTGATCCGTATAACTTCGGTTAAACTGATCTAGTCTAAATTTGAATTCTATCCACATCCTGTCAGTTCCCACGTGGGATGGGGTTTGGAGAGACGCTGGGCAGGGTCGGGGGCTGGAAATGTGGAGTTTAGAGGTGGATAGTTTAGGGAAGCCTTGTGACCAGGCCCTGAGCACAGTGACAACTGTGTATACCAAACTGAGCATGGGGGACCAGAGCAGAAAGGCCCAAAAGATACAGTGTCCAGTGGTTTGGGTGACTAGGGCTCCTTTCCCTATTTCTGAACACACCAGTGCGGTGGTATTTTGTTTCCGCTTTAACAAATAAAGCTTGCCTGAAGATCAGAGTGTGGAGCTAGCTACACTAGTCAGTCAAAGAAGCCAGGCAGCGGTGGCACAGACCTTTAATCCCAGCACTAGGAAGACAGCGGCAGGCGGATCTCTGTAAATTCAAGCCCACCCTGGGCTACACGAAATTGTTCAGTCTCAAAGAGAAACAGAATCAGGCGGGTGAAGGCTCACACCTTTAACCCTAGTACTTGGGAGTCCTACGCCTTTAATCCCAACACTAGGGAGGAGGAGACAAATGGCTGGGTGGAGAGATGAATATGAGGCAGGAGGAGACAGGAGATCAAGGCATTCAGTCTGAGCATTCAGTCTGAGGGCTCAGTAGAGGTAAGAACTCCTGGCTGGCTACTCTGCTTCTCTGATCTTTCATCATTAACCCCCTCTAATTGACTCCAGGTTTTTATCATTAAGACCAATTAGAAATTGCACTGCATGTCAATTCCACGTGTTCTTAGCTCACCTGTCCAGGCCCATCGTATTTGCACACTGTAGACTTCGTGGAGCAGTTTCCAAAGTTTGTTTGGCAGGGGTCCACCGGAAGACACACTTGGCCATCCCCGTGGTAGCCTTTCTGGCATGAGCAATGGTGCTGATTTGGACCCAGGTAGGTACAACTCGCGTTAGGGTGGCAGACGCTCTTTAAACACGGGTTGATGGCTTGAGAGACAAGACAACGAGAGGTGGGTAGTTAGCGCTCTCAGTGGCGGAGGAGAGAGAAATGCGCCGCCAGGGAATGGTGGCTCAAATGTGTCCTAGGCACAAAGGCAATTGGGCGGTGTTCAGGAGGAAATGCAGCCTTCCGTCCACCCCGCTCTACCAAACAGATCACACGGGAACATCAGGGACTGTAACCGTGAATGCCGTGCTGACGTCATCTCTA